>NC_090655.1:90105152-90480152 GCF_040937935.1 Hyperolius riggenbachi | reverse complement strand
TTGGTTCGCGAAAAAGTTCGCGAACCGCAATAGACTTCAATGGGGAGGCGAACTTTGAAAGTTTAAAAAAATTCTATCAACTGGAAAAATGATAGAAAACATGTTTCAAAAGCTCTAATACCTGGAGTCGCACCTAATTGAGTGAAATACACATCACTGCTGGAGGACCCGCCCTCCTCCAAGCAAGGTCCTTTATACCATTTGCCTGCCTACACTAATTAGTTATGGGACAGCTGCTACACACTCTGCTAGGGAGATTTTAATTGGCCTCCTCCCTCCTACCGGAGGGAGGAGGGAGGGAGGAGGGTCTCTTCTGCCAGGGAATTATACTATTTTAAAAACCAGTATACATCATACCATAGCTGGGAATACATACATAAGTATACATCATACCATAGCTGGGGATACATACATGAGTATACATCATACCATAGCTGGGAATCGAACCCAGAGCTCACTGTGTGGTGGGCACGTCACCCTAAGCACTGTACCACTACAGAAGTAAGTGAAGCTAGCCTAAAATTTAACATTTATGCTCAATGCAATAGAACCATTAGGTTGCTTAAAGGAGAACTGTAGTGAGAGGTATATATGGAGGCTGCCATATTGATTTCCTTTTAAGCTATACCAGTTGCCTGGCAGCCCTGCTGATCTATTTGGCTGCAGTAGTGTGAATCACACCAGAAACAAGCATGCAGCTAATCTTGTCAGATCTTACAAAAATGTCAAACACCAGATCATACCATAGCTGGGAATCGAACCCAGATCTCACTGTGTGGTGGGCACATCACCCTAAGCACTGTACCACTACAGAAGTAAGTGAAGCTAGCCTAAAATTTAACATTTATGCTCAATGCAATAGAACCATTAGGTTGCTTAAAGGAGAACTGTAGTGAGAGGTATATGGAGGCTGCCATATTGATTTCCTTTTAAGCTATACCAGTTGTCTGGCAGCCCTGCTGATCTATTTGGCTGCAGTAGTGTGAATCACACCAGAAACAAGCATGCAGCTAATCTTGTCAGATCTTACAAAAATGTCAAACACCAGATCATACCATAGCTGGGAATCGAACCCAGATCTCACTGTGTGGTGGGCACATCACCCTAAGCACTGTACCACTACAGAAGTAAGTGAAGCTAGCCTAAAATTTAACATTTATGCTCAATGCAATAGAACCATTAGGTTGCTTAAAGGAGAACTGTAGTGAGAGGTATATGGAGGCTGCCATATTGATTTCCTTTTAAGCTATACCAGTTGTCTGGCAGCCCTGCTGATCTATTTGGCTGCAGTAGTGTGAATCACACCAGAAACAAGCATGCAGCTAATCTTGTCAGATCTTACAGAAATGTCAAACACCAGATCATACCATAGCTGGGAATCAAACCCAGATCTCACTGTGTGGTGGGCACGTCACCCTAAGCACTGCACCACTACAGAAGTAAGTGAAGCTAGCCTAAAATTTAACATTTATGCTCAATGCAATAGAACCATTAGGTTGCTTAAAGGAGAACTGTAGTGAAAGGTATATGGAGGCTACCATATTGATTTCCTTTTAAGCAATACCAGTTACCTGGCTATCCTGCAGATCCTCTGCCTCCAATACTTTTAGCCCTAGACCCTGAACAAGCATGCAGCAGATCTGGTGTTTGACATTTTTGTAAGATCTGACAAGATTAGCTGCATGCTTGTTTCTGGTGTGATTCACACTACAGTGGCTGGATAGTGTACTGGTTAAGGGCTCTGCCTTTGACATGGGAGCCCAGGGTTTGAATCCTGGCTAGGTCAAGTACCTATTCAGTAAGGAGTTCAAGGCAAGACTCCCTAACACTGCAGGGTGGCATCTTGAGCGCGTCCCTGTGGCTTGCAGCTCTTGAGCGCTTTGAGTCCGACAGGAGAAAAGCACTATACAAATGTTTGGATTATTATTATTACTGCAGCCAAATAGATCAGCAGGGCTGCCAGGCAACTGGTATAGCTTAAAAGGAAATCAATATGGCAGCCTCCATATACCTCTCACTACAGTTCTCCTTTAAGCAACCTAATGGTTCTATTGCATTGAGCATAAATGTTAAATTTTAGGCTAGCTTCACTTACTTCTGTAGTGGTACAGTGCTTAGGGTGATGTGCCCACCACACAGTGAGATCTGGGTTCGATTCCCAGCTATGGTATGATGTATACTCATGTATGTATCCCCAGCTATGGTATGATGTATACTCATGTATGTATCCCCAGCTATGGTATGATGTATACTCATGTATGTATTCCCAGCTATGGTATGATGTATACTGGTTTTTAAAATAGTATAATTCCCTGGCAGAAGAGACCCTCCTCCCTCCAGTAGGAGGGTGGAGGGAGGTCAATTAAAATCTCCCTAGCAGAGTGTGTAGCAGCTGTCCCATAACTAATTAGTGTAGCCAGACAACTGAGTCAAATGGTATAAAGGACCTAGCTTGAAAGGAGGGTGTTTGACAGTGAAATGGAGGCTAAAAATTTTGCTCAATACAGCATTATGGGGCGAATCGAACTTCCGCAAAAGTTCGCCTGATGCAGGCGAACGCAAACCCCCAAAGTTCGCCTGGAACCGTTCGCCGGCGAACCGTTTGGCCCATCTCTAATCAAATATTGACTATCTATACTGAGGTACCTATTCCTGACTATACAGAGGCATCTAATCCTGGCTACCTATACAGAGGCGTTTCCTTCCGGGTACCACGTGACAATGCCGTCCATGCCACCTGCATCAGCGCGCATCAGCGTGTAGCTGCATACGGAGGTCCGCCGTGTGTCATCCACCCAGCGCTCAGTGGAGCGCGACTCTGAGCAGAAGCCCTGTGTTATGGATTTAGCAGCATCTTGAGACCAGATAGGAAGCGGTTGTCCAGCGGATGGGTGAGAGACTTCTGCTTTACAACGGTAGCTTTGTTTGTCTCTGGGCCACAATGTCTTGTGCTTAAACATGCTGCATCGCTTGCTTTTGTACACGCTTCATGGTGGCATATTCCATACTCAAGAGTTCTAACTGATTCAACAACTGTGATTGAGTTGTGATCTGGACACTCTGCTGGAATAGTGTGGACACTGCAGGAATTATTGCATTGGCAATTGTTTGAGGAATGAGAGCATCAGCTTAAGGCGCCAAGCATGATTGTTTTTCCATCATGAATTGTGCTGGATGCTATTAACAAATGAATATCTGGGAATTGCGACCAGGGATACCTGCTCTCTGAACTGTTGCTCATAGCTAGTAGGTGTTGTCCAGCGGACCATTCCTGGCCGGTAGTTGTAGGTGGTGTGTAAATGGCATTACAGCATGGGCCGGCCATATTGTTTTTAATAATTTGACAAATCTGTCAGATATTTTACTAGATGTTCGTCTGAATATGCACTTTAACTTTTTCTAATGCACTAATAAAGTGACCACACAGTGGGTTTGTTATTTTTTCCCCTTACCTTTTTCAATTATCTATACAGAGGCATCTAATCCTGACTATCTATACAGAGGCATCTAATCTTGGCTACCTATACAGAGGCATCTAATCCGGACTATCTATACAGAGGCATCTAATCCTGGCTACCTATACAGAGGCATCTAATCCTGACTATCTATACAGAGGCATCTAATCCTGACTACCTGTACAGAGGCATCTAATCCTGACTATCTATACAGAGGCATCTAATCCGGACTATCTATACAGAGGCATCTAATCCGGACTATCTATACAGAGGCATCTAATCCAGACTACCTGTACAGAGGCATCTAATCCTGACTACCTATACAGAGGCATCTAATCCTGACTATCTATACAGAGGCATCTAATCTTGACTACCTATACAGAGGCATCTAATCCTGGCTACCTATACAGAGGCATCTAATCCTGGCTACCTATACAGAGGCATCTAATCCTGACTATCTATACAGAGGCATCTAATCCTGGCTACCTATACAGAGGCATCTAATCCTGACTACCTGTTCAGAGGCATCTAATCCTGACTATCTATACAGAGGCATCTAATCCGGACTATCTATACAGAGGCATCTAATCCGGACTATCTATACAGAGGCATCTAATCCGGACTACCTGTACAGAGGCATCTAATCCTGACTACCTATACAGAGGCATCTAATCCGGACTATTTATACAGAGGCATCTAATTATGGCTACCTATACAGAGGCATCTAATCCTGACTATATACCGAGGCATCTAATCCTGGCTACCTATAAAGAGGCGGCGCCGGGCGGAGCAACGAAGTGACGTCTTTTTGAGTGAGCGTGCAGTTGGCTGGACGCAGCTTATCCTTACATGCTGGAACTATTTTTATGGCCTTTAACTTGCAACTTTTTACTATCACTGGCAGTTAGTGTGAACTGAGTGGCTGAGCAAGTGGTGAAACTCTTTGGATTATAGGAAAATTGAATACTCACCTAACGGTAATTTTCCTTTCCTGTTGCCTCCATGGCAGCACAAACAGTTGGGTTGATCCCGCCCCCCTCAACCCCAATAGGACAGATTTTCTATAATAGATTCCCTGTTGACTGCGGCAGCCATTCTTATAACTCTACTCCTCCCGAAGGACCTGGGAGGGCCTGTTGTGCTGCCATGGAGGCAACAGGAAAGGAAAATTACCGTTAGGTGAGTATTCAATTTTCCTATATTCCTGTAGCCTCCATGTCAGCACAAACAGTTGGGTATTAACTATCAACCAATAGAAGGGTGGGACAACAATTAATGCTGAAATCATATTTTATTTCCCAACAAAAGCCATACTTAATACTGCATTTCCATATTGAGCAGACGCAGCTGCTGTCAGGTCAACTTTGTAATTTTTTACAAAAGTGTTTTTAGAAGTCCAGTTTGCTGATCTGCAGATTGCCTCTGCCGAGACACCTGCTAAACAAGCCCATGAAGAGGATATACCCCTGGTTGAGTGAGCTGACATTTCAGGAGGCAGCACTTTATTGGAAGACCTGTACGCTCTCTTAATTAATTTGGACAACCAGGAAGCAATTGTCCTAGATGAAGCAGGTTTTCCTTTTCTTTGTCCTGTAGGAATAACAAAGAGTTGCTCTGAATCTCTGAAACTCTCCGTAGCTTCTAGGTATGCCCTTAGTATCGTAGGAATACATAGGGGATGAGCAGTAAAAGGTTGATCTTGGTGCACCAAGTTTGGAAAAACCCATTCCGCATTCATGTGAAAAGGTGAAACAACTTTCGGTAAGAACCGCTGTATGGGTCTCAATACTACTCGATCTGGATATAAAGTTAGAAACGGTTCCTTACAACCCATAGCTTGAATCTCTGATACTCTGGAGGCAGAAGCTATTGCCGTGAGGAAGACTTTCTGCGTGAGGTCTACCAGCGAGCATTGCTCCATTGGTATAAAAGGCTCTTTAGTGAGAAAGTTTAGTACCAGAGAAAGGTCCCATTTTGGGAAATAATTTTTCCTAGGAGGTCTAATTTTCAATGCCGCTCTGAGGAATTGTTGAACTATTGGCTTCATCGCCCACTTCACTCCTGTAACAGCTGAAATCGCAGACACTTGGGACCTCAGCGTATTATATCCTAGATTCAAGTCCAAACCTGACTGTAGAAACGATATTACGTGTTGAATTTGTGGTTCTACTGGGTTAAATTGATTTTTCAAAGCAAAATCTTTGAATCTTTTCCAGACCCTAGAGTAGGTTGCATTTGTCGTCCCTTTACGGGCTTTTAAGATAGTTTCAATTACTTCTTCAGAATATGACATGTTCCTCAGCCTTGTCCCCTCAGCCTCCATGCTGAGAGTTGAAGTCTGCTTGGATTTGGGTGCGCTGTTCCCTGTTGTGACAATAGGCGTTTCAACACCTTCAACTTCAGTGGAGGCCTGGTGTTCAACTGTAGCAACAAAGGATACCAGATCCTTCTCGGCCAGTTTGGTAATATCGCAATCACTATAGATTTCTCTAAAATCAGTTTAAACAGGAACTTCAGTATTAACGGAACCGGGGGAAAAGCATAAAGTAGGGCTGATTTCCAAGGCTGTGCTAGGGCATCCACTCCCGCTGTTCCTCTGCATGATGCTCTGCTGAAGAATCTCTCCGTTTTCGCATTGTGTTCCGAGGCAAATAAGTCCCATTGAGGCGTTCCCCACTTTCTCACTACTTTGTTGGACTCCTCTTGCGAGAGAGACCACTCGTTGTTGTCCAACGCACCTCTGGATAGCTTGTCTGCCTTGACATTGTCCACTCCCGGAATGTAAGTGGCTGTCAAATCCTGTACATTTGTCTCTGCCCACAGCATTATGGGTTTCATCTCTTTCAGAAGAGTCGTACTGCGAGTTCCGCCCTGTCTTTTGATGTAAGCGACTGCCGTTTTGTTGTCTGAACGGACAATCACTGACTGACCCCTCAGCACTGAAGTCATTTCTTGCAGAGCTAACCTCACCGCTCTCAACTCCTTCAAGTTCGATGACAATTTTTGCTGTGTTGACGGCCAGCGGTGTTGAATTGAATGATCCATGCAGTGGGCTCCCCAACCCCACGCACTTGCATCCGTGGTTATAGTGATCCAACGCTGACGGAGTAAAGTCTTGCCTTGCAAAAGATTCTCTATCTTGGACCACCAGACCAGACTGTTTCTTACTTCTTCCGTTAAATTTATTTTCTGATTCAGATGTTTCTTGTCCCAGTTGTTGAGAAAATGACATTGTAGACATCTTAAGTGCCAATGACTCCACTTCACGGTCGAGATGGTTGAAGCCATGAGCCCCAGAACTCTCAGACAACGTCTCGCTTCCAGGGAAGTCACTGACATCAGCTGTGTAGCCATCCTGGTCAGTAGTACTGCTTTTTCCTGAGTAAGGGTTACTGTGTTTTTTACTGTGTCGAATTCTGCTCCCAAGTATATCATTTTTCTTGTTGGAAGAAGTTGGTTTTTCTGCCAATTTATCAGCCAACCCATCTCTTTTAGTATGGACAACGTTACATCTCTGTGTTCTATTAACTGACTTTCGGACGCGGCCAACAACAGTATGTCGTCCAAGTAGTGAAAAATTCTTATTCCCTTTAATCTGATTATCGATATTGACTCCTGTAGAACTTTTGTGAATGTCCTGGGGGAAGTTGATAGACCGAAGGGTAACACCCTGAATTGGAGATGGAGACCTGCGAAATGGAATCTCAAGAACCTTCTGAAGTGATTGTGGACTGGTATATGAAGGTATGCGTCCCTTAAGTCTATGGAGATCATGTAATCTTGTGGCTGCACCAATGACATTATTGATTGTAACGATTCCATTTTGAACTTTTGAATCTTTATGTACTGATTGAGATTCCTGAGGTCTATCACCGGTCTCCACTCTTTTGTTTTCTTGAGGACAAGAAAAATTCTGGAATACAGGCCCTTGTATCTTTGTTTCCTTGGCACCTCTTCCACTGCATTTTGAGATATCAGGGACGTCAGGTAATGAAACATGCAATCTTTTTTCTCTTGGACTCTTGGCATATGTGTCATCACAAATCTTGTTTTTGGAGCCCTCTTGAATATCCAACGATGCCCCCTGCTTATTGTGTTTAGAGTCCAAGAATCTTGCACTTTCTCCATCCACACCCGCCTGAATAATATTAATTGAGCTTCCACTTGCTGAGCGTGGATGGACGTACCCTCAAAAAGATTTCTCTTGAGGTTGTCGGTTGTTGGCTGTCGATTTTACAGTCTTCGCCAGAGATGACTGTGCACTCTTCCAGTTGCGCCTATACTGCCTTCCTGGCCTATAAGATCTTGTGTCTTTAAATCGATTCTGCTGCTGCGACTTCTGATTAAATCTGTTAGCCCTATATTTCCTGTCCTGCGGAATCATGCCTGAACGGCCCCCTGTTTTCTTGGCGATAGCTGCATCCATCTTCGGCCCAAACAGTAATTTTCCATCATAGGGGATCTTAACCCAGTTCTGTTTGGACGCCAAGTCAGCCGACCAGGGCTTCAGCCACATCGCTCGTCTAGCCGTTGTTGAGAATAACATCGATCTTGCTGATGCTCTCACTGAGTCAATTCCAACTTCTCCTACGAAATCCGCTGTGACTTTAAAATCTTGTAAAGCTGCAAGTATTTGATCTTTATCGACATCCGATCTAATCACCTCTTCTATATTCTGAGTCCACGCTTTAATCGCCTTTGCTACAGACGTTAAAGCGACTCCAGACCGGCAGGTACCTCCGGCATTCATATAGATCTTCTTTAGATCTGCATCTACACGTCTCTCCAGGGGTCCTTTAACGAAACTGAGTCGTCCATAGGCAACGTTACATGTTTGGCCAGATCAGAAATTGATGCGTCTACTGCCGGTGTTGACATCAAAGAATCTGCATCTCTCTCGCACAGTGGATACATTTTCCCCCATTTATTTAATAAAGATGGTTTCTTCTCAGGCGATTCCCATTCCTCCTTTATGAGCCTCCTAATTTCTGACATAAAAGGAAATGTTGGACCCTTCTTTTGCAAGTGTGGGTAATATTTCCCAGGCTTATCATCTACTTGAGCTGTAGTTTCATCCTCCCATTCGATAGCTTCTTTTACTGCCACAATAAACTTTGGAATTAGGGCAAAATCGAAAGAAGCTGCTATTTCTTCCTCTTCCATCACCTGCGCTGCAGGCTGAGTCTGCGACATTTCCGTAGCATTACTTTGCCGCTCCTTCTCCATCTCCTCTCTGACTGCCTGCCTGATCAAGTCTAGAGCCTCTGATGACTCCTGTTCCCTTTCTTTCGATGAGTCTTTAAAGCATTGATGACAGAGTTTCTTATCTGGCAATGCTGGCCTATCACAGGCCCAACACTGCTTTTGAGACTGATTCTCCTGATGGGAGGTTCCTGGTTCTTGAGATGGCTGACAATCACGTCTTGACCTTTCAGGTGAGTATGGACGGTAGCTGTAATAAGATACAGAGCGATCTCTAGATCTTGTCCTAGACCTTGAGCATGTCTTTCTTCTCAACTCTCGGTTTCTGCTGCGAGATCTCTCTTTAGATTTTCTTTTTTTTTTTTTCGCAGTCTCCCTACCTTCGATAGGATCCCTGCGCTTTTTCATTGCGCCCCATGTTGCGTCTTGAACAACACCAGATAGACTGGATCCGCTGTGTGGCAGGAAAGAAAACAAGGACAAAATGAAAAGGAAAAACCGACTGTACACACACACATATATATATATATATATATATATATATATATATATATATATACATATATATATGGAAAACAAAATCTAAATATGTAATATATACAAGCCTATAGACATACATAATATATACATCACATATATATATATATATGTCCCTATATATACACATCCACATCCCTATATGGCACATCAAAAACAAATGTTTTACCTAAAACTACATATGCTTATATCCACAGCTTTGTATGACACTAACCTAATCCTTAGAGAAAAACGATTAATGCCACTGCAGGAAGAGCGGAGCCGGGTCCCATACGTCCAAACTCGATAAGACCCGGCTCCCAACTGAATTAAATAGAATAGAGCCCTCCCTGCAGGCCGACGCAAGCGCTCTGCTGAAGTCCGCTCATCACAAAGATGGAGGACGGAACATAGTAAGAGAACTTCCACCGCCCACCAGCAGGTGGAGCTCCCAAACATCCAGAGCCAATAAAGAAACATGCAGTGCGCGCGCGCGCGCGCCTAGAGACTGAATGGAGGACGCTGGAGAGAAAACACCCAGCCTCCGGACACCGAACAACACCCAGAATACAATGAAAGACAGGTAAACAGCCACACAGCAGCGCGCACCGTACCCAGCCACATTGTGAGCTGTAAATATACGGAATCTCGGCCGCAGGGAATGACAGCCGAGAACTTCTCATAGGGAGCATTTAGCATCCCATACAGAGAGTCATCCTCCAGGAAAGGGATAAATCTGGAAGGCTTTTGCAGGGATATAAAATATAGAAAACGCTGTCCTAAAGGAGGACAGAAAAAAGAATGGCTGCCACAGTCAACAGGGAATCTATTATAGAAAATCTGTCCTATAGGGGTTGAGGGAGGCGGGATCAACCCAACTGTTTGTGCTGACATGGAGGCTACAGGAAAAGTGCATATCACCATTAGCATCTCTTAACATATGTTTGGTAGATGTTATGTACTTACCAACCGATTGCCTACTTCCATTTTTGTATAGAGGCATAACACACTATATAGAGCTGTTACTGCTAGCTAAAGGATTTTTTGCACAAATAAACATTTGGTTTTTACGCTTTTACGCGATGTGGAGCTTTTCTTTTTGAACACACAGCAATACAAGGACGAGGAAGCCAGAGAGGCTGCGAGGTGGCCAATACCTCAAATGCTGTAACGGGCCCGGTTAGGCTGCAACATCTGGTGAGTTTATCCCTGAAGGGGGGGACTATACCCCGAATACGCTGAATGTGTTTTGCTACCACATGTGAAAAGGATTTATGAGCGCTTCCCTATAACACATTTATGAGATACATTATTGATTGCTGAGCTGCGCTCACCATAAGTTCCTATAAATCATAAATGTGCTACACATAGCGTAATTCCGTTATAATCTTGCAGACACCCGAGTGATAGTGAGTAGTGTGACACTCGTGAATCCACTCCCCAAAGTAGATTGCGCTCACCACATTGCAGCCACCTCAAACATCAGGTGGATCTAGCGTTTCAACTTAAATCATCCCACTGGCGCTTTCACTCTTCAACTTTGCTTTAATATATCTATAAATGTTTCCTTCACATAAAAACACATTGAGCCATCATAGCGTGATACTGCTTAGACATTGAGAATCGCCCGCGCATCACTTGCGCACTCACGTATGATGACTTGAATCATTGCGCACCATATAAGCCTCAGCAGTGGGGTCTGTCCTGGCTTCTGGATGGGTACGGCGTCCCGTGTCGCCTCTATGGCTCCATCCGCCTAGGCTCCCGTGCCCCGCTCTGTCAGATAGTTTTACAAGTGCCGGCTTTCCTCCGCACACAGTGACGTCAGACGCACTGTAGGTAGCTCCGCCCTAGAGGGGACACGGGACGCCGTACCCATCCAGAAGCCAGGACAGACCCCACTTCTGAGGCTTATCTACTTTGGGGAGTGGATTCACGCGTGTCACACTACTCACTATCACTCGGGTGTCTGCAGGGTTATAACGGAATTACGCTATGCGTAGCACATTTATGTTTTATAGGAACGTATGGTGAGCGCAGCTCAGCAATCGATAATATTTCAACACCTGGCAAAGTAAAACAACGATCCCAAACAAAGAGCAACTTTATTGACTGCTGATTATTTGGTCAACAATTGCACAAGCAAACTGTTTGACTGCAGTAAGGTCTGATAAGATTGAGAGAACTGCATTGAAATAATTTATTGACTGCAGTAAGGTCTGATAGGGCTGAGAGAATTACATTGAAATATCTCATTACTGTGGATATCACCCTACAGATTTTAGGCTGCAGTAAGGTCTGATTGTGCTGCAGTATTTTCTTTATTATTTATTTATTTTCTCCACGCTGTATTTTAATGTCTTACTAATTTTGAATGGACCTTTTGATTGTAGCAGATACTTTTGATAATTACTAGGAAATTTTGATGCAGTTTTGAGTCCTGTTAAGGTTTTAGTATTATTTACAGGCAGCGCAGCCCTACTAACTTGTGTTTGACTATCTATACAGAGGCATCTAATCCTGACTACCTATACAGAGGCATCTAATTCTGGCTACCTATACAGAGGCATCTAATCCGGACTACCTATACAGAGGCATCTAATCCTGGCTACCTATACAGAGGCATCTAATCCTGGCTACCTATACAGAGGCATCTAATCCTGGCTACCTATACAGAGGCATCTAATCCTGGCTACCTATACAGAGGCATCTAATTCTGGCTACCTATACAGAGGCATCTAATCCTGGCTACCTATACAGAGGCATCTAATCCTGGCTACCTATACAGAGGCATCTAATCCTGGCTACCTATACAGAGGCATCTAATTCTGGCTACCTATACAGAGGCATCTAATCCTGACTACCTATACAGAGGCATCTAATCCTGGCTACCTATACAGAGGCATCTAATCCTGGCTACCTATACAGAGGCATCTAATCCTGGCTACCTATACAGAGGCATCTAATCCTGGCTACCTATACAGAGGCATCTAATCCTGACTATCTATACAGAGGCATCTAATCCTGACTATCTATACAGAGGCATCTAATCCGGACTATCTATACAGAGGCATCTAATCCGGACTATCTATACAGAGGCATCTAATCCAGACTATCTATACAGAGGCATCTAATCCTGGCTACCTATACAGAGGCATCTAATCCTGGCTACCTATACAGAGGCATCTAATCCTGACTACCTATACAGAGGCATCTAATCCTGGCTACCTATACAGAGGCATCTAATCCTGGCTACCTATACAGAGGCATCTAATCCTGGCTACCTATACAGAGGCATCTAATCCTGGCTACCTATACAGAGGCATCTAATCCTGGCTACCTATACAGAGGCATCTAATTCTGGCTACCTATACAGAGGCATCTAATCCTGACTACCTATACAGAGGCATCTAATCCTGGTTACCTATACAGAGGCATCTAATCCGGACTATCTATACAGAGGCATCTAATCCTGACTACCTATACAGAGGCATCTAATCCTGACTATCTATACAGAGGCATCTAATCCTGACTGCCTATACAGAGCCATCTAATCCTGACTACCTATACAGAGGCATCTAATCCTGGCTACCTATACAGAGGCATCTAATCCTGACTACCTATACAGAGGCATCTAATCCTGACTACCTATACAGAGGCATCTAATCCTGACTACCTATACAGAGGCATCTAATCCTGGCTACCTATACAGAGGCATCTAATCCGGACTATCTATACAGAGGCATCTAATCCTGACTACCTATACAGAGGCATCTAATCCGGACTATCTATACAGAGGCATCTAATCCTGGCTACCTATACAGAGGCATCTAATCCGGACTATCTATACAGAGGCATCTAATCCTGACTACCTATACAGAGGCATCTAATCCTGACTATCTATACAGAGGCATCTAATCCTGGCTACCTATACAGAGGCATCTAATCCTGACTACCTATACAGAGGCATCTAATTCTGGCTACCTATACAGAGGCATCTAATCCGGACTATCTATACAGAGGCATCTAATCCGGACTACCTATACAGAGGCATCTAATCCTGGCTACCTATACAGAGGCATCTAATCCTGGCTACCTATACAGAGGCATCTAATCCTGGCTACCTATACAGAGGCATCTAATCCTGGCTACCTATACAGAGGCATCTAATCCTGGCTACCTATACAGAGGCATCTAATCCTGGCTACCTATACAGAGGCATCTAATTCTGGCTACCTATACAGAGGCATCTAATCCTGGCTACCTATACAGAGGCATCTAATCCTGGCTACCTATACAGAGGCATCTAATCCTGGCTACCTATACAGAGGCATCTAATTCTGGCTACCTATACAGAGGCATCTAATCCTGACTACCTATACAGAGGCATCTAATCCTGGCTACCTATACAGAGGCATCTAATCCTGGCTACCTATACAGAGGCATCTAATCCTGGCTACCTATACAGAGGCATCTAATCCTGGCTACCTATACAGAGGCATCTAATCCTGACTATCTATACAGAGGCATCTAATCCTGACTATCTATACAGAGGCATCTAATCCGGACTATCTATACAGAGGCATCTAATCCGGACTATCTATACAGAAGCATCTAATCCAGACTATCTATACAGAGGCATCTAATCCTGGCTACCTATACAGAGGCATCTAATCCTGGCTACCTATACAGAGGCATCTAATCCTGACTACCTATACAGAGGCATCTAATCCTGGCTACCTATACAGAGGCATCTAATCCTGGCTACCTATACAGAGGCATCTAATCCTGGTTACCTATACAGAGGCATCTAATCCGGACTATCTATACAGAGGCATCTAATCCTGACTACCTATACAGAGGCATCTAATCCTGACTATCTATACAGAGGCATTTAATCCTGACTGCCTATACAGAGCCATCTAATCCTGACTACCTATACAGAGGCATCTAATCCTGGCTACCTATACAGAGGCATCTAATCCTGACTACCTATACAGAGGCATCTAATCCTGACTACCTATACAGAGGCATCTAATCCTGACTACCTATACAGAGGCATCTAATCCTGGCTACCTATACAGAGGCATCTAATCCGGACTATCTATACAGAGGCATCTAATCCTGACTACCTATACAGAGGCATCTAATCCGGACTATCTATACAGAGGCATCTAATCCTGGCTACCTATACAGAGGCATCTAATCCGGACTATCTATACAGAGGCATCTAATCCTGACTACCTATACAGAGGCATCTAATCCTGACTATCTATACAGAGGCATCTAATCCTGGCTACCTATACAGAGGCATCTAATCCTGACTACCTATACAGAGGCATCTAATCCTGGCTACCTATACAGAGGCATCTAATCCGGACTATCTATACAGAGGCATCTAATCCTGACTACCTATACAGAGGCATCTAATCCTGGCTACCTATACAGAGGCATCTAATCCTGGCTACCTATACAGAGGCATCTAATCCTGGCTACCTATACAGAGGCATCTAATCCTGGCTACCTATACAGAGGCATCTAATTCTGGCTACCTATACAGAGGCATCTAATCCTGACTACCTATACAGAGGCATCTAATCCTGGCTACCTATACAGAGGCATCTAATCCGGACTATCTATACAGAGGCATCTAATCCGGACTACCTATACAGAGGCATCTAATCCTGACTATCTATACAGAGGCATCTAATCCTGACTACCTATACAGAGCCATCTAATCCTGACTACCTATACAGAGGCATCTAATCCTGACTACCTATACAGAGGCATCTAATTCTGGCTACCTATACAGAGGCATCTAATCCTGGCTACCTATACAGAGGCATCTAATCCTGGCTACCTATACAGAGGCATCTAATCCTGGCTACCTATACAGAGGCATCTAATCCAGGCTATCTATACAGAGGCATCTAATCCTGACTACCTATACAGAGGCATCTAATCCTGACTACCTGTACAGAGGCATCTAATCCTGACTACCTATACAGAGGCATCTAATTCTGGCTACCTATACAGAGGCATCTAATCCTGGCTACCTATACAGAGGCATCTAATCCTGGCTACCTATACAGAGGCATCTAATCCTGGCTACCTATACAGAGGCATCTAATCCGGACTATCTATACAGAGGCATCTAATCCTGACTACCTATACAGAGGCATCTAATCCTGGCTACCTATACAGAGGCATCTAATCCTGGCTACCTATACAGAGGCATCTAATCCTGGCTACCTATACAGAGGCATCTAATTCTGGCTACCTATACAGAGGCATCTAATCCTGACTACCTATACAGAGCCATCTAATCCTGACTACCTATACAGAGGCATCTAATTCTGACTACCTATACAGAGGCATCTAATCCTGACTACCTATACAGAGCCATCTAATCCTGACTACCTATACAGAGGCATCTAATCCTGGCTACCTATACAGAGGCATCTAATCCTGACTACCTATACAGAGGCATCTAATCCTGACTACCTATACAGAGGCATCTAATCCTGGCTACCTATACAGAGGCATCTAATCCGGACTATCTATACAGAGGCATCTAATCCTGACTACCTATACAGAGGCATCTAATCCGGACTATCTATACAGAGGCATCTAATCCTGGCTACCTATACAGAGGCATCTAATCCGGACTATCTATACAGAGGCATCTAATCCTGACTACCTATACAGAGGCATCTAATCCTGACTATCTATACAGAGGCATCTAATCCTGGCTACCTATACAGAGGCATCTAATCCTGACTACCTATACAGAGGCATCTAATCCTGGCTACCTATACAGAGGCATCTAATCCGGACTATCTATACAGAGGCATCTAATCCTGACTACCTATACAGAGGCATCTAATCCTGGCTACCTATACAGAGGCATCTAATCCTGGCTACCTATACAGAGGCATCTAATCCTGGCTACCTATACAGAGACATCTAATCCTGGCTACCTATACAGAGGCATCTAATTCTGGCTACCTATACAGAGGCATCTAATCCTGACTACCTATACAAAGGCATCTAATCCTGGCTACCTATACAGAGGCATCTAATCCGGACTATCTATACAGAGGCATCTAATCCTGACTACCTATACAGAGGCATCTAATCCTGACTATCTATACAGAGGCATCTAATCCTGACTACCTATACAGAGCCATCTAATCCTGACTACCTATACAGAGGCATCTAATCCTGACTACCTATACAGAGGCATCTAATTCTGGCTACCTATACAGAGGCATCTAATCCTGGCTACCTATACAGAGGCATCTAATCCTGGCTACCTATACAGAGGCATCTAATTCTGGCTACCTATACAGAGGCATCTAATCCTGACTACCTATACAGAGGCATCTAATCCTGGCTATCTATACAGAGGCATCTAATCCGGACTATCTATACAGAGGCATCTAATCCTGACTACCTATACAGAGGCATCTAATCCTGGCTACCTATACAGAGGCATCTAATCCTGACTACCTATACAGAGGCATCTAATCCTGACTATCTATACAGAGGCATCTAATCCTGACTATCTATACAGAGGCATCTAATCCGGACTATCTATACAGAGGCATCTAATCCTGACTACCTATACAGAAGCATCTAATCCTGGCTACCTATACAGAGGCATCTAATCCTGACTATCTATACAGAGGCATCTAATCCTGGCTACCTATACAGAGGCATCTAATTCTGGCTACCTATACAGAGGCATCTAATCCTGACTACCTATACAGAGGCATCTAATCTTGGCTACCTATACAAAGGCATCTAATCCTGGCTACCTATACAGAGGCATCTAATTCTGGCTACCAATACAGAGGCATCTAATCCTGGCTACCTATACAGAGGCATCTAATCCTGACTTTCTATACAGAGGCATCTAATCCTGGCTACCTATACAGAGGCATCTAATTCTGGCTACCTATACAGAGGCATCTAATCCTGACTACCTATACAGAGGCATCTAATCTTGGCTACCTATACAAAGGCATCTAATCCTGGCTACCTATACAGAGGCATCTAATTCTGGCTACCAATACAGAGGCATCTAATCCTGGCTACCTATACAGAGGCATCTAATCCTGACTTTCTATACAGAGGCATCTAATCCTGGCTACCTATACAGAGGCATCTAATTCTGGCTACCAATACAGAGGCATCTAATCCTGGCTACCTATACAGAGGCATCTAATCCTGACTTTCTATACAGAGGCATCTAATCCAGGCTACCTATACAGAGGCATCTAATCCTGACTACCTATGCAGAAGCATCTAATCCTGACTACCTATACAGAGGCATCTAATCCTGGCTACCTATGCAGAGGCATCTAATCCTGACTACCTATACAGAGGCATCTAATCCTGGCTACCTATACAAAGGCATCTAATCCTGACTACCTATACAGAGGCAACTAATCCTGGCTACCTATACAGAGGTGTTTCCTTCCGGGTACCACGTGACAATGCCGTCCATGCCACCTGCATCAGCGTGTAGCTGCATACGGAGGTCCGCCGTGTGTCATCCACCCAGCGCTCACTGCGGATGGGTGAGACTTCTGCTTTACAACGGTAGCTTTGTTTATCTCTGGGGCCGCAATGTCTTGTGCTTATGTATGCTGCATCGCTTGCTTTTGTACAAGCTTCATGGTGGCATATTCCATACTCAGGAGTTCTAACTGATTCAACAACTGTGATTGAGTTGTGATCTGGACACTCTGCTGGAATAGTGCGGACACTGCCGGAATTATTGCATTGGCAATTGATTTAGGAATGAAAGTATCATTTTAAGGCGCCAAGCATCATTGTTTTTCCATCATGAATTGTGCTTGATGCTATTAACATTCAAATGAATATCTGGGAATTGCGACCAGGGATACCTGCTCTCTGAACTGTTGCTCATACCTAGTAGGTGTAGTCCAGCAGGAAGTTGTAGGTGGTGTGTGAATGGCATTACAGCATGGGCCGGCCATATTGTTTTTAATAATTTGACAAATCTGTCAGATATTTTACTAGATGTTCGTCTGAGTATGCACTTTAACTTTTTGTAATGCACTAATAAAGTGACCACACAGTGGGTTTGTTGGAAATACAGGCTCATTCGTGTAGTATTTTGTCCCCTTACCTTTTTCAGTTGCCTATAAAGAGGCATCTAATCCTGAAGTTAGAGACTAGTCAGTCTAAAATAAACATTGTTTGTATCATCTTCTCATAAAACGTTATTGTGACTTGCCGGGTCTTTTCTCTCCAACTCATCCGCCCCATTTGCGTCAGCTCCCCTTGCAGAGACCTGCTGTGGCACTCTCTATCTCGGATACAGAGAGAGCTCTCCTCTGCAAGCGGTGGGAGTTGGAGAGAAAGGACCTAGCAAGTCATTATATATTTTTTATGATATTACATAAAACACTGCGCTATAAAAGATGAGAATGTTCACAACGGTGGTGCGCTTAGTTCTACTTCTGTACAATTTTAACACCCTCAAAGCGCACATGCAAATGAGTCCAATATGAGTAAGACTCCTGACCAATCTGGTCTTAGGTATATCCAAAAAAATGAGTAGGAACAGTCCGCGAAATAGGTTCGCCTCACATTGTGAGTTACCTCCACCACACCCTCTAGATGGAGCACTCACCCTTATATATCGACGCTCTATGACAGTGATGGCTAACCTTGGCACTCCAGCTGTGGTGGAACTACAAGTCCCATAAGGCATTGCAATATTCTGACAGCTCTAAGCATAACTCGGGGAGGCAGAGTCATGATGGTATTTGTAGTTTTGTCACAGCTGGAGTGCCAAGGTTAGCCATCACTGCTCTATGAGATTGGGACCACAGCGCCTCCGGGGTAGTTGAGGCCTCCCCTTGCCTGTCATGGGCTTTCCCACTCCACTTCAGAGCTCAATAAGGTCTTAAAGAAAACCTGTAACATCAAAAAGTTCCCCTGGGGGGTACTCACCTCGGGAGGGGGAAGCCTCAGGGTCCCAATGAGGCTTCCCACGCTGTCCCTCAGGGGTCTCGCTGCAGCCCTCCGAACAGCAGTGATGTAAATATTTACCTTTCCGGCTCCTGCGCAGGCTCTGTGGCGGCTCTCGGCTCCAAAATAGGCAGAAATACCCGATCGCCGTCGGGTCTTCTCTACTGCGCAGGCGCAAGTCTCCGGTGCCTGCGCAGTAGAGAGGACCTGACTGAGATCAGGTATTACCGTCTACTTCGGAGCCGAAAGACGCAACAGCGCCCCTGCTGGAGCCTGGAAAGGTAAATATTGAACAAGCTGTCGGATCTGTCGGGCTGCTGTTCGGAGGGCTGCAGCGAGACCCCCGTAGGACAGAGGACGGCGTGGGAAGCCTCACTGGGACCCTGAGTCTTCCCCCTCCCGAGGTGAGTACCCCCCAGTGGAACTTTTTGATGTTACAGTGTCTCTTTAAAGCGAACCTGAACTCAGAACTTCTTCTCCGATCTAAAAGATACGCAACAGCATAATAACCTTTATTTGTTACTACTTCCTGCTTTCATGGAAGCAGACATATTGTTAACATCCTGTGCGTTCAAATCATCAGTCATGTGACACGGGGAGAGATCAATTACAACTTGTGATTACACACAAATGAGGGGGAATTAAACAGGCTAAACTCTCTAAATACATACAGGGTGCATTCCTCTCTGTTTTCCTTCTGTCCTGTGCAAGAGTTCAGGTCCACTTTAAGCATAAGCAATGCCCCTCAAATATAAACCTTAGCATTAGGGGGGAAAGCGCCGGGTTGGCAATGCGGCATCACAAGGCCTTCTGGATTCTGAATCGATTTCAGCTGTGTCCCCCACATGGCTTGTGGCAAACTACAAACGGGACTTCTTATGCTTTCTGTTAACAATGCCTTTCTTCTTGCCACTCTTCCATAAAGGCCAACTTTGTACAGTGCATGACTAATAGTTGTCCTATGGACAGAGTCTCCCACCTGAGCTGTAGATCTCTGCAGCTCGTCCAGAGTCACCATGGGCCTCTTGACTGCATTTCTGATCAACGCTCTCCTTGTTCGGCCTGTGAGTTTAGGTGGATGGCCTTGTCTTGGTAGGTTTACAGTTGTGCCATACTCCTTCCATTTCTGAATGATCGCTTAAACAGTGCTCCGTGGGATGTTCAAGGCTTTGGAAATCTTTTTGTAGCCTAAGCCTGCTTTAAATTTCTCAATAACTTGATCCCTGACCTGTCTTGTGTGTTCTTTGGACTTCACGGTGTTGTTGCTCCCAATATTCTCTTAGACAACCTCTGAGGCCTTCACAGAGCAGCTGTATTTGTACTGACATTAGATTACACACAGGTGCACTCTATTTAGTCATTAACACTCATCAGGCAATGTCTATAGGCAACCAGGTGTCGAGTGGGGCGTGGACGCGCGTGGACGGCGTCCACTTACTATTTCCCTAGGGTGGACGCCATCCACGCTGGCTTGTGTGGAGGGAGCAGCGCAGTGGAAGGAGAGCTGTGAGCAGTGGTGGAGAAGGGGGCCATCTCCCCCCCCCTTCTCTCACCTCGGGGCTCTCCTTCCCTCGCTCTCCCCTCCAGAAGTAATGTGCGGGCAGCCGGCAGCGGGCGGGACTTACCTCTCCTCGTTCCGGATCTGCATGCCGTTGCTCTGGTCAGAACTAGACCAGACTTGCGGCATGCAGATCCGGTGTTCCGACGACGAGGAGAGGTAAGTCCCGCCTGCTGCCGGCTGCCCGCGCACATTACTTGTGGAGGGGAGAGCGAGGGAAGGAGAGCCCCGATGTGAGAGAAGGGGGGGGGGGATCGCCCCCTTCTCCACCGCTGCTCACAGCTCTCCGTCTTCTCTGCGCTGCTCCCCTCCTGCTGGGGGGACACCTGGCTACCTATTTTGGCACATATACCCCCTGATTACATATACTGGGGACATATACCCCCTGACTACATATACTGGGCACATATACCCCTTGGCTACATATACTGGGGACATACCCCCTGGCTACATATACTGGGGACATATACCCCCTGGCTACATATACTGGACAAATATACTCCCTGACTACATATACTGGGGACATATACCCCCTGACTACATATACTGGGCACATATACCCCCTGGCTACATATACTGGGGACATATACCCCCTGACTACATATACTGGGCAAATATACCCCCTGACTACATATACTGGGGACATATACCCCCTGGCTACATATACTGGACACATATACCCCCTGACTACATATACTGGGGATATATACCCCCTGGCTACATATACTGGGCACATATCCCCCTGGCTACATATACTGGGCACATATACCCCTGACTACATATACTGGGCACGTATACCCCTGGCTACATATACTGGGCACGTATACCCCTGGCTGCATATACTGGGCACGTATACCCCTGGCTACATATACTGGGTACATATACTCCTGGCTACATATACTAGGCACATATACCTCTGGCTACATATACTGGGGACTACTACACTCATGGCTACTTATACTGGGGACACCTATAGACCTGGCTACTTATGCTGGGGGTACCTATTTTAGGGAAACTGCATTTTTGTGGAACCGCTGTTATGTATTTTGGGGAACTGGCTGCCAGATTATGTGTATGTTAGGGGAACGGCTGCTGCCAGATTATGTGTATTTTGGGGAACAGCTGCCAGATTATGTGTATGTTACGGGAACGGCTACTGCCAGATTATGCGTATTTTGGGGAAATGCTGCCAGATTGTGTATGTTTGGGGGACCACTGCTGCCAGATTATATGTATTTTGCGTGTTCCGCTGCCAGGTTTCGCATATTTTGCGGAACTGCTTCCAAATTGTGTATGTTGGGGGAACTGCTGCTGCCACATTATCTATTTTGGGGGAACCACTGCCATATTATCTGTATTTTGGAGGAACTTCTACCAGATTATGTGTCTTTTTGGTGAAATGCTGTCAGATTACATCTATTTTGGGGGGATACACTACGGCAGAGCTCAAACTTCCTCGGCAGACCTTTTCTTTTTACATCATTGCTAAGGTCATGTATATTTGGCCCAACCCATGATCACGCCTACAGTATGCTTGACCACGCCCATTTTTTGGCGCGCCGCGCTATGCACGGCGCATGGGTTTTCTAGGTGAGTCCACTCACTTCTTTTACCAGGACTAGACCCCTGTAGGCAACTGACTGCACTCAGATCAAAGGGGGCTAAATAATTATGGACACACCACTTTGCAGTTATTTATTTGTAAAAAATGTTTGGAATCATGTATGATTTTCGTTCCACTTCTCATGTGTACACCACTTTGTGTTGGTCTTTCATGTGGAATTCCAATAAAATTGATAATTGTTTGTGGCAGTAATGTGACAAAATGTGGAAAACTTCAAGGGGGCTGAATACTTTTGCAACCCACTGTACATCGTCTGATGTATGGGCACCTTAGATCAGCACCAAGGTGATATCTACTGTTTCATCCTGAAGCAAAAACTGAAGTCTCTTATTACTCGGGCTAATTCAGATCTCTTCAACCTAAACACACAGTACATAGTTCAGGTAGTCCAAACATGAAGGTGGATGCTCAAAGTGTCAGTAGGAGGCAACAAATGGTCCCTGAAAGAAGACGTTTTGCAATGGCTGACACGTATCTGGCCAATTCTGGTCATAGATCTCTTTGCACCCAGTCTCAACCACAAGCTACTTCAGTTATTCTCCAGACTTCCATGCTACAACTCTGTGGGGACAGATGTTCTAACTCAACCTTGTCCTCCTCTCCTGGTTTAGGCCTTTCCAGCAACTTCTTCTCTAATCGTCTACATCTTTAAAAGACAAAGGTAGGAGAAGACCCCTGCATTAACAATAATACCTTACTAGCTGAAGAGACCCTGTTTTTTGCTGTAGTCAAACTGCCAGTGAATCCCTCTTCCACTTTCCTTCAATCTACAAACCCAGGGCCAACTGCCATCTGGTAGTCTGGATCCTGAGAGGGGAAGGGGGGGGATACAGCTGTAGGCTTTTTTTTTCATCTGTTATTCAAACTTTACAGAAATCTGAAAAAAATAGACTTTAGAATTTGGGGAAATGTCTCTGATTTTGCATTTAAAAATACATTCTTGATGCTTTGGCCCATTTGCAATTAACTTTTTCTCCTGAGTTTTGTTCTAGGTGATATTTTCATACCTTGTAAATAAAATGCCTTCTAAACCACCAGCAACCCAGGAAATACTCAAAATAATTTTGATAGTACTTTTTCACCTACTTTTGACTACTTTTCCTATTGCAAACTGCTGAAACGGTATTTTAAAGAGGAAATAAAAATGATCTTCTAGAAGAAAACTCAGGAGAAAAAGTGAATTGAATAAAGGTCTTCATCTCCTAATGTTAACATTCTGGATCTTTACAGGTGTGGCTAGATTTGGACCTTGGACTCACACACAGAAGGTACAAGTGTCTGCTTTGTCCACTTTTTCTGACGTCTGTCCACTTAGGTATAGTAAGCTGGTAAGTATGTGATTTTTGCAAGCATGGCCACGCCTGAGAAGTAGCATGAAGAGGAGGACAACCCGGATCTTCAATCCAAAAAGCTCTTGTATTTCTTTGGTGGTCAGTGCTCAGCAACAGGGGTCCAGAGGACAGCCTGGGAAGCCTGTACAGGATCCAGAAGCTTCCCTCTTCGTGGTTAAGTTTGTGTTTTTTGATCCAAAGTTCATCTCGGGTACACTTTAATGCCTGGTACACAGCATAGAATTTCCCATCAGATTGACTGGTCAAATTGCTCATTTCTTTTATGTCCGATCTGCTCCCAATCGAGAACAGGATTGCTTTTGTGAATGAATGAATAAACTGAAAATCGAACACGAGCAAATCAAACATGACAGAAATTATCGTTTCGACCCATCAATCTAATGAGAAATTGCATGGTGTATAATAATAATTCCTGCATTTGTATAGTGCTTTCCTCCTGTGGGACTCAAAGCGCTTAGGGGGCAGCCACTAGGGAGCACTCAAGAGGCCACCCTGCACTGTTAGGGAGTCTTGTGCCTAAGAACTCCTTACTGAATAGGTACTGGTTTACTGGATAGGAAAAGCCGAGATGTGAAGGCAGGGCTCAAATGTCAGAGGCAGTGCCCTTGAAGGACAACTGAAGCGAGAGCTGTATGGAGGTTGCCATATTTCTGACATTTTTGTAAAAACTGACAAGATTAGCTGCATGCTTGCTTCAGATGTGATTCAGACACTACTGCAGCCAAATAGATCAGCAGGGCTGTCAGGTAACTGGTATTGCTTAATGCAGACTTCCTCTCTGCTCTAAAACATAAACACTAGCATAATAACCTTTAAAGGAAAACATTTCTTTGTTACAGCTGATGCAAATTCTGCAATACATCTGCAGTGTGTCTACTTCCTGCTTTCATGGCAGCAGACATAGGGTTAACATCTTGTGCTTACAAATAAGCTGCTCTGCTGAGGCAGCCAGCTGACACAACTGAGAGATCAAATTACAAGTTGTGATTAATCACAGATGAGGTGGAATTAGACAGGCTACATTCTCTAAATACATACAGGGTGCATTTCTCTGTGTTCTCCTTCTGTCCTGTGCAAGAGTCAGCCTCCATATCCCTCTCGCTACAGTTTTCCTTTAAAGAAGAGCTGTCAGCCATACTATCTCAGAAAAAAGCACACATATAAGAAGATAAATACTTGCTCTTCTTACATAAGGTATGTTTTGCACTGTCCACGTTTTGATTTTAGTAATTTTTCTACAGTAAAAAAAAAAAAGAGAAAATCCTTTTTAGCATTTCCCACTTTAACTGTGGCTATTTTGAAGCCAATCCTGATGTAATTTCCTCCCTTACTCTCCTCTGCCTGATTGTGTATGCATTGCCTGCCCTTCACTAAAGAAAGTGCGTTGTCTCAGCATGAGAAATATTGGCCAATCAAAGAGGAACAGAGGTGTGGGAGGGGAAAACAGGAGGGAAAGAGGCTTCAGCCAATCAGGCTGGGAGATATGGAAGCTGCCATAGTTATTTCCTTTTAAAACAAAATCAGCTGCCTAGCTGTCCTGCTGATCCTCTGCTTCTAATACTTTTAGGCTGCTTTCACAGTGGGACGTTACAGGCGCACGTTAGAGCAGCCTGTAACGCACCCCCACCGAACAGCAATGAAAAATCAATGGGCTGTTCACAGTGCCCACGTTGCGTTTCACAGTAACGCTTCACGGCAAAACAACGTACTGCATGCAGTACTTTATACGCGGCTAAGCCACGTTAGACTGTTTGCACATGCTCAGTACGGGTGTTTTTTTTTTATTTTAGGGGTGTAAAGGAGGCGGGGACAGGCCGCTACGTAGCCAGGCACATGGCTACTTGGCATTCACTGCACTTGCAGTGTTTACTCTTTGGAGCGGCCGCTGATTGGCTGGCGGGACCACGTGATGCGGAGAGCTGCCTAAGCAGGTAATAGCAGCGGCGGCCGCGGGGGGAGCGGTGAGCGGAGGGAACACTACCTACCTATGCTGGGCACTATACTGGCTAAACTGGGCACTGAAACTAGCTAAACTGGGCACTATACTAGCTAAACTGGGCACTATACTAGCTAAACTGGGCACTATACTAGCTAAACTGAGGCACTACCTACCCATACTGGGCGCTATACTGGGCATTATACTGGCTAAACTGGGCACTTTACTAGCCATACTGGGGCACTATACTAGCTAAACTGGGCACTATACTAGCTAAACTGGGCACTATACTAGCTAAACTGAGGCACTACCTACCCATACTGGGCGCTATACTGGGCACTATACTGGCTATACTGGGCACTATACTGGCTATACTGGGCACTATACTAGCTATACTGGACACTACCTACCTATACTGGGCACTATACTAGCTATACTGGGACACACTGGGGGGGGGGGGGGGCTGCACCAATCCAGCATTTCCTACCCCCGGCTTATATGGGGGTCAATCATTTTTCCCTGGTTTTTCAGGGAAAAGTTGGGGGGTCGGCTTAAATGCGGCCGCTGCCTAAGCAGGTAATAGCAGCGGCGGCCGCGGGGGGAGCGGTGAGCGGAGGGAACACTACCTACCTATGCTGGCCACTATACTGGCTAAACTGGGCACTGAAACTAGCTAAACTGGGCACTATACTAGCTAAACTGGGCACTTTACTAGCTATACTGGGGCACTATACTAGCTAAACTGGGCACTATACTAGCTAAACTGAGGCACTACCTACCCATACTGGGCGCTATACTGGGCATTATACTGGCTAAACTGGGCACTTTACTAGCCATACTGGGGCACTATACTAGCTAAACTGGGCACTATACTAGCTAAACTGGGCACTATACTAGCTAAACTGAGGCACTACCTACCCATACTGGGCGCTATACTGGGCACTATACTGGCTATACTGGGCACTATACTGGCTATACTGGGCACTATACTAGCTATACTGGACACTACCTACCTATACTGGGCACTATACTAGCTATACTGGGACACACTGGGGGGGGGCTGCACCAATCCAGCATTTCCTACCCCCGGCTTATATGGGGGTCAATCATTTTTCCCTGGTTTTTCAGGGAAAAGTTGGGGAGTCGGCTTATATGCGGGTCGGCTTATATGCGAGTATATACGGTAATATCTTGAAATATCGGCTGGATTGTGTAATGGTTAAGGGCTCTGCCTCTGACACAAGCGACCTGGGTTAAAATCTTAGCTCTTCGTATTCAGTAAGCCAACACATATTGAGCAGGAGACCTTGGGCAAGTCTCCCTAACACTGCTACTGCCTATAGAGCGCGTCCCAGTGGCTGCAGCTCTGGCGCTTTGAGTCCGCCAGGAGAAAAGCACAATATAAATGTTCTGTGTTTGAAATAGGCTTATCAGAATCTTTATTTAAGAGCCATTTTTCAACAATGCCTGGAGATAAAGCAACAGTGAAACTACCAAATTGTGATCTAGTTGCATGACGAAGCTGATAATATCAAAATGGAGAGTGTGCCGGAAGGGAGAATTCTAACACCATCAGGAACAATGATTTAAATGTATTATTATGAAAAAGATGATTGATATACTTTACCCCTCTCCTTACCCAGAAACTCACGTCTTCTAAAAGTAAAAATTCAGCCAGCTTTGGATTATACCAGAGGGGGCACTCGGTGAACAATTGGATCTATTGTCACCCACCAGTTTTTGACATTTATAATAGATCTTAAGAGAATATTTTAGAATACTGAAACCTTCGTTTGCAAACATTTCTCCCCTTTAAATTATATTACACAAGGTTTTTATAAGCGTATGCCATGTCCACCTCTGCATCCATCGAAGCATTGTCTCTTATATTATGAAGCCAACAATACACATAAGTAAGTTGAGCCGCATAGTAATATAGTTGAAAATGAGGTAGGGCAAGGCCTCCTTTACTTACTGGCAATCGTAAAGTATCCATACAAAAGTCTAGGAGGTCTATGAGCCCATAAAACGCTTTGTACCAACAAATTTAACAAAGTACGAATTAGAAATCCAAACAGGTGACATGAGCAACACATACAAGACCTTAGGGACTATTATCATTTTCATGCTATTAGTGCGACTCATAAGATCAAGGGGTAAAGATGACCATTTTTGAAGCTCGTCACTGACAGTGGATATTCTGAATATATTCCTGTGATGATTTGCTCAGCTGCCTGTGCAGGCAGGCAGCTTTTTGACCATTGTTTTGATTTGCATGCTGCAGGACTCTGGAAAGAAGAGCTTCTGTCAGTTTTGCAGCTTGTGCTTGCAGAGGAATTTGCATACGTTGTCATGCAAATTGCCTGGCCACATTCATTGGAGGCGTGTACTATAAGTACTATGTCTTTCCCACAATGCTTCGCTGTTCATAAGGATTTCGTCCTATGTAACACTCCTGGTGGGGTGTCAGCCTTGCTCTCTGTTTGAACATCAGCTTAGAGTAATTCCTGAATCTGCGCTAGGCAGATTTCCCTAGTGCAGTTAGGATTGTATTATCTGTATTGCCTGTTCTGTCTTGTCTTGCCTGTTGCCACTGTCCTGTCCCTATGGTGGTCGACAGGAAATGGTTCTGATCTCTGTTCTTGGAGTATAGCTGGTGCATCGGTTGCTACCAGCTATCTCTTCTGTTCTGTCTCCTGGGATCGCACTAGCTACTTTTCGCTAGCGCTGGGGATCCTTCTGTTCTGTCTCCTGGGATCGCGCTAGCTACTTTTCGCTAGCGCTGGGGATCCTTCTGTTCTGTCTTCTGGGATCGCGCTAGCCACTTTTCGCTAGCGCTGGGGATCCTTCTGTTCTGCTACTCTGTACTTGGATCGCGCTAGCCACTTTTCGCTAGTGCTGTGGATCCTATCTCTCGCTTGTCCCTGTTTTCGTGTGTCTGTCTTGTCTGCTACGCTTGCTGGAGGCTCGGTGAGGTAACCGTTAAGCAAGCGCTCGCGTCCTCTGTTTCATGTTTGTTAATGGTTAGTTAGGCGTGCTTGTCTCTATTGTGCTTATCACGTGGAGACCGCGCATAACTGCGTGCACTGTTGCGAATGAGTGCGGTGTTCGCAGTTAGCTAGCGTTTGTTATTTTCCGTATCTCCTCATTGTATTATTTGCTGTGCCTTTGCTAACCTCGTATTCTGTCCTGATCTGTCTTGTGTCACGTCTGGCGATCGCACCTCTCGCGATCGCGTTCCTATTCCATATCTGCTGATGTGTGTGCGCGGTCGCGGGGTGGCGACTGGATTGGCGCACACACATACAACCTGTCCCTTTGCTCGTCTCATTCGCAATCGCCTCTCTTGCGATTGCGTTCTGCGCTTCGTACAATTCCTGTCTGGCATTTGTGGAGGTACAGAGGATTGGTTCCTCTGCACTCCCCAGCGCCATCTGCCGATAGGAATTTCCCTCTACGGGTGCGTAGCACCTTTTGCTGGGTGTCTGCAAATATACGCTTGTGGAGGATTTCCGCCGTGTCAGCGCACGCGTTGTGCGCTGATCACGGAGAAAGTTCCACAATCGTTACAATTCCTCATTGCGTGTGGTAATCACGATACCCGAATATTTAAAGTAGGAACAAACCTGTAAGGGAGATTAATTGGCAAGGCATCAGGAGAAAGTGTATCTACAGGTAGAAGGATGGATTTGGATCAATTTACCAGTAAACCAGAAAGAAGCAATTTACCAGTAAACCAGAAAGTAATCTCCACAAAGAAGCTCCAGGCAGGGCCGTGCAGAGGATCCTTAACCTCCCTGGCGGAGGTCACCGCTCAGGCCCCGCTGGGCCGATTTGAATAATTTTTTTTAAAACACGCAGCAAGCACTTCGCTTGCTGCGTGCCTCACCCGATCGCCGCTGCCGTTCTACCGCGATGCAGGGCCCCCCCAGGCGAGACCCCGTGCGCTGCCTGGCCAATCAGTGCCAGGCAGCGCTGAGGGGTGGATCGGGTCTCCCTGTGACGTCATGACGTGACGACGTGCGTCGTCATGGTGACGGGGAAGCGCTCCTGGAAATCCCGTTCAGAACGGAATTTCAGGACGGGTGATTGCGCCGGCGGGGATCGGAGGGGTGGGAGGGACGCCGCAGGGAGGGGGGAATCATGTAGCTAGCGCTAGGCTAGCTACATGATAAATTTAAAAAAAATTGTGCAGAAAACGTTCCCGCCGCCACAGGGCCACGGGAATCAGAACGCCAGGCAGGTTAAGTGGGGGGTGCTCACATTTAAAAAAGGGGCCCTATTTCAAACGTGATCAATTGAGTAGTAATGATCGTAATCTACTCATAATGATTATGGTTACATTTTCGCAATTACAGCCATACATAATTACGAGTCTGAAATAATTATTTCTTATTTATAAAGCGCCAACATATTCTGTGGCACTGTAATTCTATTAATTTTGGGTAATCCATGTAATTTTCTGCCATATACAATGCTGCAGTCACCAGAATTGCTACGCATGGCCTCTGCTTTCACCATCCCCCAAGAATGCAGCAAGTGGGCCCTTGACTCTCTCCATTCCCCCCAACTAGCAAAGAAGCAATTGGTGTGTGTGTCCCCTCCCCGCCCCAACAGTAGTTACAGACAAAACAGGAAAAAGCGACGCAGGAGATTTGGGCTCATCATGCGCCGCTATAGGCCATAATATAAATTACAGCTATAGCTCAGACAGTAATTTGGGCGTTGTCAAAAGACTGAGCCCAATCACTACAAATCAAGACAAACATTTATATTGTGTTTTTCTCCTGGCAGACTAAAAACGCTGGAGCTGCAGCCACTAGATGACACTCTATAGGCAGTAGCTGTTTTAGTGAGTCTAGCCCAAGGACTCCTTACTAAATAGGTGCTGGCTGAACAGGAAGAGCTGAGATTTGAACCCAAGTGTCCTGTGTCAGAGGCAGGGCTCTTAACCAGGCACACTATCCAGCTACAGCTGGCAGCCAAATTGTGTCTCACCCCTGAAACCCAGAGAAAAGTTATTTGTTCCATGACTCCATCCCTGGCCTGCAGATCTGTTGGCAACCAAATTTTGGACAGAAGACCGAAAAAACACCCCAAATTTTGTGCAGACAGGGAGTGGAGTCAGAGGTTTAATATTAAGGAGAGTTGTGGGTGGAGTTAAATTGTGATCATTATTATAATTTTTATTATTCCTTAGTATTTATATGGCACTGACATCTTCCGCAGCACTTTACAGAGTACATAGTCATGTCACTGACTGTCCTCAGAGGAGCTCACAATATACTCCTACCATATCAAACTCTAATGCCCTACCATAGCATACCATGAGGTGGAAGCATCCATAAGGGGCACAGGGAGTCCATCGTAATGGAAGTAGCAGATGTGCAGAGCTGGGTTCTCAGGACTGCAGAGACCTCACACCCAGTTTTGTTAAACTGGGTGTGACTACAGAGGTCCATGCTTCAGCCAGGGCACTATCTACTCTGAATTTGTATGCTGTGCCTGTATGGGTCTCTTCTGGGCATTGCTGACCCACTAACAAATAGTCAATGCTGATTTATTTCCCCAGCACCTTTCAATACACTTACTGGCCAGACCCATCACCTGGAGGGACCCTTTAAGGAGAGACAATGGAGTGAGGAATTATAGGAGAAAGTACTGCTCTTCTCAGGTTCATTGTCCCAGGAGGGCCCTTGTCTGTTGAGAGAGGACAGCCAGTGTCGTGAGGTTGGCACCAGGCACACACCTACAGGAATAAGGATCACCAGGGGCGTAGCAATAGGGGTTACAGAGGTAGCGACCGCATTGGGGCCCTTGGACCAGAGGGGCCCCAAAGGGCCCTCCCTCAACTACAGTATTAGCTGTCTATTGGTCCTGTGCTCAAAATAATCACTTCTATAGATGCTATGAATAGTAATCAATAACAAGCTGTTCCCCATCCCCTTCTTGCACTGTAGTTGCCATTGGCAGGTTTTGGTGCGCCGTATCAATTGTTATGTATAGAGCGCTTGGGGGGCCCCATTGTAATACTTGTATCGGGGCCCACAGCTCCTTAGCTACGCCATTGAGGATCACATTTGTTGGTGGGACTAGTGAGGGCCACCACAGCAATGACATCACCCAGCAGAATACGACGCACATCCCATTCCACGGGACAATGCGTACATCACAACTTTTGGAGCCAGCAAAGAGGGACAGATAAGCCCCTGCCACACCTTGAGCCATGCCCTAATTTTACATATGGTGTGCTCCCCTATACAGTTCCCAGGCCCATAGTGGCTCCCTCCCACATACAAGTAAAATCCTGGTGGCTGGTGGTACACACACACTGTACACACACACACACACTGCACACACACACTGTACACACCACACACTGTACACACACACACTGTACACACACTGTACACACTCACACTGTACACACACACCACACACTGTACACACACACACTGTACACACACACACACTGTACACACACTCACACTGTACACACACACACACTGTACATACACACACACACACACACACACTGTACACACACCACACACTGTACACACACACAAAGTACACGCACACACACACTGTTCGCGCACACACAGACACTGTACACACACACAGTACATACACACTGTATACACACACACACTGTACACACACATACACACTGTACACACACACACACTGTACACACACACACACACACACACACACACACACTGTACACACACATACACACTGTACACACACACACACTGTACACACACACACACACACACACACACAGTACACCCACAAACACTGCACACACACACAGTACACGCACACACACACACACTGTACACACACACACACACACACACACACACACACACACACACACACAGTATGCGCACACACACAGACACTGTACACACACATACACACTGTACACAAATACACACTGTACACACACATACACACACACTGTATACACACTGTACACACACACACACACTGTACACACACACACACACTGTTCACACACACATACACACACACACACACTGTACACATACATACACACACACACTGTACACACACACACACACTGTACACACACATACACACTGTACATACACACACTGTACACACACACACACACACACTGTACACACACATACACACTGTGTACACACACACACACACACACACACACACAGTACACCCACAAACACTGTACACACACACAGTACACGCACACACACACACACACTGTACACACACACACACTGTACACACACACACACACACTGTACACACACACACACACACTGTACACACACACACACACACACACAGTATGCGCACACACACAGACGCTGTACACACACATACACACTGTACACAAATACACACTGTACACACACACACACACACACACACACTGTATACACACTGTACACACACACACTGTACACACACACACACACACTGTTCACACACACATACACACACACTGTACACATACACACTGTACACATACACACACACTGTACACACACACACAGTATGCGCACACACACACAGACACTGTACACACACATACACACTGTACACAAACACACACTGTACACACACACACACTGTATACACACTGTACACACACACACACTGTACACACACACACACACTGTTCACACACACATACACTGTACACATACACACAAACACTGTACACACACACACACACTGTACACACACATACACACTGTACACACACACATACTGTACACACACACTGTACACACACACACACACTGTTCACACACACATACACACACACTGTACACATACACACACACACACTGTACACACACACACACACACACACATACACACACACACTGTACACAAACACACACTGTACACACACACACACACTGTGTACACACACACACACACACACACTGTTCACACACACATACACACACACACTGTACACATACACACACACACACTGTACACACACACAGTACACCCACACACACTGTACAGACACACTCTCACTCTCTCTCTCTGAACAACAAGTGTACAGTGACTGCACCCACCAGGGGAAAGAACTGCACTGTTGGAGAGGGGGCAGAGAAATCAGATGGATGCTGGAGATGAGAGGTGCTAATTGGCTGCTGCTCTCTCTGCTCTCTGGTTAGCTGGCCAGACTGAACTTGCTCCTTGGAGCTGAAATAAGAATGCTTTTGTTTGGTGTGCACTGAGTTATCAGCGGGGAAGTGTGTGCATATCAGCTTGTACAAACAATGTCCATCTTGAGCTGCAGATTCCTTGTTTCCACAGATGATACAGCAGGGCTGGGCTGATACAGTGTCAGTATACCTGACAGCAGGCTCGGACAGAGCCGCCGAACCACCGATGATCCCATCGGTGGGCCCCGACTGCCCCTCCTCCTGGGGGCCCCAGAGCTAAGAGGGAGGGGGGCACTAGCGTTGTGACGTTTTTTTTTTTTTTTTTAAATTTATTAAAAACCTCTTTCCCCCCGGGGGGGCCCCCTCCTATCCTCCCCCTCCCTCACCTTAGAGGGCCCCCCTCCTATTACGAGCGGCGGTAGAGCGGCGGTTACAGCAAAGTTCCGGCGAGGTAAAGCAGAAGATAGAGGTCCAGCTGCCTCCCGGGCTACGCTGTCTCCTCTATGCCGCTCGCACTGCTTCCTGGTTTAGTGCGCGGCAATTACAAAGGAGACAGCGACTGGGAGGCAGCTGGACCATCTTCTGCTTTACCTCGCCGGAAGTTTGCTGTACCCGCCGCTCTCCCGCCGCTCGTAATAGGAGGGGGGCCCTCCGAGAGTCCGAGGTGAGGGAGGGGGAGGATAGGAGGGGGCCCCACCGGGGAAAAGAGCTGCCCTCCCCGCGGCTTGTAATAGGAGGGGGGACACCCAGGTGAGGGGGAGCAAAGGAGTCGGGGCCCCCACTGGCTACCCACCCGGCTACCTAACTGCCCACCCGGCTATCTAACTGCCTACATTCCCACCCGGCTACCTATCTACCCACCCGGCTACCGATCTGCCTACCCTCCCATCCGGCTGCCTAACTGCCCACCCGGCTACCTATCTACCCACCCAGCTACCTATCTGCCTACCCTCCCACCCGGCTACCTAACTGCCCACCCGGCTACCTAACTGCCTACCCACCCATCCGGCTACCTATCTACCCACCCAGCTACCTATCTGCCTACCCTCCCACCCGGCTGCCTAACTGCCCATCCGGCTACCTATCTACCCACCCGGCTACCTAACTGGCTGCCCACCCGGCTACCTATCTACCCACCCAGCTACCCATCTGCCTACCCTCCCACCCGGCTACCTAACTGCCCACCCGGCTACATAACTGCCTACCCACCCATCCGGCTACCTATCTACCCACCCAGCTACCTATCTGCCTACCCTCCCACCCGGCTGCCTCACTGCCCATCCGGCTACCTATCTACCCACCCGGCTACCTAACTGGCTGCCCACCCGGCTACCTATCTACCCACCCAGCTACCTATCTGCCTACCCTCCCACCCGGCTACCTAACTGCCCACCCGGCTACCCTTCTGCCTACCCTCCCACCCGGCTACCCTTCTGCCTACCCTCCCACCCGGCTACCTAACTGCCCACCCGGCTACCTAACTGCCTACCCTCCCACCCGGCTACCTATCTACCCACCCAGCTACCTATCTGCCTACCCTCCCACCCGGCTACCTAATTGCCCACCCGGCTACCTAACTGCCTACCCTCCCACCCGGCTACCTATCTGCCCACCCGGCTACCTATCTGCCCACCCGGCTACCTATCTGCCCACCTGGATACCTATCTGCCTACCTGGATACCTATCTACCCACCCAGCTACCTATCTGCCCTCCCGGCTACCTAACTGCCTACCCTCCCACCTGGCTACCTAACTGCCCACCCGGTTACCTATCTACCCACCCAGCTACCTATCTGCCTACCCTCCCACCCGGCTACCTATCTGCCCACCCGGCTACCTATTTACCCACCCAGCTACCTATCTGCCTACCCTCCCACCCGGCTACCTAACTGCCCACCCGGCTACCTAACTGCCCACCCAGCTACCTATCTGCCCACCTGGCTACCTAACTGCCTACCCTCCCACCCGGCTACCTAACTGCCCACCCAGCTACCTATCTGCCTACCCTCCCACCCGGCTACATAACTGCCTACCCGGCTACCTATCTGCCTACCATGCCATGGGCGTCCCTACATAGGGCAAAATGGGGCATGCGCACTCCCCTGGCTAGCTGCTGCCCCCCCCTAGCTACCCGGACGTGGCTGGCCCGCCCGCCCTGGGGTGACAGCGGAGAGAGAAAAGAAGTGGCAGGAACAGCGGCGCTGCCTGCCGCATCACTTAATTCTAAAGGGGGGAGCGAGAGAGGGGGAGCCCCAAGGTGAGGGAAGGGGGAGGGGGAAACGTCCTCCCTTCCCCACCGCTTCTCTTCTCTCTCCGCTGCCACTGAGGACACCTATAGATCTGGCTATTTAAACTGGGGACACCTATAGACCTGTCTATCTATACTGGGGGGCCCTGTCACTACCTAAACTAGTGGCTCCTGTCACTACATACACTGGGGGGGGGGGGTCCCTGTCACTGCATACACTGGGGGGCTCCTGTCATACCTAAACTGGGGGTACCTGTCACTAACTGAACTGGAGGGGCGCCTGTCAATACCTGAACTGGGGGCACCTGTCACTACCTGAACTGGGGGGCCCTGTCACTACCTAAACTGGGGGCTCCTGTTACTACATACACTGGGGGGGGGGGGGTCCCTGTCACTGCATACACTGTGGGCTCCTGTCATACCTAAACTGGGGGTACCTGTCACTAACTGAACTGGGGGGGGCGCCTGTCAATACCTGAACTGGGGGCACCTGTCACTACCTGAACTGGGGGGCCCTGTCACTACCTAAACTGGGGGCTCCTGTCACTACATACCCTGGGGGGCACCTGTTACTACCTTAACTGGGGGGCACCTGTCACTACAAACACTGGGTGCTCCTGTCACTACCTAAACTGGGGGGTATCTGTCATTAACTAAACTGGGGGGCTCCTGTCGCTACCTAAACTTGGGGGTCCTGTCACTACCTAAGCTGGGAGGCTCCTGGTGCTACCTAAACTAGGGTGCACCTGTCACTACCTAAACTATCCAGGCCAGCCCAGCATCACCACCAGCCAACCAGCCCAGAATCACTGTCAAAAAGGCCACAGCATCACCACCAACAGTCAGGCCAACATTTACTTCAACCAGCCAAGTACAGCCCAGCATCACCGCCAGGCCGGCCACAGCATCACCGCCAGGCCTTTCAGCCCACACATCATCCCCAATCCAGCCAAAAACAGTATTGCCTGGCACAGCAGCCAGTAGAGGAGAATTCAGAAGCCAGGTGAGAGGTGTATACCATATTAAGTGGGCATTCTGCCTATTTATGTGAAATGCTGTTTATTTATGTGCCTCATGACTGCTGAATTTGTCTTGTTGGGGGCCTCATGGTTACTGAATTTGTCTTGTTGGGGGCCTCATGGTTACTGAATGTCTTGTTGGGGGCCTCATGATTGCTGAATTTGTCTTGTTGGGGGCCTCAAGATTGCTAAATTTGTCTTGTTGGGGGCCTCATGATTGCTGAATTTGTCATGTTGGGGGCCTCATGATTGCTGAATTTGTCTTGTTAGGGGCCTCATGATTGCTGATTTTGTCTTGACGGGGGACCTCATGATTGCTGAATTTGTCTTGTTGAGGGTCACATGATTGCTAACTGCGAGACTATGGAAAAGGCTGAATCATCATCATATGAGACAATAGCTACTTTTTAGCTTTTTAAAACAGAAAATAAAACTGGGAGGTTCTAAAATAAAAAAAAAAGAATACATTTTTCAGGAGTAGGATGGATGAAATTGTTTATCTTCACAGTTTATTTTCAACTTGGATTTTCCATAATGTTCATGTATGAGTTAAAACGTTTTTATTTAGTTTAAATTGCTGTTGCCACTTTGCAATAGATAAGTGACTTTTGGATTGCATTTTGTGGGGGTATCTGCCGTCAACCTGATTGCATTGTGTGGGGGTATCTGCTGTCAACCTGATTGCATTTTGTGGGGGTATCTGCCACCAACCTGATTGCATTGTGTGGGGGTATCTGCCGTCAACCTGATTGCATTTTGTGGGGGTATCTGCTGCCATTTGACTACTTGATGAATTATGAGGCATGTAACTACTTGAATATTTTATCTACAATGTATCTGGTCGGACCTAATCTCTGTGAATAACGCCGCTACTTATTTTGTGTTTTGTATTTTTTTTTTAAGTCTGCCCATGACTCATCATGACCACGCCGATGTTCCAGTGCGTGGTGACACCCATTTAGTTTCGCATTTAGACATATCCCTATTGGAGACTGTCCTCAGAATTGCTCACAATCTATTCCCTACCATAAAGTCATGCAAAATTTCTAGAGTACATGTGTATGTGAGCCCAAAATGGGGGGGGGGGGGGGGGGGGAGGAGGGGGGGGGGAGGAGGAGAGGGGGGGGGGGCCCAGGCTGAAACTTCCTTGGTGGGCCCTTGGTGTCCCAGTCCGACCCTGCCTGACAGGGATGCTTCTCTTCTATCATTCCTTCCACGTGTGTTTGAAATGTATGCAGCTACTCCGAGTCTGCAACCAAGGAGGGAGAAGAGGGAGGGAGAAGAGGAAGGGAGGGAGGACAGAGCTACCACGCAGCTCTGGCCAATCACGGGGCCACAAAGGACAAATTGGTTCTGACTGGGGAAAAGAGGACGGGCTCTCTGGGACACAGACCGAGCATTGCTGGCCTCAGTGCATCTAAAAAAAAGTCACTTTTTATGGACGCATATGTACAAATGAGGCTTGGCAACCTTGCTGCCGGCTAATAAGTACTTTTTTTTTTTTTTAACAAACTCCAGGCACTGAGGAAGTCTGAGGAAGGGGCCACATTAGTGTGTCTTACAAAAGGGAAGGGGGGTGCTGGAGCATCCCCAGCACCCCCTGTGTACGTGCCTGGCTCTAGGTTTATCTAAGTATAAGAGAATATCATCCGTATAAAGAGAAATTTTCTAATGCACCCATTGAATTACCCAACCCCCAATACCTGGATCTTCCCGGATATACGCTGCCTAAAGTTCTATGGCTAGAGCAAAGAGGAGAGGGGACAGTGGGCACCCCTGCCTGGTGTCCCAATATCAAAGGGAGCCAACAGATGGCTATTTACCCGTAGACAAGCACGCGGATTGGTATATAAAAGTTCCACCCATTTCCTGAAAGTAGAACCAAATCCAAAGGCGGAAAGGACTTCAAGTAGGTACTGCCAGGAAACAGTATTGAACACCTTGTTCGGATCTAGTGCAAGTAAAATCCTGGAACCAGAATTGCTATGGGAGTATTGCAGATTTGAAAATAACCTCCTCAGGTTCCGTTTAGTGGAACGTGAGGGAATAAAACCCGTTTGATCTGGAAATACCAATTTTTCAATAACCAACTTTAATCTAACCGCCAGAATTTTAGCTAGCACCTTAACATCGGTATTCAATTATGCTATAGGGCAGTGCTGTCCAACTGGCGGCCCGCGAGCCGCATCCGGCCCGCCAGGCCTTCTGCTACGGCCCCCCTGCTGTGGCAGTGTTATCCCCCGAGTCCCCAGAGCTGAGGGGACTTTTTTTTTTAATCCTTTTCCCCCATTCCTCTGCTGTAATGTAATAAATTACAGCCCCCCTCCGCTAATCTCCCCTCGTTCCCCCGTGCTGCCGCCGCCTCAACTCTCGGATCGGCAGCGAGCAAGAGATAGGAACCAGCCACACTGCGCACGGCAGCCGCACGGGGGACTTTAAATGCTGGACGTGACCGATGATGTCACTTCCTGCATTTAAATTCACTGCACGGCTGTCGTGCGCTGGTGTGGCTGATTGCTATCTCCTACCCGCCGCTGAACTGAGGTGAGGCGGCGGCAGCACGGGGGAACGAGGGGAGCGGAGAGGAGGGGGGCTGGAAATATTACATTACAGCAGCCAATCTGACGGCGTTTTGTGGGGACATCTGCAGCCAATCTAGGTGCATTTTGTAGGTACATCTGCAACCAATCTAGGTGCATTTTGTGGGTACATCTGCAGCCAATCTGACAGCATTTTGTGGGGACATCTGCAGTCAATCGGTGCATTTTGTGGGGACATCTGCAGCCAATCTGACAGCATTTTGTGGGTACATCTGCAGCCAATCGGTGCATTTTGTGGGGACATCTGCAGCCAACCTGAGGGCATTTTGTGGGGACATCTGCAGCCAATCTAGGTGCATTTTGTGGGTACATCTGCAGCCAATCGGGGCATTTTGTGGGGACATCTGCAGCCAATCTGGGTGCATTTTGTGGGGACATCTGCAGCCAATCTAGGTGCATTTTGTGGGGACATCTGAAGCCAATCTAGGTGCATTTTGTGGGGACATCTGCAGCCAACCTGAGGGCATTTTGTGGGGACATCTGCAGCCAATCTAGGTGCATTTTGTGGGGACATCTGCAGCCAATCTAGGTGCATTTTGTGGGGACATCTGCAGCCAATCTAGGTGCATTTTGTGGGTACATCTGCAGCCAACCTGAGGGCATTTTGTGGGGACATCTGCAGCCAATCTAGGTGCATTTTGTGGGTACATCTGCAGCCAATCGGTGCATTTTGTGGGGACATCTGCAGCCAACCTGAGGGCATTTTGTGGGGACATCTGCAGCCAATCTAGGTGCATTTTGTGGGTACATCTGCAGCCAATCGGTGCATTTTGTGGGGACATCTGCAGCCAATCTGGGTGCATTTTGTGGGGACATCTGCAGCCAATCTAGGTGCATTTTGTGGGGACATCTGCAGCCAACCTGAGGGCATTTTGTGGGGACATCTGCAGCCAATCTAGGTGCATCTTGTAGGGACATCTGCAGCCAATCTAGGTGCATTTTGTGGGGACATCTGCAGCCAATCTAGGTGCATTTTGTGGGTACATCTGCAGCCAATCTAGGTGCATTTTTTGGGTACATATGCAGCCAATCTGAGGGCATTTTGTGGGGACATCTGCAGCCAATCTAGGTGCATTTTGTGGGTACATCTGCAGCCAATCTGAGGGCATTTTGTGGGGACATCTGCAGCCAATCTAGGTGCATTTTGTGGGGACATCTGCAGCCAACCTCAGGGCATTTTGTGGGTACATCTGCAGTCAATCTAGGTGCATTTTGTGGGGACATCTGCAGCCAATCGGTGCATATTGTGGGGACATCTGCAGCCAATCTAGGTGCATTTTGTGGGGACATCTGCAGCCAATCTAGGTGCATTTTGTGGGGACATCTACAGTCAATCTAGGTGCATTTTGTGGGGACATCTGCAGCCAACCTGAGGGCATTTTGTGGGGACATCTGCAGCCAATCTAGGTGCATTTTGTGGGGACATCTGCAGCCAATCTAGGTGCATTTTGTGGGGACATCTGCAGCCAATCTAGGTGCATTTTGTGGGTACATCTGCAGCCAACCTGAGGGCATTTTGTGGGGACATCTGCAGCCAATCTAGGTGCATTTTGTGGGTACATCTGCAGCGATTCGGTGCATTTTGTGGGGACATCTGCAGCCAACCTGAGGGCATTTTGTGGGGACATCTGCAGCCAATCTAGGTGCATTTTGTGGGTACATCTGCAGCCAATCGGTGCATTTTGTGGGGACATCTGCAGCCAATCTGGGTGCATTTTGTGGGGACATCTGCAGCCAATCTAGGTGCATTTTGTGGGGACATCTGCAGCCAACCTGAGGGCATTTTGTGGGGACATCTGCAGCCAATCTAGGTGCATTTTGTAGGGACATCTGCAGCCAATCTAGGTGCATTTTGTGGGGACATCTGCAGCCAATCTAGGTGCATTTTGTGGGTACATCTGCAGCCAATCTAGGTGCATTTTTTGGGTACATATGCAGCCAATCTGAGGGCATTTTGTGGGGACATCTGCAGCCAATCTAGGTGCATTTTGTGGGTACATCTGCAGCCAATCTGAGGGCATTTTGTGGGGACATCTGCAGCCAATCTAGGTGCATTTTGTGGGGACATCTGCAGCCAACCTCAGGGCATTTTGTGGGTACATCTGCAGTCAATCTAGGTGCATTTTGTGGGGACATCTGCAGCCAATCGGTGCATATTGTGGGGACATCTGCAGCCAATCTAGGTGCATTTTGTGGGGACATCTGCAGCCAATCTAGGTGCATTTTGTGGGGACATCTGCAGTCAATCTAGGTGCATTTTGTGGGGACATCTGCAGCCAATCTGACAGCATTTTGTGGGTACATCTGCAGCCAATCGGTGCATATTGTGGGTACATCTGCAGCCAATTGGTGCATTTTGTGGGGACATCTGCAGCCAACCTGAGGGCATTTTGTGGGGACATCTGCAGCCAATCTGAGGGCATTTTGTGGGGACATCTGCATCCAATCTAGGTGCATTTTGTGGGGACATCTGCAGCCAATCTAGGTGCATTTTGTCGGGACATCTGCAGCCAACCTGAGGGCATTTTGTGGGGACATCTGCATCCAATCTAGGTGCATTTTGTGGGGACATCTGCAGCCAATCTAGGTGCATTTTGTGGGGACATCTGCAGCCAATCTAGGTGCATTTTGTGGGGACATCTGCAGCCAATCTGACAGCATTTTGTGGGGACATCTGCAGCCAATCGGTGCATATTGTGGGTACATCTGCAGCCAATTGGTGCATTTTGTGGGGACATCTGCAGCCAACCTGAGGGCATTTTGTGGGGACATCTGCAGCCAATCTGAGGGCATTTTGTGGGGACATCTGCATCCAATCTAGGTGCATTTTGTGGGGACATCTGCAGCCAATCTAGGTGCATTTTGTGGTTACATCTGCAGCCAATCTGAGGGCATTTTGTGGGGACATCTGCAGCCAATCTAGGTGCATTTTGTGGGTACATCTGCAGCCAATCGGTGCATTTTGTGGGGACATCTGCAGCCAACCTGAGGGCATTTTGTGGGGACATCTGCAGCCAATCTAGGTGCATTTTGTGGGTACATCTGCAGCCAATCGGTGCATTTTGTGGGGACATCTACAGCCAATCTGGGTGCATTTTGTGGGGACATCTGCAGCCAATCTAGGTGCATTTTGTGGGGACATCTGCAGCCAACCTGAGGGCATTTTGTGGGGACATCTGCAGCCAATCTAGGTGCATTTTGTAGGGACATCTGCAGCCAATCTAGGTGCATTTTGTGGGGACATCTGCAGCCAATCTAGGTGCATTTTGTGGGTACATCTGCAGCCAATCTAGGTGCATTTTGTGGGTACATCTGCAGCCAATCTGAGGGCATTTTGTGGGGACATCTGCAGCCAATCTAGGTGCATTTTGTGGGGACATCTGCAGCCAACCTCAGGGCATTTTGTGGGTACATCTGCAGTCAATCTAGGTGCATTTTGTGGGGACATCTGCAGCCAATCAGTGCATATTGTGGGGACATCTGCAGCCAATCTAGGTGCATTTTGTGGGGACATCTGCAGCCAATCTAGGTGCATTTTGTGGGGACATCTGCAGTCAATCTAGGTGCATTTTGTGGGGACATCTGCAGCCAATCTGACAGCATTTTGTGGGGACATCTGCAGCCAATCGGTGCATATTGTGGGTACATCTGCAGCCAATTGGTGCATTTTGTGGGGACATCTGCAGCCAACCTGAGGGCATTTTGTGGGGACATCTGCAGCCAATCTGAGGGCATTTTGTGGGGACATCTGCATCCAATCTAGGTGCATTTTGTGGGGACATCTGCAGCCAATCTAGGTGCATTTTGTGGGGACATCTGCAGCCAACCTGAGGGCATTTTGTGGGGACATCTGCATCCAATCTAGGTGCATTTTGTGGGGACATCTGCAGCCAATCTAGGTGCATTTTGTGGGGACATCTGCAGCCAATCTAGGTGCATTTTGTGGAGACATCTGCAGCCAATCTGACAGCATTTTGTGGGTACATCTGCAGCCAATCGGTGCATATTATGGGTACATCTGCAGCCAATCTAGGTGCATTTTGTGGGTACATCTGCAGCCAATCTGAGGGCATTTTGTGGGGACATCTGCAGCCAATCTAGGTGCATTTTGTGGGTACATCTGCAGCCAATCTGAGGGCATTTTGTGGGGACATCTGCAGCCAATCTAGGTGCATTTTGTGGGGACATCTGCAGCCAACCTGAGGGCATTTTGTGGGTACATCTGCAGTCAATCTAGGTGCATTTTGTGGGGACATCTGCAGTCAATCTAGGTGCATTTTGTGGGGACATCTGCAGCCAATCTGACAGCATTTTGTGGGTACATCTGCAGCCAATCGGTGCATATTGTGGGTACATCTGCAGCCAATTGGTGCATTTTGTGGGGACATCTGCAGCCAACCTGAGGGAATTTTGTGGGGACATCTGGAGCCAATCTGAGGGCATTTTGTGGGGACATCTGCATCCAATCTAGGTGCATTTTGTGGGGACATCTGCAGCCAATCTAGGTGCATTTTGTGGGGACATCTGCAGCCAACCTGAGGGCATTTTGTGGGGACATCTGCAGCCAATCTAGGTGCATTTTGTGGGTACATCTGCAGCCAATCGGTGCATTTTGTGGGGACATCTGCAGCCAATCTGGGTGCATTTTGTGGGGACATCTGCAGCCAATCTAGGTGCATTTTGTGGGGACATCTGCAGCCAACCTGAGGGCATTTTGTGGGGACATCTGCAGCCAATCTAGGTGCATTTTGTAGGGACATCTGCAGCCAATCTAGGTGCATTTTGTGGGGACATCTGCAGCCAATCTAGGTGCATTTTGTGGGTACATCTGCAGCCAATCTAGGTGCATTTTTTGGGTACATCTGCAGCCAATCTGAGGGCATTTTGTGGGGACATCTGCAGCCAATCTAGGTGCATTTTGTGGGTACATCTGCAGCCAATCTGAGGGCATTTTGTGGGGACATCTGCAGCCAATCTAGGTGCATTTTGTGGGGACATCTGCAGCCAACCTCAGGGCATTTTGTGGGTACATCTGCAGTCAATCTAGGTGCATTTTGTGGGGACATCTGCAGCCAATCTAGGTGCATTTTGTGGGGACATCTGCAGTCAATCTAGGTGCATTTTGTGGGGACATCTGCAGCCAATCTGACAGCATTTTGTGGGTACATCTGCAGCCAATCGGTGCATATTGTGGGTACATCTGCAGCCAATTGGTGCATTTTGTGGGGACATCTGCAGCCAACCTGAGGGCATTTTGTGGGGACATCTGCAGCCAATCTAGGTGCATTTTGTGGGTACATCTGCAGCCAACCTGAGGGCATTTTGTGGGGACATCTGCAGCCAATCTAGGTGCATTTTGTGGGTACATCTGCAGCCAATCGGTGCATTTTGTGGGGACATCTGCAGCCAACCTGAGGGCATTTTGTGGGGACATCTGCAGCCAATCTAGGTGCATTTTGTGGGTACATCTGCAGCCAATCGGTGCATTTTGTGGGGACATCTGCAGCCAATCTGGGTGCATTTTGTGGGGACATCTGCAGCCAATCTAGGTGCATTTTGTGGGGACATCTGCAGCCAACCTGAGGGCATTTTGTGGGGACATCTGCAGCCAATCTAGGTGCATTTTGTAGGGACATCTGCAGCCAATCTAGGTGCATTTTGTGGGGACATCTGCAGCCAATCTAGGTGCATTTTGTGGGTACATCTGCAGCCAATCTAGGTGCATTTTTTGGGTACATATGCAGCCAATCTGAGGGCATTTTGTGGGGACATCTGCAGCCAATCTAGGTGCATTTTGTGGGTACATCTGCAGCCAATCTGAGGGCATTTTGTGGGGACATCTGCAGCCAATCTAGGTGCATTTTGTGGGGACATCTGCAGCCAACCTCAGGGCATTTTGTGGGTACATCTGCAGTCAATCTAGGTGCATTTTGTGGGGACATCTGCAGCCAATCGGTGCATATTGTGGGGACATCTGCAGCCAATCTAGGTGCATTTTGTGGGGACATCTGCAGCCAATCTAGGTGCATTTTGTGGGGACATCTGCAGTCAATCTAGGTGCATTTTGTGGGGACATCTGCAGCCAATCTGACAGCATTTTGTGGGTACATCTGCAGCCAATCGGTGCATATTGTGGGTACATCTGCAGCCAATTGGTGCATTTTGTGGGGACATCTGCAGCCAACCTGAGGGCATTTTGTGGGGACATCTGCAGCCAATCTGAGGGCATTTTGTGGGGACATCTGCATCCAATCTAGGTGCATTTTGTGGGGACATCTGCAGCCAATCTAGGTGCATTTTGTCGGGACATCTGCAGCCAACCTGAGGGCATTTTGTGGGGACATCTGCATCCAATCTAGGTGCATTTTGTGGGGACATCTGCAGCCAATCTAGGTGCATTTTGTGGGGACATCTGCAGCCAATCCAGGTGCATTTTGTGGGGACATCTGCAGCCAATCTGACAGCATTTTGTGGGGACATCTGCAGCCAATCGGTGCATATTGTGGGTACATCTGCAGCCAATTGGTGCATTTTGTGGGGACATCTGCAGCCAACCTGAGGGCATTTTGTGGGGACATCTGCAGCCAATCTGAGGGCATTTTGTGGGGACATCTGCATCCAATCTAGGTGCATTTTGTGGGGACATCTGCAGCCAATCTAGGTGCATTTTGTGGGTACATCTGCAGCCAATCTGAGGGCATTTTGTGGGGACATCTGCAGCCAATCTAGGTGCATTTTGTGGGTACATCTGCAGCCAATCGGTGCATTTTGTGGGGACATCTGCAGCCAACCTGAGGGCATTTTGTGGGGACATCTGCAGCCAATCTAGGTGCATTTTGTGGGTACATCTGCAGCCAATCGGTGCATTTTGTGGGGACATCTACAGCCAATCTGGGTGCATTTTGTGGGGACATCTGCAGCCAATCTAGGTGCATTTTGTGGGGACATCTGCAGCCAACCTGAGGGCATTTTGTGGGGACATCTGCAGCCAATCTAGGTGCATTTTGTAGGGACATCTGCAGCCAATCTAGGTGCATTTTGTGGGGACATCTGCAGCCAATCTAGGTGCATTTTGTGGGTACATCTGCAGCCAATCTAGGTGCATTTTGTGGGTACATCTGCAGCCAATCTGAGGGCATTTTGTGGGGACATCTGCAGCCAATCTAGGTGCATTTTGTGGGGACATCTGCAGCCAACCTCAGGGCATTTTGTGGGTACATCTGCAGTCAATCTAGGTGCATTTTGTGGGGACATCTGCAGCCAATCAGTGCATATTGTGGGGACATCTGCAGCCAATCTAGGTGCATTTTGTGGGGACATCTGCAGCCAATCTAGGTGCATTTTGTGGGGACATCTGCAGTCAATCTAGGTGCATTTTGTGGGGACATCTGCAGCCAATCTGACAGCATTTTGTGGGGACATCTGCAGCCAATCGGTGCATATTGTGGGTACATCTGCAGCCAATTGGTGCATTTTGTGGGGACATCTGCAGCCAATCTGAGGGCATTTTGTGGGGACATCTGCATCCAATCTAGGTGCATTTTGTGGGGACATCTGCAGCCAATCTAGGTGCATTTTGTGGGGACATCTGCAGCCAACCTGAGGGCATTTTGTGGGGACATCTGCATCCAATCTAGGTGCATTTTGTGGGGACATCTGCAGCCAATCTAGGTGCATTTTGTGGGGACATCTGCAGCCAATCTAGGTGCATTTTGTGGAGACATCTGCAGCCAATCTGACAGCATTTTGTGGGTACATCTGCAGCCAATCGGTGCATATTATGGGTACATCTGCAGCCAATCTAGGTGCATTTTGTGGGTACATCTGCAGCCAATCTGAGGGCATTTTGTGGGGACATCTGCAGCCAATCTAGGTGCATTTTGTGGGTACATCTGCAGCCAATCTGAGGGCATTTTGTGGGGACATCTGCAGCCAATCTAGGTGCATTTTGTGGGGACATCTGCAGCCAACCTGAGGGCATTTTGTGGGTACATCTGCAGTCAATCTAGGTGCATTTTGTGGGGACATCTGCAGTCAATCTAGGTGCATTTTGTGGGGACATCTGCAGCCAATCTGACAGCATTTTGTGGGTACATCTGCAGCCAATCGGTGCATATTGTGGGTACATCTGCAGCCAATTGGTGCATTTTGTGGGGACATCTGCAGCCAACCTGAGGGAATTTTGTGGGGACATCTGGAGCCAATCTGAGGGCATTTTGTGGGGACATCTGCATCCAATCTAGGTGCATTTTGTGGGGACATCTGCAGCCAATCTAGGTGCATTTTGTGGGGACATCTGCAGCCAACCTGAGGGCATTTTGTGGGGACATCTGCAGCCAATCTAGGTGCATTTTGTGGGTACATCTGCAGCCAATCGGTGCATTTTGTGGGGACATCTGCAGCCAATCTGGGTGCATTTTGTGGGGACATCTGCAGCCAATCTAGGTGCATTTTGTGGGGACATCTGCAGCCAACCTGAGGGCATTTTGTGGGGACATCTGCAGCCAATCTAGGTGCATTTTGTAGGGACATCTGCAGCCAATCTAGGTGCATTTTGTGGGGACATCTGCAGCCAATCTAGGTGCATTTTGTGGGTACATCTGCAGCCAATCTAGGTGCATTTTTTGGGTACATCTGCAGCCAATCTGAGGGCATTTTGTGGGGACATCTGCAGCCAATCTAGGTGCATTTTGTGGGTACATCTGCAGCCAATCTGAGGGCATTTTGTGGGGACATCTGCAGCCAATCTAGGTGCATTTTGTGGGGACATCTGCAGCCAACCTCAGGGCATTTTGTGGGTACATCTGCAGTCAATCTAGGTGCATTTTGTGGGGACATCTGCAGCCAATCTAGGTGCATTTTGTGGGGACATCTGCAGTCAATCTAGGTGCATTTTGTGGGGACATCTGCAGCCAATCTGACAGCATTTTGTGGGTACATCTGCAGCCAATCGGTGCATATTGTGGGTACATCTGCAGCCAATTGGTGCATTTTGTGGGGACATCTGCAGCCAACCTGAGGGCATTTTGTGGGGACATCTGCAGCCAATCTGAGGGCATTTTGTGGGGACATCTGCATCCAATCTAGGTGCATTTTGTGGGGACATCTGCAGCCAATCTAGGTGCATTTTGTGGGGACATCTGCAGCCAACCTGAGGGCATTTTGTGGGGACATCTGCATCCAATCTAGGTGCATTTTGTGGGGACATCTGCAGCCAATCTAGGTGCATTTTGTGGGGACATCTGCAGCCAATCTAGGTGCATTTTGTGGAGACATCTGCAGCCAATCTGACAGCATTTTGTGGGTACATCTGCAGCCAATCGGTGCATATTATGGGTACATCTGCAGCCAATCTAGGTGCATTTTGTGGGTACATCTGCAGCCAATCTGAGGGCATTTTGTGGGGACATCTGCATCCAATCTAGGTGCATTTTGTGGGGACATCTGCAGCCAATCTAGGTGCATTTTGTGGGGACATCTGCAGCCAACCTGAGGGCATTTTGTGGGGACATCTGCATCCAATCTAGGTGCATTTTGTGGGGACATCTGCAGCCAATCTAGGTGCATTTTGTGGGGACATCTGCAGCCAATCTAGGTGCATTTTGTGGAGACATCTGCAGCCAATCTGACAGCATTTTGTGGGTACATCTGCAGCCAATCGGTGCATATTATGGGTACATCTGCAGCCAATCTAGGTGCATTTTGTGGGTACATCTGCAGCCAATCTGAGGGCATTTTGTGGGGACATCTGCAGCCAATCTAGGTGCATTTTGTGGGTACATCTGCAGCCAATCTGAGGGCATTTTGTGGGGACATCTGCAGCCAATCTAGGTGCATTTTGTGGGTACATCTGCAGCCAATCTGAGGGCATTTTGTGGGGACATCTGCAGCCAATCTAGGTGCATTTTGTGGGTACATCTGCAGCCAATCGGTGCATTTTGTGGGGACATCTGCAGCCAACCTGAGGGCATTTTGTGGGGACATCTGCAGCCAATCTAGGTGCATTTTGTGGGTACATCTGCAGCCAATCGGTGCATTTTGTGGGGACATCTGCAGCCAATCTGGGTGCATTTTGTGGGGACATCTGCAGCCAATCTAGGTGCATTTTGTGGGGACATCTGCAGCCAACCTGAGGGCATTTTGTGGGGACATCTGCAGCCAATCTAGGTGCATTTTGTAGGGACATCTGCAGCCAATCTAGGTGCATTTTGTGGGGACATCTGCAGCCAATCTAGGTGCATTTTGTGGGTACATCTGCAGCCAATCTAGGTGCATTTTGTGGGTACATCTGCAGCCAATCTGAGGGCATTTTGTGGGGACATCTGCAGCCAATCTAGGTGCATTTTGTGGGTACATCTGCAGCCAATCTGAGGGCATTTTGTGGGGACATCTGCAGCCAATCTAGGTGCATTTTGTGGGGACATCTGCAGCCAACCTCAGGGCATTTTGTGGGGACATCTGCAGCCAATCGGTGCATATTGTGGGGACATCTGCAGCCAATCTAGGTGCATTTTGTGGGGACATCTGCAGCCAATCTAGGTGCATTTTGTGGGGACATCTGCAGTCAATCTAGGTGCATTTTGTGGGGACATCTGCAGCCAATCTGACAGCATTTTGTGGGTACATCTGCAGCCAATCGGTGCATATTGTGGGTACATCTGCAGCCAATTGGTGCATTTTGTGGGGACATCTGCAGCCAACCTGAGGGCATTTTGTGGGGACATCTGCAGCCAATCTGAGGGCATTTTGTGGGGACATCTGCATCCAATCTAGGTGCATTTTGTGGGGACATCTGCAGCCAATCTAGGTGCATTTTGTGGGGACATCTGCAGCCAACCTGAGGGCATTTTGTGGGGACATCTGCATCCAATCTAGGTGCATTTTGTGGGGACATCTGCATCCAATCTAGGTGCATTTTGTGGGGACATCTGCAGCCAATCTAGGTGCATTTTGTGGAGACATCTGCAGCCAATCTGACAGCATTTTGTGGGTACATCTGCAGCCAATCGGTGCATATTATGGGTACATCTGCAGCCAATCTAGGTGCATTTTGTGGGTACATCTGCAGCCAATCTGAGGGCATTTTGTGGGGACATCTGCAGCCAATCTAGGTGCATTTTGTGGGTACATCTGCAGCTAATCTGAGGGCATTTTGTGGGGACATCTGCAGCCAATCTAGGTGCATTTTGTGGGGACATCTGCAGCCAACCTGAGGGCATTTTGTGGGTACATCTGCAGTCAATCTAGGTGCATTTTGTGGGGACATCTGCAGTCAATCTAGGTGCATTTTGTGGGGACATCTGCAGCCAAGCTGACAGCATTTTGTGGGTACATCTGCAGCCAATCGGTGCATATTGTGGGTACATCTGCAGCCAATTGGTGCATTTTGTGGGGACATCTGCAGCCAACCTGAGGGAATTTTGTGGGGACATCTGGAGCCAATCTGAGGGCATTTTGTGGGGACATCTGCATCCAATCTAGGTGCATTTTGTGGGGACATCTGCAGCCAATCTAGGTGCATTTTGTGGGGACATCTGCAGCCAATCTGACAGCATTTTGTGGGTACATCTGCAGCCAATCGGTGCATATTGTGGGTACATCTGCAGCCAATTGGTGCATTTTGTGGGGACATCTGCAGCCAACCTGAGGGCATTTTGTGGGGACATCTGCAGCCAATCTGAGGGCATTTTGTGGGGACATCTGCATCCAATCTAGGTGCATTTTGTGGGGACATCTGCAGCCAATCTAGGTGCATTTTGTGGGGACATCTGCAGCCAACCTGAGGGCATTTTGTGGGGACATCTGCATCCAATCTAGGTGCATTTTGTGGGGACATCTGCAGCCAATCTAGGTGCATTTTGTGGGGACATCTGCAGCCAATCTAGGTGCATTTTGTGGAGACATCTGCAGCCAATCTGACAGCATTTTGTGGGTACATCTGCAGCCAATCGGTGCATATTATGGGTACATCTGCAGCCAATCTAGGTGCATTTTGTGGGTACATCTGCAGCCAATCTGAGGGCATTTTGTGGGGACATCTGCAGCCAATCTAGGTGCATTTTGTGGGGACATCTGCAGCCAACCTGAGGGCATTTTGTGGGTACATCTGCAGTCAATCTAGGTGCATTTTGTGGGGACATCTGCAGTCAATCTAGGTGCATTTTGTGGGGACATCTGCAGTCAATCGGTGCATATTGTGGGTACATCTGCAGCCAATTGGTGCATTTTGTGGGGACATCTGCAGCCAACCTGAGGGAATTTTGTGGGGACATCTGGAGCCAATCTGAGGGCATTTTGTGGGGACATCTGCATCCAATCTAGGTGCATTTTGTGGGGACATCTGCAGCCAATCTAGGTGCATTTTGTGGGGACATCTGCAGCCAACCTGAGGGCATTTTGTGGGGACATCTGCATCCAATCTAGGTGCATTTTGTGGGTACATCTGCAGCCAATCTTGGTGCATTTTGTGTGTACATCTGCAGCCAATCTATCTGCATTTTGTGGGGACATCTGCAGCCAATCTAGGTGCATTTTGTGGGTACATCTGCAGCCAATCTAGGTGCATCTTGTGCGGACATCTGCAGCCAATCTAGGTGCATTTTGTGGGGACATCTGCAGCCAATCTAGGTGCATTTTGTGGGTACATCTGCAGCCAATCTAGGTGCATTTTGTGGGGACATCTGCAGCCAATCTAGGTGCATTTTGTGGGGACATCTGCAGCCAACCTGAGGGCATTTTGTGGGGACATCTGCATCCAATCTAGGTGCATTTTGTGGGTACATCTGCAGCCAATCTTGGTGCATTTTGTGTGTACATCTGCAGCCAATCTATCTGCATTTTGTGGGGACATCTGCAGCCAATCTAGGTGCATTTTGTGGGTACATCTGCAGCCAATCTAGGTGCATCTTGTGCGGACATCTGCAGCCAATCTAGGTGCATTTTGTGGGGACATCTGCAGCCAATCTAGGTGCATCTTGTGGGGACATCTGCAGCCAATCTAGGTGCATTTTGTGGGCACATCTGCAGCCAATCTAGGTGCATTTTGTGGGGACATCTGCAGCCAATCTAGGTGCATTTTGTGGGGACATCTGCAGCCAATCTAGGGACATTTTGTGGAGACATCTGCAGCCAATCTGACAGCATTTTGTGGGTACATCTGCAGCCAATCGGTGCATATTATGGGTACATCTGCAGCCAATCTAGGTGCATTTTGTGGGTACATCTGCAGCCAATCTGAGGGCATTTTGTGGGGACATCTGCAGCCAATCTAGGTGCATTTTGTGGGTACATCTGCAGCCACTCTGAGGGCATTTTGTGGGGACATCTGCAGCCAATCTAGGTGCATTTTGTGGGGACATCTGCAGCCAACCTGAGGGCATTTTGTGGGTAAATCTGCAGTCAATCTAGGTGCATTTTGTGGGGACATCTGCAGCCAATCTAGGTGCATTTTGTGGGTACATCTGCAGCCAATCTAGGTGCATTTTGTGGGTACATCTGCAGCCAATCTGAGGGCATTTTGTGGGGACATCTGCAGCCAATCTAGGTGCATTTTGTGGGGACATCTGCAGCCAATCTAGGTGCATTTTGTGGGTACATCTGCAGCCAACCTGAGGGCATTTTGTGGGTACATCTGCAGCCAATCTAGGTGCATTTTGTGGGGACATCTGCAGCCAATCTATCTGCATTTTGTGGGGACATCTGCAGCCAATTAGGGGCGTAGCAATAGGGGGTGCAGAGGTAGCCACCGCATCAGGGCCCTTGGGCCAGAGGGGCCCAGAAGGGTCCACCCTCTATCACAGTATTAGCTCTCTATTGGTCCTGTGCTTGTAATTATCACTTCTATAGACGCTTTAAATAGTGGTAATCCTTAACACACTGTTCCCCATCCCCTTCTTGCAACTCAGACACTGTGGTTGTCCTGGGCAGGTTTTGGTGCGCCGTATCAATTGTTATGTATGGAGTGCTTGGGGGGCCCCATTATAAAACTTGCACCGGGGCCCATAGCTTCTTAGCTATGCCACTGCAGCCAATCTAGGTGCATCTTGTGGGTACATCTGCAGCCAATCTAGGTGCATTTTGTGGGGACATCTGCAGCCAATCGGTGCATATTGTGGGGACATCTGCAGCCAATCTAGGTGCATTTTGTGGGGACATCTGCAGCCAATCTAGGTGCATTTTGTGGGGACATCTGCAGTCAATCTAGGTGCATTTTGTGGGGACATCTGCAGCCAATTGATGCATTTTGTGGGGACATCTGCAGCCAACCTGAGGGCATTTTGTGGGGACATCTGCAGCCAATCTGAGGGCATTTTGTGGGGACATCTGCATCCAATCTAGGTGCATTTTGTGGGGACATCTGCAGCCAATCTAGGTGCATTTTGTGGGGACATCTGCAGCCAATCTAGGTGCATTTTGTGGAGACATCTGCAGCCAATCTGACAGCATTTTGTGGGTACATCTGCAGCCAATCGGTGCATATTATGGGGACATCTGCAGCCAATCTAGGTGCATTTTGTGGGGACATCTCCAGCCAATCTAGGTGCATTTTGTGGGGACATCTGCAGCCAATCTGACAGCATTTTGTGGGTACATCTGCAGCCAATCGGTGCATATTATGGGGACATCTGCAGCCAATCTAGGTGCATTTTGTGGGTACATCTGCAGCCAATCTAGGTGCATTTTGTGGGGACATCTGCAGCCAATCTAGGTGCATTTTGTGTGTACATCTGCAGCCAATCTATCTGCATTTTGTGGGGACATCTGCAGCCAATCTAGGTGCATTTTGTGGGTACATCTGCAGCCAATCTAGGTGCATCTTGTGCGGACATCTGCAGCCAATCTAGGTGCATTTTGTGGGGACATCTGCAGCCAATCTAGGTGCATCTTGTGGGGACATCTGCAGCCAATCTAGGTGCATTTTGTGGGTACATCTGCAGCCAATCTAGGTGCATTTTGTTGGGACATCTGCAGCCAATCTAGGTGCATCTTGTGGGGACATCTGCAGCCAATCTAGGGGCATTTTGTGGGGACATCTGCAGCCAATCTAGGTGCATTTTGTGGGTACATCTGCAGCCAATCTATGTGCATTTTGTGGGGACATTTGCAGCCAATCTAGGTGCATTTTGTGGGTACATCTGCAGCCAATCTAGGGGCATTTTGTTGGGACATCTGCAGCCAATCTAGGTGCATTTTGTGGGTACATCTGCAGCAAATCTAGGTGCATTTTGTGGGGACATCTGCAGCCAACCTGAGGGCATTTTGTGGGGACATCTGCAGCCAATCTAGGTGCATTTTGTGGGTACATCTGCAGCCAATCTAGGTGCATTTTGTGGGTACATCTGCAGCCAATCTGACAGCATTTTGTGATTACATCTGCAGCCAACCTGAGGGCATTTTGTGGGGACATCTGCAGCCAACGTAGGTGCATTTTGTGGGGACATCTGCAGCCAATCTAGGTGCATTTTGTGGGGACATTTGCAGCCAATCTAGGTGCATTTTGTGGGTGCATCTGCTGCCAATCTAAGTGCATTTTATGGGTACATCTGCAGCCAACCTGAGGGCATTTTGTGGGGACATCTGCAGCCAACCTGAGGGCATTTTGTGGGGACATCTGCAGCCAATCTAGGTGCATTTTGTGGGTACATCTGCAGCCAATCTAGGTGCATTTTGTGGGTACATCTGCAGCAAATATAGGTGCATTTTGTAGGTACATCTGCAGCCAATCTAGGTGCATTTTGTGGGGACATCTGCAGCCAATCTAGGTGCATTTTGTGGGTACATCTGCAGCCAATCTAGGTGCATTTTGTGGGTACATCTGCAGCAAATATAGGTGCATTTTGTAGGTACATCTGCAGCCAATCTAGGTGCATCTTGTGGGGACATCTGCAGCCAATCGAGGTGCATTTTGTGGGTACATCTGCAGTCAATCTAGGTGCATTTTGTGGGTACATCTGCAGCCAATCTATGTGCATTTTGTGGGGACATCTGCAGCCAATCTAGGTGCATTTTGTGTGGACATCTGCAGCCAATTTAGGGGCATTTTGTGGGGACATCTGCAGCCAATCTAGGTGCATTTTGTGGGGACATCTGCAGCCAATCTAGGTGCATTTTGTGGGGACATCTGCAGCCAATCTAGGTGCATTTTGTGGGGACATCTGCAGCCAACCTGAGGGCATTTTGTGGGGACATCTGCAGCCAATCTAGGTGCATTTTGTGGGTACATCTGCAGCCAATCTAGGTGCATTTTGTGGGTACATCTGCAGCCAATCTAGGTGCATTTTGTGGGTACATCTGCAGCCAATCTGACAGCATTTTGTGGGTACATCTGCAGCCAATCGGTGAATTTTGTGGGGACATCTGCAGCCAACCTGAGGGCTTTTGTGGGGACATCTGCAGCCAATCTAGGTGCATTTTGTGGGGACATCTGCAGCCAATCTAGGTGCATTTTGTGGGGACATCTGCAGCCAACCTGAGGGCATTTTGTAGTGACATCTGCAGCCAATCTAGGTGCATTTTGAGGGTACATCTGCAGCAAATCTAGGTGCATTTTGTGGGTACATCTGCAGCCAATCTGACAGCATTTTGTGGGTACATCTGCAGCCAATCGGTGCATTTTGTGGGGACATCTGCAGCCAACCTGAGGGCATTTTGTGGGGACATCTGCAGCCAATGTAGGTGCATTTTGTGGGGACATCTGCAGCCAATCTAGGTGCATTTTGTTGGGACATCTGCAGCCAATCTAGGTGCATTTTGTGGGTGCATCTGCTGCCAATCTAAGTGCATTTTGTGGGTACATCTGCAGCCAACCTGAGGGCATTTTGTGGGGACATCTGCAGCCAATCTAGGTGCATTTTGTGGGTACATCTGCAGCCAATCTAGGTGCATTTTGTGGGTACATCTGCAGCAAATATAGGTGCATTTTGTAGGTACATCTGCAGCCAATCTAGGTGCATTTTGTGGGGACATCTGCAGCCAATCTAGGTGCATTTTGTGGGTACATCTGCAGCCAATCTAGGTGCATTTTGTGGGTACATCTGCAGCCAATATAGGTGCATTTTGTAGGTACATCTGCAGCCAATCTAGGTGCATTTTGTGGGGACATCTGCAGCCAATCTAGGTGCATTTTGTGAGTACATCTGCAGCCAATCTAGGTGCATCTTGTGGGGACATCTGCAGCCAATCTAGGGGCATTTTGTGGGTACATCTGCAGCCAATCTAGGTGCATTTTGTGGGTACATCTGCAGCCAGTCTATATGCATTTTGTGGGGACATCTGCAGCCAATCTAGGTGCATATTGTGGGTACATCTGCAGCCAATCTAGGGGCATTTTGTGGGGACATCTGCAGCCAATCTAGGTGCATTTTGTGGGTACATCTGCAGCCAATCTAGGTGCATTTTGTGGGGACATCTGCAGCCAATCTAGGTGCATTTTGTGGGGACATCTGCAGCCAACCTGAGGGCATTTTGTGGGGACATCTGCAGCCAATCTAGGTGCATTTTGTGGGTACATCTGCAGCCAATCTAGGTGCATTTTGTGGGTACATCTGCAGCCAATCTGACAGCATTTTGTGGGTACATCTGCAGCCAATCGGTGCATTTTGTGGGGACATCTGCAGCCAACCTGAGGGAATTTTGTGGGGACATCTGCAGCCAATGTAGGTGCATTTTGTGGGGACATCTGCAGCCAATCTAGGTGCATTTTGTGGGGACATTTGCAGCCAATCTAGGTGCATTTTGTGGGTGCATCTGCTGCCAATCTAAGTGCATTTTGTGGGTACATCTGCAGCCAACCTGAGGGCATTTTGTGGGGACATCTGCAGCCAATCTAGGTGCATTTTGTGGGTACATCTGCAGCCAATCTAGGTGCATTTTGTGGGTACATCTGCAGCAAATATAGGTGCATTTTGTAGGTACATCTGCAGCCAATCTAGGTGCATTTTGTGGGGACATCTGCAGCCAATCTAGGTGCATTTTGTGGGTACATCTGCAGCCAATCTAGGTGCATTTTGTGGGTACATCTGCAGCAAATATAGGTGCATTTTGTAGGTACATCTGCAGCCAATCTAGGTGCATTTTGTGGGGACATCTGCAGCCAATCTAGGTGCATTTTGTGGGGACATCTGCAGCCAATCTAGGTGCATTTTGTGGGGACATCTGCAGCCAACCTGAGGGCATTTTGTGGTGACATCTGCAGCCAATCTAGGTGCATTTTGAGGGTACATCTGCAGCAAATCTAGGTGCATTTTGTGGGTACATCTGCAGCCAATCTGACAGCATTTTGTGGGTACATCTGCAGCCAATCGGTGCATTTTGTGGGGACATCTGCAGCCAACCTGAGGGCATTTTGTGGGGACATCTGCAGCCAATGTAGGTGCATTTTGTGGGGACATCTGCAGCCAATCTAGGTGCATTTTGTTGGGACATCTGCAGCCAATCTAGGTGCATTTTGTGGGTGCATCTGCTGCCAATCTAAGTGCATTTTGTGGGTACATCTGCAGCCAACCTGAGGGCATTTTGTGGGGACATCTGCAGCCAATCTAGGTGCATTTTGTGGGTACATCTGCAGCCAATCTAGGTGCATTTTGTGGGTACATCTGCAGCAAATATAGGTGCATTTTGTAGGTACATCTGCAGCCAACCTCAGGGCATTTTGTGGGTACATCTGCAGTCAATCTAGGTGCATTTTGTGGGGACATCTGCAGCCAATCGGTGCATATTGTGGGGACATCTGCAGCCAATCTAGGTGCATTTTGTGGGGACATCTGCAGCCAATCTAGGTGCATTTTGTGGGGACATCTACAGTCAATCTAGGTGCATTTTGTGGGGACATCTGCAGCCAACCTGAGGGCATTTTGTGGGGACATCTGCAGCCAATCTAGGTGCATTTTGTGGGGACATCTGCAGCCAATCTAGGTGCATTTTGTGGGGACATCTGCAGCCAATCTAGGTGCATTTTGTGGGTACATCTGCAGCCAATCTATGTGCATTTTGTGGGGACATTTGCAGCCAATCTAGGTGCATTTTGTGGGTACATCTGCAGCCAATCTAGGGGCATTTTGTTGGGACATCTGCAGCCAATCTAGGTGCATTTTGTGGGTACATCTGCAGCAAATCTAGGTGCATTTTGTGGGGACATCTGCAGCCAACCTGAGGGCATTTTGTGGGGACATCTGCAGCCAATCTAGGTGCATTTTGTGGGTACATCTGCAGCCAATCTAGGTGCATTTTGTGGGTACATCTGCAGCCAATCTGACAGCATTTTGTGATTACATCTGCAGCCAACCTGAGGGCATTTTGTGGGGACATCTGCAGCCAACGTAGGTGCATTTTGTGGGGACATCTGCAGCCAATCTAGGTGCATTTTGTGGGGACATTTGCAGCCAATCTAGGTGCATTTTGTGGGTGCATCTGCTGCCAATCTAAGTGCATTTTATGGGTACATCTGCAGCCAACCTGAGGGCATTTTGTGGGGACATCTGCAGCCAACCTGAGGGCATTTTGTGGGGACATCTGCAGCCAATCTAGGTGCATTTTGTGGGTACATCTGCAGCCAATCTAGGTGCATTTTGTGGGTACATCTGCAGCAAATATAGGTGCATTTTGTAGGTACATCTGCAGCCAATCTAGGTGCATTTTGTGGGGACATCTGCAGCCAATCTAGGTGCATTTTGTGGGTACATCTGCAGCCAATCTAGGTGCATTTTGTGGGTACATCTGCAGCAAATATAGGTGCATTTTGTAGGTACATCTGCAGCCAATCTAGGTGCATCTTGTGGGGACATCTGCAGCCAATCGAGGTGCATTTTGTGGGTACATCTGCAGTCAATCTAGGTGCATTTTGTGGGTACATCTGCAGCCAATCTATGTGCATTTTGTGGGGACATCTGCAGCCAATCTAGGTGCATTTTGTGTGGACATCTGCAGCCAATTTAGGGGCATTTTGTGGGGACATCTGCAGCCAATCTAGGTGCATTTTGTGGGGACATCTGCAGCCAATCTAGGTGCATTTTGTGGGGACATCTGCAGCCAATCTAGGTGCATTTTGTGGGGACATCTGCAGCCAACCTGAGGGCATTTTGTGGGGACATCTGCAGCCAATCTAGGTGCATTTTGTGGGTACATCTGCAGCCAATCTAGGTGCATTTTGTGGGTACATCTGCAGCCAATCTAGGTGCATTTTGTGGGTACATCTGCAGCCAATCTGACAGCATTTTGTGGGTACATCTGCAGCCAATCGGTGAATTTTGTGGGGACATCTGCAGCCAACCTGAGGGCTTTTGTGGGGACATCTGCAGCCAATCTAGGTGCATTTTGTGGGGACATCTGCAGCCAATCTAGGTGCATTTTGTGGGGACATCTGCAGCCAACCTGAGGGCATTTTGTAGTGACATCTGCAGCCAATCTAGGTGCATTTTGAGGGTACATCTGCAGCAAATCTAGGTGCATTTTGTGGGTACATCTGCAGCCAATCTGACAGCATTTTGTGGGTACATCTGCAGCCAATCGGTGCATTTTGTGGGGACATCTGCAGCCAACCTGAGGGCATTTTGTGGGGACATCTGCAGCCAATGTAGGTGCATTTTGTGGGGACATCTGCAGCCAATCTAGGTGCATTTTGTTGGGACATCTGCAGCCAATCTAGGTGCATTTTGTGGGTGCATCTGCTGCCAATCTAAGTGCATTTTGTGGGTACATCTGCAGCCAACCTGAGGGCATTTTGTGGGGACATCTGCAGCCAATCTAGGTGCATTTTGTGGGTACATCTGCAGCCAATCTAGGTGCATTTTGTGGGTACATCTGCAGCAAATATAGGTGCATTTTGTAGGTACATCTGCAGCCAATCTAGGTGCATTTTGTGGGGACATCTGCAGCCAATCTAGGTGCATTTTGTGGGTACATCTGCAGCCAATCTAGGTGCATTTTGTGGGTACATCTGCAGCCAATATAGGTGCATTTTGTAGGTACATCTGCAGCCAATCTAGGTGCATTTTGTGGGGACATCTGCAGCCAATCTAGGTGCATTTTGTGAGTACATCTGCAGCCAATCTAGGTGCATCTTGTGGGGACATCTGCAGCCAATCTAGGGGCATTTTGTGGGTACATCTGCAGCCAATCTAGGTGCATTTTGTGGGTACATCTGCAGCCAGTCTATATGCATTTTGTGGGGACATCTGCAGCCAATCTAGGTGCATATTGTGGGTACATCTGCAGCCAATCTAGGGGCATTTTGTGGGGACATCTGCAGCCAATCTAGGTGCATTTTGTGGGTACATCTGCAGCCAATCTAGGTGCATTTTGTGGGGACATCTGCAGCCAATCTAGGTGCATTTTGTGGGGACATCTGCAGCCAACCTGAGGGCATTTTGTGGGGACATCTGCAGCCAATCTAGGTGCATTTTGTGGGTACATCTGCAGCCAATCTAGGTGCATTTTGTGGGTACATCTGCAGCCAATCTGACAGCATTTTGTGGGTACATCTGCAGCCAATCGGTGCATTTTGTGGGGACATCTGCAGCCAACCTGAGGGAATTTTGTGGGGACATCTGCAGCCAATGTAGGTGCATTTTGTGGGGACATCTGCAGCCAATCTAGGTGCATTTTGTGGGGACATTTGCAGCCAATCTAGGTGCATTTTGTGGGTGCATCTGCTGCCAATCTAAGTGCATTTTGTGGGTACATCTGCAGCCAACCTGAGGGCATTTTGTGGGGACATCTGCAGCCAATCTAGGTGCATTTTGTGGGTACATCTGCAGCCAATCTAGGTGCATTTTGTGGGTACATCTGCAGCAAATATAGGTGCATTTTGTAGGTACATCTGCAGCCAATCTAGGTGCATTTTGTGGGGACATCTGCAGCCAATCTAGGTGCATTTTGTGGGTACATCTGCAGCCAATCTAGGTGCATTTTGTGGGTACATCTGCAGCAAATATAGGTGCATTTTGTAGGTACATCTGCAGCCAATCTAGGTGCATTTTGTGGGGACATCTGCAGCCAATCTAGGTGCATTTTGTGGGGACATCTGCAGCCAATCTAGGTGCATTTTGTGGGGACATCTGCAGCCAACCTGAGGGCATTTTGTGGTGACATCTGCAGCCAATCTAGGTGCATTTTGAGGGTACATCTGCAGCAAATCTAGGTGCATTTTGTGGGTACATCTGCAGCCAATCTGACAGCATTTTGTGGGTACATCTGCAGCCAATCGGTGCATTTTGTGGGGACATCTGCAGCCAACCTGAGGGCATTTTGTGGGGACATCTGCAGCCAATGTAGGTGCATTTTGTGGGGACATCTGCAGCCAATCTAGGTGCATTTTGTTGGGACATCTGCAGCCAATCTAGGTGCATTTTGTGGGTGCATCTGCTGCCAATCTAAGTGCATTTTGTGGGTACATCTGCAGCCAACCTGAGGGCATTTTGTGGGGACATCTGCAGCCAATCTAGGTGCATTTTGTGGGTACATCTGCAGCCAATCTAGGTGCATTTTGTGGGTACATCTGCAGCAAATATAGGTGCATTTTGTAGGTACATCTGCAGCCAACCTCAGGGCATTTTGTGGGTACATCTGCAGTCAATCTAGGTGCATTTTGTGGGGACATCTGCAGCCAATCGGTGCATATTGTGGGGACATCTGCAGCCAATCTAGGTGCATTTTGTGGGGACATCTGCAGCCAATCTAGGTGCATTTTGTGGGGACATCTACAGTCAATCTAGGTGCATTTTGTGGGGACATCTGCAGCCAACCTGAGGGCATTTTGTGGGGACATCTGCAGCCAATCTAGGTGCATTTTGTGGGGACATCTGCAGCCAATCTAGGTGCATTTTGTGGGGACATCTGCAGCCAATCTAGGTGCATTTTGTGGGTACATCTGCAGCCAACCTGAGGGCATTTTGTGGGGACATCTGCAGCCAATCTAGGTGCATTTTGTGGGTACATCTGCAGCCAATCGGTGCATTTTGTGGGGACATCTGCAGCCAACCTGAGGGCATTTTGTGGGGACATCTGCAGCCAATCTAGGTGCATTTTGTGGGTACATCTGCAGCCAATCGGTGCATTTTGTGGGGACATCTGCAGCCAATCTGGGTGCATTTTGTGGGGACATCTGCAGCCAATCTAGGTGCATTTTGTGGGGACATCTGCAGCCAACCTGAGGGCATTTTGTGGGGACATCTGCAGCCAATCTAGGTGCATTTTGTAGGGACATCTGCAGCCAATCTAGGTGCATTTTGTGGGGACATCTGCAGCCAATCTAGGTGCATTTTGTGGGTACATCTGCAGCCAATCTAGGTGCATTTTTTGGGTACATATGCAGCCAATCTGAGGGCATTTTGTGGGGACATCTGCAGCCAATCTAGGTGCATTTTGTGGGTACATCTGCAGCCAATCTGAGGGCATTTTGTGGGGACATCTGCAGCCAATCTAGGTGCATTTTGTGGGGACATCTGCAGCCAACCTCAGGGCATTTTGTGGGTACATCTGCAGTCAATCTAGGTGCATTTTGTGGGGACATCTGCAGCCAATCGGTGCATATTGTGGGGACATCTGCAGCCAATCTAGGTGCATTTTGTGGGGACATCTGCAGCCAATCTAGGTGCATTTTGTGGGGACATCTGCAGTCAATCTAGGTGCATTTTGTGGGGACATCTGCAGCCAATCTGACAGCATTTTGTGGGTACATCTGCAGCCAATCGGTGCATATTGTGGGTACATCTGCAGCCAATTGGTGCATTTTGTGGGGACATCTGCAGCCAACCTGAGGGCATTTTGTGGGGACATCTGCAGCCAATCTGAGGGCATTTTGTGGGGACATCTGCATCCAATCTAGGTGCATTTTGTGGGGACATCTGCAGCCAATCTAGGTGCATTTTGTCGGGACATCTGCAGCCAACCTGAGGGCATTTTGTGGGGACATCTGCATCCAATCTAGGTGCATTTTGTGGGGACATCTGCAGCCAATCTAGGTGCATTTTGTGGGGACATCTGCAGCCAATCTAGGTGCATTTTGTGGGGACATCTGCAGCCAATCTGACAGCATTTTGTGGGGACATCTGCAGCCAATCGGTGCATATTGTGGGTACATCTGCAGCCAATTGGTGCATTTTGTGGGGACATCTGCAGCCAACCTGAGGGCATTTTGTGGGGACATCTGCAGCCAATCTGAGGGCATTTTGTGGGGACATCTGCATCCAATCTAGGTGCATTTTGTGGGGACATCTGCAGCCAATCTAGGTGCATTTTGTGGGTACATCTGCAGCCAATCTGAGGGCATTTTGTGGGGACATCTGCAGCCAATCTAGGTGCATTTTGTGGGTACATCTGCAGCCAATCGGTGCATTTTGTGGGGACATCTGCAGCCAACCTGAGGGCATTTTGTGGGGACATCTGCAGCCAATCTAGGTGCATTTTGTGGGTACATCTGCAGCCAATCGGTGCATTTTGTGGGGACATCTACAGCCAATCTGGGTGCATTTTGTGGGGACATCTGCAGCCAATCTAGGTGCATTTTGTGGGGACATCTGCAGCCAACCTGAGGGCATTTTGTGGGGACATCTGCAGCCAATCTAGGTGCATTTTGTAGGGACATCTGCAGCCAATCTAGGTGCATTTTGTGGGGACATCTGCAGCCAATCTAGGTGCATTTTGTGGGTACATCTGCAGCCAATCTAGGTGCATTTTGTGGGTACATCTGCAGCCAATCTGAGGGCATTTTGTGGGGACATCTGCAGCCAATCTAGGTGCATTTTGTGGGGACATCTGCAGCCAACCTCAGGGCATTTTGTGGGTACATCTGCAGTCAATCTAGGTGCATTTTGTGGGGACATCTGCAGCCAATCAGTGCATATTGTGGGGACATCTGCAGCCAATCTAGGTGCATTTTGTGGGGACATCTGCAGCCAATCTAGGTGCATTTTGTGGGGACATCTGCAGTCAATCTAGGTGCATTTTGTGGGGACATCTGCAGCCAATCTGACAGCATTTTGTGGGGACATCTGCAGCCAATCGGTGCATATTGTGGGTACATCTGCAGCCAATTGGTGCATTTTGTGGGGACATCTGCAGCCAACCTGAGGGCATTTTGTGGGGACATCTGCAGCCAATCTGAGGGCATTTTGTGGGGACATCTGCATCCAATCTAGGTGCATTTTGTGGGGACATCTGCAGCCAATCTAGGTGCATTTTGTGGGGACATCTGCAGCCAACCTGAGGGCATTTTGTGGGGACATCTGCATCCAATCTAGGTGCATTTTGTGGGGACATCTGCAGCCAATCTAGGTGCATTTTGTGGGGACATCTGCAGCCAATCTAGGTGCATTTTGTGGAGACATCTGCAGCCAATCTGACAGCATTTTGTGGGTACATCTGCAGCCAATCGGTGCATATTATGGGTACATCTGCAGCCAATCTAGGTGCATTTTGTGGGTACATCTGCAGCCAATCTGAGGGCATTTTGTGGGGACATCTGCAGCCAATCTAGGTGCATTTTGTGGGTACATCTGCAGCCAATCTGAGGGCATTTTGTGGGGACATCTGCAGCCAATCTAGGTGCATTTTGTGGGGACATCTGCAGCCAACCTGAGGGCATTTTGTGGGTACATCTGCAGTCAATCTAGGTGCATTTTGTGGGGACATCTGCAGTCAATCTAGGTGCATTTTGTGGGGACATCTGCAGCCAATCTGACAGCATTTTGTGGGTACATCTGCAGCCAATCGGTGCATATTGTGGGTACATCTGCAGCCAATTGGTGCATTTTGTGGGGACATCTGCAGCCAACCTGAGGGAATTTTGTGGGGACATCTGGAGCCAATCTGAGGGCATTTTGTGGGGACATCTGCATCCAATCTAGGTGCATTTTGTGGGGACATCTGCAGCCAATCTAGGTGCATTTTGTGGGGACATCTGCAGCCAACCTGAGGGCATTTTGTGGGGACATCTGCAGCCAATCTAGGTGCATTTTGTGGGTACATCTGCAGCCAATCGGTGCATTTTGTGGGGACATCTGCAGCCAATCTGGGTGCATTTTGTGGGGACATCTGCAGCCAATCTAGGTGCATTTTGTGGGGACATCTGCAGCCAACCTGAGGGCATTTTGTGGGGACATCTGCAGCCAATCTAGGTGCATTTTGTAGGGACATCTGCAGCCAATCTAGGTGCATTTTGTGGGGACATCTGCAGCCAATCTAGGTGCATTTTGTGGGTACATCTGCAGCCAATCTAGGTGCATTTTTTGGGTACATCTGCAGCCAATCTGAGGGCATTTTGTGGGGACATCTGCAGCCAATCTAGGTGCATTTTGTGGGTACATCTGCAGCCAATCTGAGGGCATTTTGTGGGGACATCTGCAGCCAATCTAGGTGCATTTTGTGGGGACATCTGCAGCCAACCTCAGGGCATTTTGTGGGTACATCTGCAGTCAATCTAGGTGCATTTTGTGGGGACATCTGCAGCCAATCTAGGTGCATTTTGTGGGGACATCTGCAGTCAATCTAGGTGCATTTTGTGGGGACATCTGCAGCCAATCTGACAGCATTTTGTGGGTACATCTGCAGCCAATCGGTGCATATTGTGGGTACATCTGCAGCCAATTGGTGCATTTTGTGGGGACATCTGCAGCCAACCTGAGGGCATTTTGTGGGGACATCTGAAGCCAATCTGAGGGCATTTTGTGGGGACATCTGCATCCAATCTAGGTGCATTTTGTGGGGACATCTGCAGCCAATCTAGGTGCATTTTGTGGGGACATCTGCAGCCAACCTGAGGGCATTTTGTGGGGACATCTGCATCCAATCTAGGTGCATTTTGTGGGGACATCTGCAGCCAATCTAGGTGCATTTTGTGGGGACATCTGCAGCCAATCTAGGTGCATTTTGTGGAGACATCTGCAGCCAATCTGACAGCATTTTGTGGGTACATCTGCAGCCAATCGGTGCATATTATGGGTACATCTGCAGCCAATCTAGGTGCATTTTGTGGGTACATCTGCAGCCAATCTGAGGGCATTTTGTGGGGACATCTGCATCCAATCTAGGTGCATTTTGTGGGGACATCTGCAGCCAATCTAGGTGCATTTTGTAGGGACATCTGCAGCCAATCTAGGTGCATTTTGTGGGGACATCTGCAGCCAATCTAGGTGCATTTTGTGGGTACATCTGCAGCCAATCTAGGTGCATTTTGTGGGTACATCTGCAGCCAATCTGAGGGCATTTTGTGGGGACATCTGCAGCCAATCTAGGTGCATTTTGTGGGTACATCTGCAGCCAATCTGAGGGCATTTTGTGGGGACATCTGCAGCCAATCTAGGTGCATTTTGTGGGGACATCTGCAGCCAACCTCAGGGCATTTTGTGGGTACATCTGCAGTCACTCTAGATGCATTTTGTGGGGACATCTGCAGCCAATCGGTGCATATTGTGGGGACATCTGCAGCCAATCTAGGTGCATTTTGTGGGGACATCTGCAGCCAATCTAGGTGCATTTTGTGGGGACATCTGCAGTCAATCTAGGTGCATTTTGTGGGGACATCTGCAGCCAATCTGACAGCATTTTGTGGGTACATCTGCAGCCAATCGGTGCATATTGTGGGTACATCTGCAGCCAATTGATGCATTTTGTGGGGACATCTGCAGCCAACCTGAGGGCATTTTGTGGGGACATCTGCAGCCAATCTGAGGGCATTTTGTGGGGACATCTGCATCCAATCTAGGTGCATTTTGTGGGGACATCTGCAGCCAATCTAGGTGCATTTTGTGGGGACATCTGCAGCCAATCTAGGTGCATTTTGTGGAGACATCTGCAGCCAATCTGACAGCATTTTGTGGGTACATCTGCAGCCAATCGGTGCATATTATGGGGACATCTGCAGCCAATCTAGGTGCATTTTGTGGGGACATCTCCAGCCAATCTAGGTGCATTTTGTGGGGACATCTGCAGCCAATCTGACAGCATTTTGTGGGTACATCTGCAGCCAATCGGTGCATATTATGGGGACATCTGCAGCCAATCTAGGTGCATTTTGTGGGTACATCTGCAGCCAATCTAGGTGCATTTTGTGGGGACATCTGCAGCCAACCTGAGGACATTTTGTGGGGACATCTGCAGCCAATCTAGGTGCATTTTGTGTGTACATCTGCAGCCAATCTATCTGCATTTTGTGGGGACATCTGCAGCCAATCTAGGTGCATTTTGTGGGTACATCTGCAGCCAATCTAGGTGCATCTTGTGCGGACATCTGCAGCCAATCTAGGTGCATTTTGTGGGGACATCTGCAGCCAATCTAGGTGCATCTTGTGGGGACATCTGCAGCCAATCTAGGTGCATTTTGTGGGTACATCTGCAGCCAATCTAGGTGCATTTTGTTGGGACATCTGCAGCCAATCTAGGTGCATCTTGTGGGGACATCTGCAGCCAATCTAGGGGCATTTTGTGGGGACATCTGCAGCCAATCTAGGTGCATTTTGTGGGTACATCTGCAGCCAATCTATGTGCATTTTGTGGGGACATTTGCAGCCAATCTAGGTGCATTTTGTGGGTACATCTGCAGCCAATCTAGGGGCATTTTGTTGGGACATCTGCAGCCAATCTAGGTGCATTTTGTGGGTACATCTGCAGCAAATCTAGGTGCATTTTGTGGGGACATCTGCAGCCAACCTGAGGGCATTTTGTGGGGACATCTGCAGCCAATCTAGGTGCATTTTGTGGGTACATCTGCAGCCAATCTAGGTGCATTTTGTGGGTACATCTGCAGCCAATCTAGGTGCATTTTGTGGGGACATCTGCAGCCAACCTGAGGGCATTTTGTGGGGACATCTGCAGCCAACGTAGGTGCATTTTGTGGGGACATCTGCAGCCAATCTAGGTGCATTTTGTGGGGACATTTGCAGCCAATCTAGGTGCATTTTGTGGGTGCATCTGCTGCCAATCTAAGTGCATTTTATGGGTACATCTGCAGCCAACCTGAGGGCATTTTGTGGGGACATCTGCAGCCAACCTGAGGGCATTTTGTGGGGACATCTGCAGCCAATCTAGGTGCATTTTGTGGGTACATCTGCAGCCAATCTAGGTGCATTTTGTGGGTACATCTGCAGCAAATATAGGTGCATTTTGTAGGTACATCTGCAGCCAATCTAGGTGCATTTTGTGGGGACATCTGCAGCCAATCTAGGTGCATTTTGTGGGTACATCTGCAGCCAATCTAGGTGCATTTTGTGGGTACATCTGCAGCAAATATAGGTGCATTTTGTAGGTACATCTGCAGCCAATCTAGGTGCATCTTGTGGGGACATCTGCAGCCAATCGAGGTGCATTTTGTGGGTACATCTGCAGTCAATCTAGGTGCATTTTGTGGGTACATCTGCAGCCAATCTATGTGCATTTTGTGGGGACATCTGCAGCCAATCTAGGTGCATTTTGTGTGGACATCTGCAGCCAATCTAGGGGCATTTTGTGGGGACATCTGCAGCCAATCTAGGTGCATTTTGTGGGGACATCTGCAGCCAATCTAGGTGCATTTTGTGGGGACATCTGCAGCCAATCTAGGTGCATTTTGTGGGGACATCTGCAGCCAACCTGAGGGCATTTTGTGGGGACATCTGCAGCCAATCTAGGTGCATTTTGTGGGTACATCTGCAGCCAATCTAGGTGCATTTTGTGGGTACATCTGCAGCCAATCTAGGTGCATTTTGTGGGTACATCTGCAGCCAATCTGACAGCATTTTGTGGGTACATCTGCAGCCAATCGGTGAATTTTGTGGGGACATCTGCAGCCAACCTGAGGGCTTTTGTGGGGACATCTGCAGCCAATCTAGGTGCATTTTGTGGGGACATCTGCAGCCAATCTAGGTGCATTTTGTGGGGACATCTGCAGCCAACCTGAGGGCATTTTGTAGTGACATCTGCAGCCAATCTAGGTGCATTTTGAGGGTACATCTGCAGCAAATCTAGGTGCATTTTGTGGGTACATCTGCAGCCAATCTGACAGCATTTTGTGGGTACATCTGCAGCCAATCGGTGCATTTTGTGGGGACATCTGCAGCCAACCTGAGGGCATTTTGTGGGGACATCTGCAGCCAATGTAGGTGCATTTTGTGGGGACATCTGCAGCCAATCTAGGTGCATTTTGTTGGGACATCTGCAGCCAATCTAGGTGCATTTTGTGGGTGCATCTGCTGCCAATCTAAGTGCATTTTGTGGGTACATCTGCAGCCAACCTGAGGGCATTTTGTGGGGACATCTGCAGCCAATCTAGGTGCATTTTGTGGGTACATCTGCAGCCAATCTAGGTGCATTTTGTGGGTACATCTGCAGCAAATATAGGTGCATTTTGTAGGTACATCTGCAGCCAATCTAGGTGCATTTTGTGGGGACATCTGCAGCCAATCTAGGTGCATTTTGTGGGTACAACTGCAGCCAATCTAGGTGCATTTTGTGGGTACATCTGCAGCCAATATAGGTGCATTTTGTAGGTACATCTGCAGCCAATCTAGGTGCATTTTGTGGGGACATCTGCAGCCAATCTAGGTGCATTTTGTGGGTACATCTGCAGCCAATCTAGGTGCATCTTGTGGGGACATCTGCAGCCAATCTAGGTGCATTTTGTGGGTACATCTGCAGCCAATCTAGGTGCATTTTGTGGGTACATCTGCAGCCAGTCTATATGCATTTTGTGGGGACATCTGCAGCCAATCTAGGTGCATATTGTGGGTACATCTGCAGCCAATCTAGGGGCATTTTGTGGGGACATCTGCAGCCAATCTAGGTGCATTTTGTGGGTACATCTGCAGCCAATCTAGGTGCATTTTGTGGGGACATCTGCAGCCAATCTAGGTGCATTTTGTGGGGACATCTGCAGCCAACCTGAGGGCATTTTGTGGGGACATCTGCAGCCAATCTAGGTGCATTTTGTGGGTACATCTGCAGCCAATCTAGGTGCATTTTGTGGGTACATCTGCAGCCAATCTGACAGCATTTTGTGGGTACATCTGCAGCCAATCGGTGCATTTTGTGGGGACATCTGCAGCCAACCTGAGGGAATTTTGTGGGGACATCTGCAGCCAATGTAGGTGCATTTTGTGGGGACATCTGCAGCCAATCTAGGTGCATTTTGTGGGGACATTTGCAGCCAATCTAGGTGCATTTTGTGGGTGCATCTGCTGCCAATCTAAGTGCATTTTGTGGGTACATCTGCAGCCAACCTGAGGGCATTTTGTGGGGACATCTGCAGCCAATCTAGGTGCATTTTGTGGGTACATCTGCAGCCAATCTAGGTGCATTTTGTGGGTACATCTGCAGCAAATATAGGTGCATTTTGTAGGTACATCTGCAGCCAATCTAGGTGCATTTTGTGGGGACATCTGCAGCCAATCTAGGTGCATTTTGTGGGTACATCTGCAGCCAATCTAGGTGCATTTTGTGGGTACATCTGCAGCAAATATAGGTGCATTTTGTAGGTACATCTGCAGCCAATCTAGGTGCATTTTGTGGGGACATCTGCAGCCAATCTAGGTGCATTTTGTGGGGACATCTGCAGCCAATCTAGGTGCATTTTGTGGGTACATCTGCAGCCAATCTAGGTGCATTTTGTGGGGACATTTGCAGCCAATCTAGGTGCATTTTGTGGGTGCATCTGCTGCCAATCTAAGTGCATTTTGTGGGTACATCTGCAGCCAACCTGAGGGCATTTTGTGGGGACATCTGCAGCCAATCTAGGTGCATTTTGTGGGTACATCTGCAGCCAATCTAGGTGCATTTTGTGGGTACATCTGCAGCAAATATAGGTGCATTTTGTAGGTACATCTGCAGCCAATCTAGGTGCATTTTGTGGGGACATCTGCAGCCAATCTAGGTGCATTTTGTGGGTACATCTGCAGCCAATCTAGGTGCATTTTGTGGGTACATCTGCAGCAAATATAGGTGCATTTTGTAGGTACATCTGCAGCCAATCTAGGTGCATTTTGTGGGGACATCTGCAGCCAATCTAGGTGCATTTTGTGGGGACATCTGCAGCCAATCTAGGGGCATTTTGTGGGGACATCTGCAGCCAACCTGAGGGCATTTTGTGGTGACATCTGCAGCCAATCTAGGTGCATTTTGAGGGTACATCTGCAGCAAATCTAGGTGCATTTTGTGGGTACATCTGCAGCCAATCTGACAGCATTTTGTGGGTACATCTGCAGCCAATCGGTGCATTTTGTGGGGACATCTGCAGCCAACCTGAGGGCATTTTGTGGGGACATCTGCAGCCAATGTAGGTGCATTTTGTGGGGACATCTGCAGCCAATCTAGGTGCATTTTGTTGGGACATCTGCAGCCAATCTAGGTGCATTTTGTGGGTGCATCTGCTGCCAATCTAAGTGCATTTTGTGGGTACATCTGCAGCCAACCTGAGGGCATTTTGTGGGGACATCTGCAGCCAATCTAGGTGCATTTTGTGGGTACATCTGCAGCCAATCTAGGTGCATTTTGTGGGTACATCTGCAGCAAATATAGGTGCATTTTGTAGGTACATCTGCAGCCAATCTAGGTGCATTTTGTGGGGACATCTGCAGCCAATCTAGGTGCATTTTGTGGGTACATCTGCAGCCAATCTAGGTGCATTTTGTGGGTACATCTGCAGCCAATATAGGTGCATTTTGTAGGTACATCTGCAGCCAATCTAGGTGCATTTTGTGGGGACATCTGCAGCCAATCTAGGTGCATTTTGTGGGTACATCTGCAGCCAATCTAGGTGCATCTTGTGGGGACATCTGCAGCCAATCTAGGGGCATTTTGTGGGTACTTCTGCAGCCAATCTAGGTGCATTTTGTGGGTACATCTGCAGCCAATCTATATGCATTTTGTGGCGACATCTGCAGCCAATCTAGGTGCATTTTGTGGGTACATCTGCAGCCAATCTAGGTGCATTTTGTGGGGACATCTGCAGCCAATCTAGGTGCATTTTGTGGGGACATCTGCAGGCAACCTGAGGGCATTTTGTGGGGACATCTGCAGCCAATCTAGGTGCATTTTGTGGGTACATCTGCAGCCAATCTAGGTGCATTTTGTGGGTACATCTGCAGCCAATCTGACAGCATTTTGTGGGTACATCTGCAGCCAATCGGTGCATTTTGTGGGGACATCTGCAGCCAACCTGAGGGAATTTTGTGGGGACATCTGCAGCCAATGTAGGTGCATTTTGTGGGGACATCTGCAGCCAATCTAGGTGCATTTTGTGGGGACATTTGCAGCCAATCTAGGTGCATTTTGTGGGTGCATCTGCTGCCAATCTAAGTGCATTTTGTGGGTACATCTGCAGCCAACCTGAGGGCATTTTGTGGGGACATCTGCAGCCAATCTAGGTGCATTTTGTGGGTACATCTGCAGCCAATCTAGGTGCATTTTGTGGGTACATCTGCAGCAAATATAGGTGCATTTTGTAGGTACATCTGCAGCCAATCTAGGTGCATTTTGTGGGGACATCTGCAGCCAATCTAGGTGCATTTTGTGGGTACATCTGCAGCCAATCTAGGTGCATTTTGTGGGTACATCTGCAGCAAATATAGGTGCATTTTGTAGGTACATCTGCAGCCAATCTAGGTGCATTTTGTGGGGACATCTGCAGCCAATCTAGGTGCATCTTGTGGGGACATCTGCAGCCAATCGAGGTGCATTTTGTGGGTACATCTGCAGTCAATCTAGGTGCATTTTGTGGGTACATCTGCAGCCAATCTATGTGCATTTTGTGGGGACATCTGCAGCCAATCTAGTGCATTTTGTGGGGACATCTGCAGCCAATCTAGGGGCATTTTGTGGGGACATCTGCAGCCAATCTAGGTGCATTTTGTGGGGACATCTGCAGCCAATCTAGGTGCATTTTGTGGGGACATCTGCAGCCAATCTAGGTGCATTTTGTGGGGACATCTGCAGCCAACCTGGGGGCATTTTGTGGGACATCTGCAGCCAATCTAGGTGCATTTTGTGGGTACATCTGCAGCCAATCTAGGTGCATTTTGTGGGGACATCTGCACTCAACCTGAGGGCATTTTGTGGGGACATCTGCAGCCAATCTAGGTGCATTTTGTGGGTATATCTGCAGCCAATCTAGGTGCATTTTGTGGGTACATCTGCAGCCAATCTGACAGCATTTTGTGGGTACATCTGCAGCCAATCTGACAGCATGTTGTGGGTACATCTGCAGCCAATCGGTGCATTTTGTGGGGACATCTGCAGCCAACCTGAGGGCTTTTGTGGGGACATCTGCAGCCAATCTAGGTGCATTTTGTGGGGACATCTGCAGCCAAACTGAGGGCATTTTGTGGTGACATCTGCAGCCAATCTAGGTGCATTTTGTGGGTACATCTGCAGCAAATCTAGGTGCATTTTGTGGGTACATCTGCAGCAAATCTAGGTGCATTTTGTGGGTACATCTGCAGCCAATCTAGGTGCATTTTGTGGGGACATCTGCAGCCAACCTGAGGACATTTTGTGGGGACATCTGCAGCCAATCTAGGTGCATTTTGTGGGGACATCTGCAGCCAATCTAGGTGCATTTTGTGGGGACATCTGCAGCCAACCTGAGGGCATTTTGTGGGTACATCTGCAGCCAATCTAGGTGCATTTTGTGGGTACATCTGCAGCAAATCTAGGTGCATTTTGTGCGTACATCTGCAGCCAACCTGAGGACATTTTGTGGGGACATCTGCAGCCAATCTAGGTGCATTTTGTGGGGACATCTGCAGCCAATCTAGGTGCATTTTGTGGGTACATCTGCAGCCAATCTAGGGGCATTTTGTGGGGACATCTGCAGCCAATCTAGGTGCATTTTGTGGGTACTACTGCAGCCAATCTAGGTGCATTTTGTGGGGACATCTGCAGCCAATCTAGGTGCATTTTGTGGGGACATCTGCAGCCAACCTGAGGGCATTTTGTGGGGACATCTGCAGCCAATCTAGGTGCATTTTGTGGGTACATCTGCAGCCAATCTTGGTGCATTTTGTGGGTACATCTGCAGCCAATCTGACAGCATTTTGTGGGTACATCTGCAGCCAATCGGTGCATTTTGTGGGGGCATCTGCAGCCAACCTGAGGGCATTTTGTGGGGACATCTGCAGCCAATGTAGGTGCATTTTGTGGAGACATCTGCAGCCAATCTAGGTGCATTTTGTGGGGACATCTGCAGCCAATCTAGGTGCATTTTGTGGGTGCATCTGCTGCCAATCTAAGTGCATTTTGTGGGTACATCTGCAGCCAACCTGAGGGCATTTTGTGGGGACATCTGCAGCCAATCTAGGTGCATTTTGTGGGTACATCTGCAGCCGATCTAGGTGCATTTTGTGGGTACATCTGCTGCAAATATAGGTGCATTTTGTAGGTACATCTGCAGCCAATCTAGGTGCATTTTGTGGGGACATCTGCAGCCAATCTAGGTGCATTTTGTGGGTACATCTGCAGCCAATCTAGGTACATTTTGTGGGTACATCTGCAGCAAATATAGGTGCATTTTGTAGGTACATCTGCAGCCAATCTAGGTGCATTTTGTGGGGACATCTGCAGCCAATCTAGGTGCATCTTGTGGGGACATCTGCAGCCAATCGAGGTGCATTTTGTGGGTACATCTGCAGTCAATCTAGATGCATTTTGTGGGTACATCTGCAGCCAATCTATGTGCATTTTGTGGGGACATCTGCAACCAATCTAGGTGCATTTTGTGGGGACATCTGCAGCCAATCTAGGGGCATTTTGTGGGGACATCTGCAGCCAATCTAGGTGCAGTTTGTGGGGACATCTGCAGCCAATCTAGGTGCATTTTGTGGGGACATCTGCAGCCAATCTAGGTGCATTTTGTGGGTACATCTGCAGCAAATCTAGGTGCATTTTGTGGGTACATCTGCAGCCAATCTAGGTGCATTTTGTGGGGACATCTGCAGCCAACCTGAGGGCATTTTGTGGGGACATCTAGAGCCAACCTGAGGACATTTTGTGGGGACATCTGCAGCCAATCTAGGTGCATTTTGTGGGGACATCTGCAGCCAATCTAGGTGCATCTTGTGGGGACATCTGCAGCCAATCTAGGTGCATTTTGTGGGTACATCTGCAGCCAATCTAGGTGCATTTTGTGGGTACATCTGCAGCAAATCTAGGTGCATGTTGTGGGTACATCTGCAGCCAATCTAGGTGCATCTTGTGGGGACATCTGCAGCCAATCTAGGGGCTTTTTGTGGGTACATCTGCAGTCAATCTAGGTGCATTTTGTGGGTACATCTGCAGCAAATCTAGGTGCATTTTGTGGGTACATCTGCAGCCAATCTAGGTGCATTTTGTGGGGACATCTGCAGCCAACCTGAGGGCATTTTGTGGGGACATCTGCAGCAAATCTAGGTGCATTTTGAGGGTACATCTGCAGCAAATCTAGGTGCATTTTGTGGGTACATCTGCAGCCAATCTAGGTGCATTTTGTGGGGACATCTGCAGCCAATCTAGGTGCATCTTGCGGGGACATCTGCAGCCAATCTAGGGGCTTTTTGTGGGTACATCTGCAGTCAATCTAGGTGCATTTTGTGGTGACATCTGCAGCCAATCTAGGTGCATTTTGTGGGGACATCTGCAGCCAATCTAGGTGCATTTTGTGGGGACATCTGCAGCCAATCTAGGTGCATTTTGTGGGGACATCTGCAGCCAATCTAGGTGCATTTTGTGGGTACATCTGCAGCCAACCTGAGGGCATTTTGTGGGTACATCTGCAGCCAACCTGAGGGCATTTTGTGGGTACGTCTGCAGGCAACCTGAGGGCATTTTGTGGGTACATCTGCAGCCAACCTGAGGGCATTGTGTGGGGACATCTGCAGCCAACCTGAGGGCATTTTGTGGGGACATCTGCAGCCAACCTGAGGGCATTTTGTGGGTACATCTGCAGCCAATCTAGGTGCATTTTGTGGGTACATCTGCAGCCAATCTAGGTGCATTTTGTGTGTACATCTGCAGCCAATCTAGGTGCATTTTGTGGGTACATCTGCAGCCAATCTGACAGCATTTTGTGGGTACATCTGCAGCCAATCTAGGTGCATTTTGTGGGTACATCTGCAGTCAATCTAGATGCATTTTGTGGGTACATCTGCAGCCAATCTATGTGCATTTTGTGGGGACATCTGCAGCCAATCTAGGTGCATTTTAAGGAGACATCTGCAGCCAATCTAGGGGCATTTTGTGGGGACATCTGCAGCCAATCTAGGTGCATTTTGTGGGGACATCTGCAGCCAATCTAGGTGCATTTTGTGGGGACATCTGCAGCCAACCTGAGGGCATTTTGTGGGGACATCTGCAGCCAATCTAGGTGCATTTTGTGGGTACATCTGCAGCAAATCTAGGTGCATTTTGTGGGTACATCTGCAGCCATTCTAGGTGCATTTTGTGGGGACATCTGCAGCCAACCTGAGGGCATTTTGTGGGGACATCTGCAGCCAACCTGAGGGCATTTTGTGGGGACATCTGCAGCCAATCTAGGTGCATTTTGTTGGGACATCTGCAGCCAATCTAGGTGCATTTTCTGGGGACATCTGCAGCCAATCTAGGTGCATTTTGTGGGTACATCTGCAGCCAATCTAGGTGCATTTTGTGGGTACATCTGCAGCCAATCTGAGTGCATTTTGTGGGTACATCTGCAGCCAATCTGAGTGCATTTTGTGGGTACATCTGCAGCAAATCTGACAGCATTTTGTGGGTACACCTGCAGCCAACCTGAGGGCATTTTGTGGGGACATCTGCAGCCAATCTAGGTGCATTTTGTGGGTACATCTGCAGCCAATCTAGGTGCATTTTGTGGGTACATCTGCAGCCAATCTAGGTGCATTTTGTGTGTACATCTGCAGCCAATCTAGGTGCATTTTGTGGGTACATCTGCAGCCAATCTAAGTGCATTTTGTGGGGACATCTGCAGCCAATCTGAGTGCATTTTGTGGGTACATCTGCAGCCAATCTAAAAGCATTTTGTGGGTACATCTGCAGCCAATCTGACAGCATTTTGTGAGTACACCTGCAGTCAACCTGAGAGCATTTTGTGGGTACATCTGCAGCCAATCTAGGTGCATTTTGTGGGGACATCTGCAGCCAATCTAGGTGCATTTTGTGGGGACATCTGCACTCAACCTGAGGGCATTTTGTGGGTACATCTGCAGCCAATCTAGGTGCATTTTGTGGGTACATCTGCAGCCAATCTAGGGGCATTTTGTGGGGACATCTGCAGCCAATCTAGGTGCATTTTGTGGGTACATCTGCAGCCAATCTAGGTGCATTTTGTGGGGACATCTGCAGCCAATCTAGGTGCATTTTGTGGGGACATCTGCAGTCAATCTGAGGGCATTTTGTGGGGACATCTGCAGCCAATCTAGGTGCATTTTGTGGGTACATCTGCAGCCAATCTAGGTGCATTTTGTGGGTACATCTGCAGCAAATATAGGTGCATTTTGTAGGTACATCTGCAGCCAATCTAGGTGCATTTTGTGGGGACATCTGCAGCCAATCTAGGTGCATCTTGTGGGGACATCTGCAGCCAATCGAGGTGCATTTTGTGGGTACATCTGCAGTCAATCTAGATGCATTTTGTGGGTACATCTGCAGCCAAACTATGTGCATTTTGTGGGGACATCTGCAGCCAATCTAGGTGCATTTTGTGGGGACATCTGCAGCCAATGTAGGTGCATTTTGTGGGGACATCTGCAGCCAATCTAGGTGCATTTTGTGGGTACATCTGCAGCAAATCTAGGTGCATTTTGTGGGTACATCTGCAGCAAATCTAGGTGCATTTTGTGGGTACATCTGCAGCCAATCTAGGTGCATCTTGTGGGGACATCTGCAGCCAATCTAGGTGCATCTTGTGGGGACATCTGCAGCCAATCTAGGGGCATTTTGTGGGTACATCTGCAGTCAATCTAGGTGCATTTTGTGGGGACATCTGCAGCCAATCTAGGTGCATTTTGTGGGGACATCTGCAGCCAATCTAGGTGCATTTTGTGTGGACATCTGCAGTCAATCTAGGTGCATTTTGTGGGGACATCTGCAGCCAATGTAGGTGCATTTTGTGGGTACATCTGCAGCCAATCTAGGTGCATTTTGTGGGTACATCTGCAGCCAATCTGAGTGCATTTTGTGGGTACATCTGCAGCCAATCTGAGTGCATTTTGTGGGTACATCTTCAGCCAATCTGAGTGCATTTTGTGGGTACATCTGCAGCAAATCTGACAGCATTTTCTGGGTACACCTGCAGCCAACCTGAGGGCATTTTGTGGGGACATCTGCAGCCAATCTAGGTGCATTTTGTGGGTACATCTGCAGCCAATCTGACAGCATTTTGTGGGTACACCTGCAGTCAACCTGAGAGCATTTTGTGGGTACACCTGCAGTCAACCTGAGAGCATTTTGTGGGGACATCTGCAGCCAACCTGAGGGCATTTTGTGTGTACATCTGCAGCCAATCTAGGTGCATTTTGTGGGGACATCTGCAGCCGATCTAGGTGCATTTTGTGGGGACATCTGCACTCAACCTGAGGGCATTTTGTGGGTACATCTGCAGCCAATCTAGGTGCATTTTGTGGGTACATCTGCAGCCAATCTAGGGGCATTTTGTGGGTACATCTGCAGCCAATCTAGGTGCATTTTGTGGGGACATCTGCAGCCAATCTAGGTGCATTTTGTGGGGACATCTGCAGTCAATCTGAGGGCATTTTGTGGGGACATCTGCAGCCAATCTAGGTGCATTTTGTGGGTACATCTGCAGCCAATCTAGGTGCATTTTGTGGGTACATCTGCAGCAAATATAGGTGCATTTTGTAGGTACATCTGCAGCCAATCTAGGTGCATTTTGTGGGGACATCTGCAGCCAATCTAGGTGCATCTTGTGGGGACATCTGCAGCCAATCGAGGTGCATTTTGTGGGTACATCTGCAGTCAATCTAGATGCATTTTGTGGGTACATCTGCAGCCAATCTAGGTGCATTTTGTGGGGACATCTGCAGCCAATCTAGGTGCATTTTGTGGGTACATCTGCAGCCAATCTAGGTGCATTTTGTGGGTACATCTGCAGCCAATCTAGGTGCATTTTGTGTGTACATCTGCAGCCAATCTAGGTGCATTTTGTGGGTACATCTGCAGCCAATCTAAGTGCATTTTGTGGGGACATCTGCAGCCAATCTGAGTGCATTTTGTGGGTACATCTGCAGCCAATCTAAAAGCATTTTGTGGGTACATCTGCAGCCAATCTGACAGCATTTTGTGAGTACACCTGCAGTCAACCTGAGAGCATTTTGTGGGTACATCTGCAGCCAATCTAGGTGCATTTTGTGGGGACATCTGCAGCCAATCTAGGTGCATTTTGTGGGGACATCTGCACTCAACCTGAGGGCATTTTGTGGGTACATCTGCAGCCAATCTAGGTGCATTTTGTGGGTACATCTGCAGCCAATCTAGGGGCATTTTGTGGGGACATCTGCAGCCAATCTAGGTGCATTTTGTGGGTACATCTGCAGCCAATCTAGGTGCATTTTGTGGGGACATCTGCAGCCAATCTAGGTGCATTTTGTGGGGACATCTGCAGTCAATCTGAGGGCATTTTGTGGGGACATCTGCAGCCAATCTAGGTGCATTTTGTGGGTACATCTGCAGCCAATCTAGGTGCATTTTGTGGGTACATCTGCAGCAAATATAGGTGCATTTTGTAGGTACATCTGCAGCCAATCTAGGTGCATTTTGTGGGGACATCTGCAGCCAATCTAGGTGCATCTTGTGGGGACATCTGCAGCCAATCGAGGTGCATTTTGTGGGTACATCTGCAGTCAATCTAGATGCATTTTGTGGGTACATCTGCAGCCAAACTATGTGCATTTTGTGGGGACATCTGCAGCCAATCTAGGTGCATTTTGTGGGGACATCTGCAGCCAATGTAGGTGCATTTTGTGGGGACATCTGCAGCCAATCTAGGTGCATTTTGTGGGTACATCTGCAGCAAATCTAGGTGCATTTTGTGGGTACATCTGCAGCCAATCTAGGTGCATTTTGTGGGTACATCTGCAGCCAATCTAGGTGCATCTTGTGGGGACATCTGCAGCCAATCTAGGTGCATCTTGTGGGGACATCTGCAGCCAATCTAGGGGCATTTTGTGGGTACATCTGCAGTCAATCTAGGTGCATTTTGTGGGGACATCTGCAGCCAATCTAGGTGCATTTTGTGGGGACATCTGCAGCCAATCTAGGTGCATTTTGTGTGGACATCTGCAGTCAATCTAGGTGCATTTTGTGGGGACATCTGCAGCCAATGTAGGTGCATTTTGTGGGTACATCTGCAGCCAATCTAGGTGCATTTTGTGGGTACATCTGCAGCCAATCTGAGTGCATTTTGTGGGTACATCTGCAGCCAATCTGAGTGCATTTTGTGGGTACATCTTCAGCCAATCTGAGTGCATTTTGTGGGTACATCTGCAGCAAATCTGACAGCATTTTCTGGGTACACCTGCAGCCAACCTGAGGGCATTTTGTGGGGACATCTGCAGCCAATCTAGGTGCATTTTGTGGGTACATCTGCAGCCAATCTGACAGCATTTTGTGGGTACACCTGCAGTCAACCTGAGAGCATTTTGTGGGTACACCTGCAGTCAACCTGAGAGCATTTTGTGGGGACATCTGCAGCCAACCTGAGGGCATTTTGTGTGTACATCTGCAGCCAATCTAGGTGCATTTTGTGGGGACATCTGCAGCCGATCTAGGTGCATTTTGTGGGGACATCTGCACTCAACCTGAGGGCATTTTGTGGGTACATCTGCAGCCAATCTAGGTGCATTTTGTGGGTACATCTGCAGCCAATCTAGGGGCATTTTGTGGGGACATCTGCAGCCAATCTAGGTGCATTTTGTGGGTACATCTGCAGCCAATCTAGGTGCATTTTGTGGGGACATCTGCAGCCAATCTAGGTGCATTTTGTGGGGACATCTGCAGTCAATCTGAGGGCATTTTGTGGGGACATCTGCAGCCAATCTAGGTGCATTTTGTGGGTACATCTGCAGCCAATCTAGGTGCATTTTGTGGGTACATCTGCAGCAAATATAGGTGCATTTTGTAGGTACATCTGCAGCCAATCTAGGTGCATTTTGTGGGGACATCTGCAGCCAATCTAGGTGCATCTTGTGGGGACATCTGCAGCCAATCGAGGTGCATTTTGTGGGTACATCTGCAGTCAATCTAGATGCATTTTGTGGGTACATCTGCAGCCAAACTATGTGCATTTTGTGGGGACATCTGCAGCCAATCTAGGTGCATTTTGTGGGTACATCTGCAGCAAATCTAGGTGCATTTTGTGGGTACATCTGCAGCCATTCTAGGTGCATTTTGTGGGGACATCTGCAGCCAACCTGAGGGCATTTTGTGGGGACATCTGCAGCCAACCTGAGGGCATTTTGTGGGGACATCTGCAGCCAATCTAGGTGCATTTTGTTGGGACATCTGCAGCCAATCTAGGTGCATTTTCTGGGGACATCTGCAGCCAATCTAGGTGCATTTTGTGGGTACATCTGCAGCCAATCTAGGTGCATTTTGTGGGTACATCTGCAGCCAATCTGAGTGCATTTTGTGGGTACATCTGCAGCCAATCTGAGTGCATTTTGTGGGTACATCTGCAGCAAATCTGACAGCATTTTGTGGGTACACCTGCAGCCAACCTGAGGGCATTTTGTGGGGACATCTGCAGCCAATCTAGGTGCATTTTGTGGGTACATCTGCAGCCAATCTAGGTGCATTTTGTGGGTACATCTGCAGCCAATCTAGGTGCATTTTGTGTGTACATCTGCAGCCAATCTAGGTGCATTTTGTGGGTACATCTGCAGCCAATCTAAGTGCATTTTGTGGGGACATCTGCAGCCAATCTGAGTGCATTTTGTGGGTACATCTGCAGCCAATCTAAGTGCATTTTGTGGGTACATCTGCAGCCAATCTGACAGCATTTTGTGAGTACACCTGCAGTCAACCTGAGAGCATTTTGTGGGTACATCTGCAGCCAATCTAGGTGCATTTTCTGGGGACATCTGCAGCCAATCTAGGTGCATTTTGTGGGTACATCTGCAGCCAATCTAGGTGCATTTTGTGGGTACATCTGCAGCCAATCTGAGTGCATTTTGTGGGTACATCTGCAGCCAATCTGAGTGCATTTTGTGGGTACATCTGCAGCAAATCTGACAGCATTTTGTGGGTACACCTGCAGCCAACCTGAGGGCATTTTGTGGGGACATCTGCAGCCAATCTAGGTGCATTTTGTGGGTACATCTGCAGCCAATCTAGGTGCATTTTGTGGGTACATCTGCAGCCAATCTAGGTGCATTTTGTGTGTACATCTGCAGCCAATCTAGGTGCATTTTGTGGGTACATCTGCAGCCAATCTAAGTGCATTTTGTGGGGACATCTGCAGCCAATCTGAGTGCATTTTGTGGGTACATCTGCAGCCAATCTAAGTGCATTTTGTGGGTACATCTGCAGCCAATCTGACAGCATTTTGTGAGTACACCTGCAGTCAACCTGAGAGCATTTTGTGGGTACATCTGCAGCCAATCTAGGTGCATTTTGTGGGGACATCTGCAGCCAATCTAGGTGCATTTTGTGGGGACATCTGCACTCAACCTGAGGGCATTTTGTGGGTACATCTGCAGCCAATCTAGGTGCATTTTGTGGGTACATCTGCAGCCAATCTAGGGGCATTTTGTGGGGACATCTGCAGCCAATCTAGGTGCATTTTGTGGGTACATCTGCAGCCAATCTAGGTGCATTTTGTGGGGACATCTGCAGCCAATCTAGGTGCATTTTGTGGGGACATCTGCAGTCAATCTGAGGGCATTTTGTGGGGACATCTGCAGCCAATCTAGGTGCATTTTGTGGGTACATCTGCAGCCAATCTAGGTGCATTTTGTGGGTACATCTGCAGCAAATATAGGTGCATTTTGTAGGTACATCTGCAGCCAATCTAGGTGCATTTTGTGGGGACATCTGCAGCCAATCTAGGTGCATCTTGTGGGGACATCTGCAGCCAACCTGAGGGCATTTTGTGGGGACATCTGCAGCCAATCTAGGTGCATTTTGTGGGTACATCTGCAGCCAATCGGTGCATTTTGTGGGGACATCTGCAGCCAACCTGAGGGCATTTTGTGGGGACATCTGCAGCCAATCTAGGTGCATTTTGTGGGTACATCTGCAGCAAATCTAGGTGCATTTTGTGGGTACATCTGCAGCCATTCTAGGTGCATTTTGTGGGGACATCTGCAGCCAACCTGAGGGCATTTTGTGGGGACATCTGCAGCCAACCTGAGGGCATTTTGTGGGGACATCTGCAGCCAATCTAGGTGCATTTTGTTGGGACATCTGCAGCCAATCTAGGTGCATTTTCTGGGGACATCTGCAGCCAATCTAGGTGCATTTTGTGGGTACATCTGCAGCCAATCTAGGTGCATTTTGTGGGTACATCTGCAGCCAATCTGAGTGAATTTTGTGGGTACATCTGCAGCCAATCTGAGTGCATTTTGTGGGTACATCTGCAGCAAATCTGACAGCATTTTGTGGGTACACCTGCAGCCAACCTGAGGGCATTTTGTGGGGACATCTGCAGCCAATCTAGGTGCATTTTGTGGGTACATCTGCAGCCAATCTAGGTGCATTTTGTGGGTACATCTGCAGCCAATCTAGGTGCATTTTGTGTGTACATCTGCAGCCAATCTAGGTGCATTTTGTGGGTACATCTGCAGCCAATCTAAGTGCATTTTGTGGGGACATCTGCAGCCAATCTGAGTGCATTTTGTGGGTACATCTGCAGCCAATCTAAGTGCATTTTGTGGGTACATCTGCAGCCAATCTGACAGCATTTTGTGAGTACACCTGCAGTCAACCTGAGAGCATTTTGTGGGTACATCTGCAGCCAATCTAGGTGCATTTTGTGGGGACATCTGCAGCCAATCTAGGTGCATTTTGTGGGGACATCTGCACTCAACCTGAGGGCATTTTGTGGGTACATCTGCAGCCAATCTAGGGGCATTTTGTGGGGACATCTGCAGCCAATCTAGGTGCATTTTGTGGGTACATCTGCAGCCAATCTAGGTGCATTTTGTGGGGACATCTGCAGCCAATCTAGGTGCATTTTGTGGGGACATCTGCAGTCAATCTGAGGGCATTTTGTGGGGACATCTGCAGCCAATCTAGGTGCATTTTGTGGGTACATCTGCAGCCAATCTAGGTGCATTTTGTGGGTACATCTGCAGCAAATATAGGTGCATTTTGTAGGTACATCTGCAGCCAATCTAGGTGCATTTTGTGGGGACATCTGCAGCCAATCTAGGTGCATCTTGTGGGGACATCTGCAGCCAACCTGAGGGCATTTTGTGGGGACATCTGCAGTCAATCTGAGGGCATTTTGTGGGGACATCTGCAGCCAATCTAGGTGCATTTTGTGGGTACATCTGCAGCCAATCTAGGTGCATTTTGTGGGTACATCTGCAGCAAATATAGGTGCATTTTGTAGGTACATCTGCAGCCAATCTAGGTGCATTTTGTGGGGACATCTGCAGCCAATCTAGGTGCATCTTGTGGGGACATCTGCAGCCAATCGAGGTGCATTTTGTGGGTACATCTGCAGTCAATCTAGATGCATTTTGTGGGTACATCTGCAGCCAAACTATGTGCATTTTGTGGGGACATCTGCAGCCAATCTAGGTGCATTTTGTGGGTACATCTGCAGCAAATCTAGGTGCATTTTGTGGGTACATCTGCAGCCATTCTAGGTGCATTTTGTGGGGACATCTGCAGCCAACCTGAGGGCATTTTGTGGGGACATCTGCAGCCAACCTGAGGGCATTTTGTGGGGACATCTGCAGCCAATCTAGGTGCATTTTGTTGGGACATCTGCAGCCAATCTAGGTGCATTTTCTGGGGACATCTGCAGCCAATCTAGGTGCATTTTGTGGGTACATCTGCAGCCAATCTAGGTGCATTTTGTGGGTACATCTGCAGCCAATCTGAGTGCATTTTGTGGGTACATCTGCAGCCAATCTGAGTGCATTTTGTGGGTACATCTGCAGCAAATCTGACAGCATTTTGTGGGTACACCTGCAGCCAACCTGAGGGCATTTTGTGGGGACATCTGCAGCCAATCTAGGTGCATTTTGTGGGTACATCTGCAGCCAATCTAGGTGCATTTTGTGGGTACATCTGCAGCCAATCTAGGTGCATTTTGTGTGTACATCTGCAGCCAATCTAGGTGCATTTTGTGGGTACATCTGCAGCCAATCTAAGTGCATTTTGTGGGGACATCTGCAGCCAATCTGAGTGCATTTTGTGGGTACATCTGCAGCCAATCTAAGTGCATTTTGTGGGTACATCTGCAGCCAATCTGACAGCATTTTGTGAGTACACCTGCAGTCAACCTGAGAGCATTTTGTGGGTACATCTGCAGCCAATCTAGGTGCATTTTGTGGGGACATCTGCAGCCAATCTAGGTGCATTTTGTGGGGACATCTGCACTCAACCTGAGGGCATTTTGTGGGTACATCTGCAGCCAATCTAGGTGCATTTTGTGGGTACATCTGCAGCCAATCTAGGGGCATTTTGTGGGGACATCTGCAGCCAATCTAGGTGCATTTTGTGGGTACATCTGCAGCCAATCTAGGTGCATTTTGTGGGGACATCTGCAGCCAATCTAGGTGCATTTTGTGGGGACATCTGCAGTCAATCTGAGGGCATTTTGTGGGGACATCTGCAGCCAATCTAGGTGCATTTTGTGGGTACATCTGCAGCCAATCTAGGTGCATTTTGTGGGTACATCTGCAGCAAATATAGGTGCATTTTGTAGGTACATCTGCAGCCAATCTAGGTGCATTTTGTGGGGACATCTGCAGCCAATCTAGGTGCATCTTGTGGGGACATCTGCAGCCAACCTGAGGGCATTTTGTGGGGACATCTGCAGCCAATCTAGGTGCATTTTGTGGGTACATCTGCAGCCAATCGGTGCATTTTGTGGGGACATCTGCAGCCAACCTGAGGGCATTTTGTGGGGACATCTGCAGCCAATCTAGGTGCATTTTGTGGGTACATCTGCAGCAAATCTAGGTGCATTTTGTGGGTACATCTGCAGCCAATCTAGGTGCATTTTGTGGGTACATCTGCAGCCAATCTGAGTGAATTTTGTGGGTACATCTGCAGCCAATCTGAGTGCATTTTGTGGGTACATCTGCAGCAAATCTGACAGCATTTTGTGGGTACACCTGCAGCCAACCTGAGGGCATTTTGTGGGGACATCTGCAGCCAATCTAGGTGCATTTTGTGGGTACATCTGCAGCCAATCTAGGTGCATTTTGTGGGTACATCTGCAGCCAATCTAGGTGCATTTTGTGTGTACATCTGCAGCCAATCTAGGTGCATTTTGTGGGTACATCTGCAGCCAATCTAAGTGCATTTTGTGGGGACATCTGCAGCCAATCTGAGTGCATTTTGTGGGTACATCTGCAGCCAATCTAAGTGCATTTTGTGGGTACATCTGCAGCCAATCTGACAGCATTTTGTGAGTACACCTGCAGTCAACCTGAGAGCATTTTGTGGGTACATCTGCAGCCAATCTAGGTGCATTTTGTGGGGACATCTGCAGCCAATCTAGGTGCATTTTGTGGGGACATCTGCACTCAACCTGAGGGCATTTTGTGGGTACATCTGCAGCCAATCTAGGTGCATTTTGTGGGTACATCTGCAGCCAATCTAGGGGCATTTTGTGGGGACATCTGCAGCCAATCTAGGTGCATTTTGTGGGTACATCTGCAGCCAATCTAGGTGCATTTTGTGGGGACATCTGCAGCCAATCTAGGTGCATTTTGTGGGGACATCTGCAGTCAATCTGAGGGCATTTTGTGGGGACATCTGCAGCCAATCTAGGTGCATTTTGTGGGTACATCTGCAGCCAATCTAGGTGCATTTTGTGGGTACATCTGCAGCAAATATAGGTGCATTTTGTAGGTACATCTGCAGCCAATCTAGGTGCATTTTGTGGGGACATCTGCAGCCAATCTAGGTGCATCTTGTGGGGACATCTGCAGCCAACCTGAGGGCATTTTGTGGGGACATCTGCAGCCAATCTAGGTGCATTTTGTGGGTACATCTGCAGCCAATCGGTGCATTTTGTGGGGACATCTGCAGCCAACCTGAGGGCATTTTGTGGGGACATCTGCAGCCAATCTAGGTGCATTTTGTGGGTACATCTGCAGCAAATCTAGGTGCATTTTGTGGGTACATCTGCAGCCATTCTAGGTGCATTTTGTGGGGACATCTGCAGCCAACCTGAGGGCATTTTGTGGGGACATCTGCAGCCAACCTGAGGGCATTTTGTGGGGACATCTGCAGCCAATCTAGGTGCATTTTGTTGGGACATCTGCAGCCAATCTAGGTGCATTTTCTGGGGACATCTGCAGCCAATCTAGGTGCATTTTGTGGGTACATCTGCAGCCAATCTAGGTGCATTTTGTGGGTACATCTGCAGCCAATCTGAGTGAATTTTGTGGGTACATCTGCAGCCAATCTGAGTGCATTTTGTGGGTACATCTGCAGCAAATCTGACAGCATTTTGTGGGTACACCTGCAGCCAACCTGAGGGCATTTTGTGGGGACATCTGCAGCCAATCTAGGTGCATTTTGTGGGTACATCTGCAGCCAATCTAGGTGCATTTTGTGGGTACATCTGCAGCCAATCTAGGTGCATTTTGTGTGTACATCTGCAGCCAATCTAGGTGCATTTTGTGGGTACATCTGCAGCCAATCTAAGTGCATTTTGTGGGGACATCTGCAGCCAATCTGAGTGCATTTTGTGGGTACATCTGCAGCCAATCTAAGTGCATTTTGTGGGTACATCTGCAGCCAATCTGACAGCATTTTGTGAGTACACCTGCAGTCAACCTGAGAGCATTTTGTGGGTACATCTGCAGCCAATCTAGGTGCATTTTGTGGGGACATCTGCAGCCAATCTAGGTGCATTTTGTGGGGACATCTGCACTCAACCTGAGGGCATTTTGTGGGTACATCTGCAGCCAATCTAGGGGCATTTTGTGGGGACATCTGCAGCCAATCTAGGTGCATTTTGTGGGTACATCTGCAGCCAATCTAGGTGCATTTTGTGGGGACATCTGCAGCCAATCTAGGTGCATTTTGTGGGGACATCTGCAGTCAATCTGAGGGCATTTTGTGGGGACATCTGCAGCCAATCTAGGTGCATTTTGTGGGTACATCTGCAGCCAATCTAGGTGCATTTTGTGGGTACATCTGCAGCCAATATAGGTGCATTTTGTAGGTACATCTGCAGCCAATCTAGGTGCATTTTGTGGGGACATCTGCAGCCAATCTAGGTGCATCTTGTGGGGACATCTGCAGCCAACCTGAGGGCATTTTGTGGGGACATCTGCAGTCAATCTGAGGGCATTTTGTGGGGACATCTGCAGCCAATCTAGGTGCATTTTGTGGGTACATCTGCAGCCAATCTAGGTGCATTTTGTGGGTACATCTGCAGCCAATCTAGGGGCATTTTGTGGGGACATCTGCAGCCAATCTAGGTGCATTTTGTGGGTACATCTGCAGCCAATCTAGGTGCATCTTGTGGGGACATCTGCAGCCAATCTAGGTGCATCTTGTGGGGACATCTGCAGCCAATCTAGGGGCATTTTGTGGGTACATCTGCAGTCAATCTAGGTGCATTTTGTGGGGACATCTGCAGCCAATCTAGGTGCATTTTGTGGGGACATCTGCAGCCAATCTAGGTGCATTTTGTGTGGACATCTGCAGTCAATCTAGGTGCATTTTGTGGGGACATCTGCAGCCAATGTAGGTGCATTTTGTGGGTACATCTGCAGCCAATCTAGGTGCATTTTGTGGGTACATCTGCAGCCAATCTGAGTGCATTTTGTGGGTACATCTGCAGCCAATCTGAGTGCATTTTGTGGGTACATCTTCAGCCAATCTGAGTGCATTTTGTGGGTACATCTGCAGCAAATCTGACAGCATTTTCTGGGTACACCTGCAGCCAACCTGAGGGCATTTTGTGGGGACATCTGCAGCCAATCTAGGTGCATTTTGTGGGTACATCTGCAGCCAATCTGACAGCATTTTGTGGGTACACCTGCAGTCAACCTGAGAGCATTTTGTGGGTACACCTGCAGTCAACCTGAGAGCATTTTGTGGGGACATCTGCAGCCAACCTGAGGGCATTTTGTGTGTACATCTGCAGCCAATCTAGGTGCATTTTGTGGGGACATCTGCAGCCGATCTAGGTGCATTTTGTGGGGACATCTGCACTCAACCTGAGGGCATTTTGTGGGTACATCTGCAGCCAATCTAGGTGCATTTTGTGGGTACATCTGCAGCCAATCTAGGGGCATTTTGTGGGGACATCTGCAGCCAATCTAGGTGCATTTTGTGGGTACATCTGCAGCCAATCTAGGTGCATTTTGTGGGGACATCTGCAGCCAATCTAGGTGCATTTTGTGGGGACATCTGCAGTCAATCTGAGGGCATTTTGTGGGGACATCTGCAGCCAATCTAGGTGCATTTTGTGGGTACATCTGCAGCCAATCTAGGTGCATTTTGTGGGTACATCTGCAGCAAATATAGGTGCATTTTGTAGGTACATCTGCAGCCAATCTAGGTGCATTTTGTGGGGACATCTGCAGCCAATCTAGGTGCATCTTGTGGGGACATCTGCAGCCAATCGAGGTGCATTTTGTGGGTACATCTGCAGTCAATCTAGATGCATTTTGTGGGTACATCTGCAGCCAAACTATGTGCATTTTGTGGGGACATCTGCAGCCAATCTAGGTGCATTTTGTGGGTACATCTGCAGCAAATCTAGGTGCATTTTGTGGGTACATCTGCAGCCATTCTAGGTGCATTTTGTGGGGACATCTGCAGCCAACCTGAGGGCATTTTGTGGGGACATCTGCAGCCAACCTGAGGGCATTTTGTGGGGACATCTGCAGCCAATCTAGGTGCATTTTGTTGGGACATCTGCAGCCAATCTAGGTGCATTTTCTGGGGACATCTGCAGCCAATCTAGGTGCATTTTGTGGGTACATCTGCAGCCAATCTAGGTGCATTTTGTGGGTACATCTGCAGCCAATCTGAGTGCATTTTGTGGGTACATCTGCAGCCAATCTGAGTGCATTTTGTGGGTACATCTGCAGCAAATCTGACAGCATTTTGTGGGTACACCTGCAGCCAACCTGAGGGCATTTTGTGGGGACATCTGCAGCCAATCTAGGTGCATTTTGTGGGTACATCTGCAGCCAATCTAGGTGCATTTTGTGGGTACATCTGCAGCCAATCTAGGTGCATTTTGTGTGTACATCTGCAGCCAATCTAGGTGCATTTTGTGGGTACATCTGCAGCCAATCTAAGTGCATTTTGTGGGGACATCTGCAGCCAATCTGAGTGCATTTTGTGGGTACATCTGCAGCCAATCTAAGTGCATTTTGTGGGTACATCTGCAGCCAATCTGACAGCATTTTGTGAGTACACCTGCAGTCAACCTGAGAGCATTTTGTGGGTACATCTGCAGCCAATCTAGGTGCATTTTGTGGGGACATCTGCAGCCAATCTAGGTGCATTTTGTGGGGACATCTGCACTCAACCTGAGGGCATTTTGTGGGTACATCTGCAGCCAATCTAGGTGCATTTTGTGGGTACATCTGCAGCCAATCTAGGGGCATTTTGTGGGGACATCTGCAGCCAATCTAGGTGCATTTTGTGGGTACATCTGCAGCCAATCTAGGTGCATTTTGTGGGGACATCTGCAGCCAATCTAGGTGCATTTTGTGGGGACATCTGCAGTCAATCTGAGGGCATTTTGTGGGGACATCTGCAGCCAATCTAGGTGCATTTTGTGGGTACATCTGCAGCCAATCTAGGTGCATTTTGTGGGTACATCTGCAGCAAATATAGGTGCATTTTGTAGGTACATCTGCAGCCAATCTAGGTGCATTTTGTGGGGACATCTGCAGCCAATCTAGGTGCATCTTGTGGGGACATCTGCAGCCAACCTGAGGGCATTTTGTGGGGACATCTGCAGCCAATCTAGGTGCATTTTGTGGGTACATCTGCAGCCAATCGGTGCATTTTGTGGGGACATCTGCAGCCAACCTGAGGGCATTTTGTGGGGACATCTGCAGCCAATCTAGGTGCATTTTGTGGGTACATCTGCAGCAAATCTAGGTGCATTTTGTGGGTACATCTGCAGCCATTCTAGGTGCATTTTGTGGGGACATCTGCAGCCAACCTGAGGGCATTTTGTGGGGACATCTGCAGCCAACCTGAGGGCATTTTGTGGGGACATCTGCAGCCAATCTAGGTGCATTTTGTTGGGACATCTGCAGCCAATCTAGGTGCATTTTCTGGGGACATCTGCAGCCAATCTAGGTGCATTTTGTGGGTACATCTGCAGCCAATCTAGGTGCATTTTGTGGGTACATCTGCAGCCAATCTGAGTGAATTTTGTGGGTACATCTGCAGCCAATCTGAGTGCATTTTGTGGGTACATCTGCAGCAAATCTGACAGCATTTTGTGGGTACACCTGCAGCCAACCTGAGGGCATTTTGTGGGGACATCTGCAGCCAATCTAGGTGCATTTTGTGGGTACATCTGCAGCCAATCTAGGTGCATTTTGTGGGTACATCTGCAGCCAATCTAGGTGCATTTTGTGTGTACATCTGCAGCCAATCTAGGTGCATTTTGTGGGTACATCTGCAGCCAATCTAAGTGCATTTTGTGGGGACATCTGCAGCCAATCTGAGTGCATTTTGTGGGTACATCTGCAGCCAATCTAAGTGCATTTTGTGGGTACATCTGCAGCCAATCTGACAGCATTTTGTGAGTACACCTGCAGTCAACCTGAGAGCATTTTGTGGGTACATCTGCAGCCAATCTAGGTGCATTTTGTGGGGACATCTGCAGCCAATCTAGGTGCATTTTGTGGGGACATCTGCACTCAACCTGAGGGCATTTTGTGGGTACATCTGCAGCCAATCTAGGGGCATTTTGTGGGGACATCTGCAGCCAATCTAGGTGCATTTTGTGGGTACATCTGCAGCCAATCTAGGTGCATTTTGTGGGGACATCTGCAGCCAATCTAGGTGCATTTTGTGGGGACATCTGCAGTCAATCTGAGGGCATTTTGTGGGGACATCTGCAGCCAATCTAGGTGCATTTTGTGGGTACATCTGCAGCCAATCTAGGTGCATTTTGTGGGTACATCTGCAGCAAATATAGGTGCATTTTGTAGGTACATCTGCAGCCAATCTAGGTGCATTTTGTGGGGACATCTGCAGCCAATCTAGGTGCATCTTGTGGGGACATCTGCAGCCAACCTGAGGGCATTTTGTGGGGACATCTGCAGCCAATCTAGGTGCATTTTGTGGGTACATCTGCAGCCAATCTAGGTGCATTTTGTGGGGACATCTGCAGCCAATCTAGGTGCATTTTGTGGGGACATCTGCAGTCAATCTGAGGGCATTTTGTGGGGACATCTGCAGCCAATCTAGGTGCATTTTGTGGGTACATCTGCAGCCAATCTAGGTGCATTTTGTGGGTACATCTGCAGCAAATATAGGTGCATTTTGTAGGTACATCTGCAGCCAATCTAGGTGCATTTTGTGGGGACATCTGCAGCCAATCTAGGTGCATCTTGTGGGGACATCTGCAGCCAATCGAGGTGCATTTTGTGGGTACATCTGCAGTCAATCTAGATGCATTTTGTGGGTACATCTGCAGCCAAACTATGTGCATTTTGTGGGGACATCTGCAGCCAATCTAGGTGCATTTTGTGGGTACATCTGCAGCAAATCTAGGTGCATTTTGTGGGTACATCTGCAGCCATTCTAGGTGCATTTTGTGGGGACATCTGCAGCCAACCTGAGGGCATTTTGTGGGGACATCTGCAGCCAACCTGAGGGCATTTTGTGGGGACATCTGCAGCCAATCTAGGTGCATTTTGTTGGGACATCTGCAGCCAATCTAGGTGCATTTTCTGGGGACATCTGCAGCCAATCTAGGTGCATTTTGTGGGTACATCTGCAGCCAATCTAGGTGCATTTTGTGGGTACATCTGCAGCCAATCTGAGTGCATTTTGTGGGTACATCTGCAGCCAATCTGAGTGCATTTTGTGGGTACATCTGCAGCAAATCTGACAGCATTTTGTGGGTACACCTGCAGCCAACCTGAGGGCATTTTGTGGGGACATCTGCAGCCAATCTAGGTGCATTTTGTGGGTACATCTGCAGCCAATCTAGGTGCATTTTGTGGGTACATCTGCAGCCAATCTAGGTGCATTTTGTGTGTACATCTGCAGCCAATCTAGGTGCATTTTGTGGGTACATCTGCAGCCAATCTAAGTGCATTTTGTGGGGACATCTGCAGCCAATCTGAGTGCATTTTGTGGGTACATCTGCAGCCAATCTAAGTGCATTTTGTGGGTACATCTGCAGCCAATCTGACAGCATTTTGTGAGTACACCTGCAGTCAACCTGAGAGCATTTTGTGGGTACATCTGCAGCCAATCTAGGTGCATTTTGTGGGGACATCTGCAGCCAATCTAGGTGCATTTTGTGGGGACATCTGCACTCAACCTGAGGGCATTTTGTGGGTACATCTGCAGCCAATCTAGGTGCATTTTGTGGGTACATCTGCAGCCAATCTAGGGGCATTTTGTGGGGACATCTGCAGCCAATCTAGGTGCATTTTGTGGGTACATCTGCAGCCAATCTAGGTGCATTTTGTGGGGACATCTGCAGCCAATCTAGGTGCATTTTGTGGGGACATCTGCAGTCAATCTGAGGGCATTTTGTGGGGACATCTGCAGCCATTCTAGGTGCATTTTGTGGGGACATCTGCAGCCAACCTGAGGGCATTTTGTGGGGACATCTGCAGCCAACCTGAGGGCATTTTGTGGGGACATCTGCAGCCAATCTAGGTGCATTTTGTTGGGACATCTGCAGCCAATCTAGGTGCATTTTCTGGGGACATCTGCAGCCAATCTAGGTGCATTTTGTGGGTACATCTGCAGCCAATCTAGGTGCATTTTGTGGGTACATCTGCAGCCAATCTGAGTGAATTTTGTGGGTACATCTGCAGCCAATCTGAGTGCATTTTGTGGGTACATCTGCAGCAAATCTGACAGCATTTTGTGGGTACACCTGCAGCCAACCTGAGGGCATTTTGTGGGGACATCTGCAGCCAATCTAGGTGCATTTTGTGGGTACATCTGCAGCCAATCTAGGTGCATTTTGTGGGTACATCTGCAGCCAATCTAGGTGCATTTTGTGTGTACATCTGCAGCCAATCTAGGTGCATTTTGTGGGTACATCTGCAGCCAATCTAAGTGCATTTTGTGGGGACATCTGCAGCCAATCTGAGTGCATTTTGTGGGTACATCTGCAGCCAATCTAAGTGCATTTTGTGGGTACATCTGCAGCCAATCTGACAGCATTTTGTGAGTACACCTGCAGTCAACCTGAGAGCATTTTGTGGGTACATCTGCAGCCAATCTAGGTGCATTTTGTGGGGACATCTGCAGCCAATCTAGGTGCATTTTGTGGGGACATCTGCACTCAACCTGAGGGCATTTTGTGGGTACATCTGCAGCCAATCTAGGTGCATTTTGTGGGTACATCTGCAGCCAATCTAGGGGCATTTTGTGGGGACATCTGCAGCCAATCTAGGTGCATTTTGTGGGTACATCTGCAGCCAATCTAGGTGCATTTTGTGGGGACATCTGCAGCCAATCTAGGTGCATTTTGTGGGGACATCTGCAGTCAATCTGAGGGCATTTTGTGGGGACATCTGCAGCCAATCTAGGTGCATTTTGTGGGTACATCTGCAGCCAATCTAGGTGCATTTTGTGGGTACATCTGCAGCAAATATAGGTGCATTTTGTAGGTACATCTGCAGCCAATCTAGGTGCATTTTGTGGGGACATCTGCAGCCAATCTAGGTGCATCTTGTGGGGACATCTGCAGCCAATCGAGGTGCATTTTGTGGGTACATCTGCAGTCAATCTAGATGCATTTTGTGGGTACATCTGCAGCCAAACTATGTGCATTTTGTGGGGACATCTGCAGCCAATCTAGGTGCATTTTGTGGGGACATCTGCAGCCAATCTAGGGGCATTTTGTGGGGACATCTGCAGCCAATCTAGGTGCATTTTGTGGGTACATCTGCAGCAAATCTAGGTGCATTTTGTGGGTACATCTGCAGCAAATCTAGGTGCATTTTGTGGGTACATCTGCAGCCAATCTAGGTGCATCTTGTGGGGACATCTGCAGCCAATCTAGGTGCATCTTGTGGGGACATCTGCAGCCAATCTAGGGGCATTTTGTGGGTACATCTGCAGTCAATCTAGGTGCATTTTGTGGGGACATCTGCAGCCAATCTAGGTGCATTTTGTGGGGACATCTGCAGCCAATCTAGGTGCATTTTGTGTGGACATCTGCAGTCAATCTAGGTGCATTTTGTGGGGACATCTGCAGCCAATGTAGGTGCATTTTGTGGGTACATCTGCAGCCAATCTAGGTGCATTTTGTGGGTACATCTGCAGCCAATCTGAGTGCATTTTGTGGGTACATCTGCAGCCAATCTGAGTGCATTTTGTGGGTACATCTTCAGCCAATCTGAGTGCATTTTGTGGGTACATCTGCAGCAAATCTGACAGCATTTTCTGGGTACACCTGCAGCCAACCTGAGGGCATTTTGTGGGGACATCTGCAGCCAATCTAGGTGCATTTTGTGGGTACATCTGCAGCCAATCTGACAGCATTTTGTGGGTACACCTGCAGTCAACCTGAGAGCATTTTGTGGGTACACCTGCAGTCAACCTGAGAGCATTTTGTGGGGACATCTGCAGCCAACCTGAGGGCATTTTGTGTGTACATCTGCAGCCAATCTAGGTGCATTTTGTGGGTACATCTGCAGCCAATCTAGGGGCATTTTGTGGGGACATCTGCAGCCAATCTAGGTGCATTTTGTGGGTACATCTGCAGCCAATCTAGGTGCATTTTGTGGGGACATCTGCAGCCAATCTAGGTGCATTTTGTGGGGACATCTGCAGTCAATCTGAGGGCATTTTGTGGGGACATCTGCAGCCAATCTAGGTGCATTTTGTGGGTACATCTGCAGCCAATCTAGGTGCATTTTGTGGGTACATCTGCAGCAAATATAGGTGCATTTTGTAGGTACATCTGCAGCCAATCTAGGTGCATTTTGTGGGGACATCTGCAGCCAATCTAGGTGCATCTTGTGGGGACATCTGCAGCCAATCGAGGTGCATTTTGTGGGTACATCTGCAGTCAATCTAGATGCATTTTGTGGGTACATCTGCAGCCAAACTATGTGCATTTTGTGGGGACATCTGCAGCCAATCTAGGTGCATTTTGTGGGGACATCTGCAGCCAATCTAGGGGCATTTTGTGGGGACATCTGCAGCCAATCTAGGTGCATTTTGTGGGTACATCTGCAGCAAATCTAGGTGCATTTTGTGGGTACATCTGCAGCAAATCTAGGTGCATTTTGTGGGTACATCTGCAGCCAATCTAGGTGCATCTTGTGGGGACATCTGCAGCCAATCTAGGTGCATCTTGTGGGGACATCTGCAGCCAATCTAGGGGCATTTTGTGGGTACATCTGCAGTCAATCTAGGTGCATTTTGTGGGGACATCTGCAGCCAATCTAGGTGCATTTTGTGGGGACATCTGCAGCCAATCTAGGTGCATTTTGTGTGGACATCTGCAGTCAATCTAGGTGCATTTTGTGGGGACATCTGCAGCCAATGTAGGTGCATTTTGTGGGTACATCTGCAGCCAATCTAGGTGCATTTTGTGGGTACATCTGCAGCCAATCTGAGTGCATTTTGTGGGTACATCTGCAGCCAATCTGAGTGCATTTTGTGGGTACATCTTCAGCCAATCTGAGTGCATTTTGTGGGTACATCTGCAGCAAATCTGACAGCATTTTCTGGGTACACCTGCAGCCAACCTGAGGGCATTTTGTGGGGACATCTGCAGCCAATCTAGGTGCATTTTGTGGGTACATCTGCAGCCAATCTGACAGCATTTTGTGGGTACACCTGCAGTCAACCTGAGAGCATTTTGTGGGTACACCTGCAGTCAACCTGAGAGCATTTTGTGGGGACATCTGCAGCCAACCTGAGGGCATTTTGTGTGTACATCTGCAGCCAATCTAGGTGCATTTTGTGGGGACATCTGCAGCCGATCTAGGTGCATTTTGTGGGTACATCTGCAGCCAATCTAGGTGCATTTTGTGGGGACATCTGCAGCCAATCTAGGTGCATTTTGTGGGTACATCTGCAGCTAATCTAGGTGCATTTTGTAGGTACATCTGCAGCCAATCTAAGTGCATTTTGTGGGGACATCTGCGGCCAATCTAAGTGCATTTTGTGCGTGCATCTGCAGCCAATCTAAGTGCATTTTGTGCATACATCTGCAGCCAATCTAGGTGCATTTTGTGGGTACATCTGCAGCCAATCTAGGTGCATTTTATGGGTACATCTGCAGCCAATCTAGGTGCATTTTGTGGGTACATCTGCAGCCAATCTAAGTGCATTTTGTGGGTACATCTGCAGCCAATCTGAGTACATTTTGTGGGTACATCTGCAGCCAATCTGACAGCATTTTGTGGGTACAACTGCAGCCAATCTGACAGCATTTTGTGGGCACATCTGCAGCCAATCTGACAGCATATTGTGGGTACATCTGCAGCCAATCTGAGTGCATTTTGTGGGGAAACTGCTGCTAGATTTTTTTTTCGCGAAGTTGGACAGCACTGCTATAGGGCAATATGAATCGCACATATCTGGATTTTCCTGGGTTTTAATAAAAGGGTTATGTATGCTTCACACATTGGGCTTGATTCACTAAGACCAATAGCATGCCTTATCGAAATTAACATGCCTTATCAGAGATAGCATGCCTTATCTGAGTTAACATGCCTTATCAGAGATAGCACGCCTTATCAGAGCTAACACGACTTATCAGAGTAACATAGCTAGCGCTATGAACTTATGCCTGATTGACAATGACGAGAGCTCCACTTGTCCTGCCCTGAGTCCCTGCAGGTTCATAGTGCTCGCTATGCTACTCTGATAAGTCGTGTTATCTCTGATAAAGTGTTATGTCTGATAAGGCGGGCTATCTCTAATAAGGTGTGTTAACTCGGGTAAGGCATGCTATTTGTCTTAGTGAATCAAGCCCATGGAGTCTGGCAAAGTATCCATTGTAGAAAGTCTGAAGCAAAGCTGGGGTGGTTCAACAGCGTTGAAGTCGCCACAGAGCAATATGGGACCAGAGGATAATCCGTGTATATATGAGACTAATTTATCTAATATATCAGCCTGAAAAGGAGGGGGGACATAGACAGAGGCAACCGTTATAGTGCATCCTTCATATAAGAATTGTATAACCACAAAACAACCAAGATGATCAGAGTGAACTGACAAAACTTTAACCTCCTTGGCGGTAACCCCGTGTGTGACACGGGGTAAGCCGCCGGAGGGTGCCGCTCAGGCCCTGCTGGGCCGATTTACTTAATTTTTTTTTGCTGGACGCAGCTAGCACTTTGCTAGCTGCGCCAGCACCCCGATCGCCGCCGCCGCGCGCCCGATCGCCGCTATCCGGTGCGGCGCGCGGCCCCCCCCCCCCAGAACCCGAGCGCTGCCTGGCCAATCAGTGCCAGGCAGCGCCGAGGGGTGGATCGGGTCTCCCAATGACGTCCCAACGTCGCTGACGTCGGTGACGTCATCCCGCCCCGTCGCCATGGCGACGGGGGAAGCCCTCCAGGAAATCCCGTTCTTTGAACGGGATTTCCTGATCGCCTATCGCCGGAGGCTGGGGGGATGCCGCTGAGCAGCGGCTATCATGTAGCGAGCCCTCGGCTCGCTACATGATAAAAAAAAAAAAAAATTAAAAAAAACTGTTGCGCTTCCCCCTGGCGGTATTTTTCATACCGCCAAGGGGGTTAATCAGGGCTTTTTTTGTGACTAAAATGATGGTGCCCCTGGAGTAAGAGGAATACACGTTAGCAATCCATGGTTTCTTCAATGCTGTTAGTCTGGAGCTTATTAGATGCGTTTCCTGCAAACATATAATGGCCTCGATTCACTAACCGGTGCTAACTCAGTAAGCACGCCTTAAGGCTTTGGACATGCAAACTAGGGTGTTAAGTAGTTTGCATGGGCAAAGCTGTTAGTGATTGCACGCTATCCGGTGCGCTCGAAACGTCGCACCGGTGCACGCAAAAGGTCGCACCGTACGCTTGCAAAATAGCTGTTCAGGCTATTTTGGACTCGGACGGTGTGGCCTTTCACGTGCATCGGTGTGACGTTTTGGGGCGCAGCGCTAAACTTTGCGCGTGCAAACTCGTGCGCGAATATTAGCGCATGAAGCAGCAGTTTCCCTGTCCTAAGTACCTTTTCACTGGCGTGCTAACACTTAGCACCCTTTAGTGAATCAAGGCCAATGTGAGGGTTGAATTTCTGTAAAGAGTCAAATACCAAGCATCTCTTAATGAGGTGGTTAATTCCCCTCACATTCCATGACAAAATATTGATATCAGCCATTATCACATATCCCATTCAATATGACAAAACGAATGCAGAGAATTCTGAAACTAACACTGTCAGCTGCAGTAGCCCCACCCAAACCCACCCCGCAAGACCAGAACACTATTAGAACATTCTACTGATCTATCTGGGACATTCAGGATTAGCTGTCAAAAACATAGGCATCCAGTTATCGTAGAATCATGAAGTCATAGCAAAAATGGAGAGCAGGAAAGATGAAAAATGATCAGCATGGGAGAACGTCTCAGGGGAGACCAACTAGTTTTCAGTCCATCCTGTAAGAGAACCGTGTTCTACAACATACTCATCTTATACTGTAGAGGTTTCAATAACAGTAAATTAACATGCATACAGAGGCTGATCTAAAACTGAAAGGCGAGAGTTGCTATCACATAGAGGCAGAAACTAAAAAAACATATCTAATGTAGTAAGATTAACGTCAAAATAAAGCAAGTGTGTCAGCAGCCCATCATGAGTAGCAGAGTCACTTAAAGTGAACCAGCGATGAAGCTCCCTCATGTATTTTACCATATATATCAGTGGGAACATTAGAGAAAACACATACCCTGCTCTCTGTTTCATTCTTCACTGCTCAGCCTGCTTCTTATCGGCCCTGATAAAATCCCCGACTGAGCATTCAGTCTGGCTTTGCTCAGGAATCATTATAGCTGAGTCTGTCTTCTCTGATGTCTTTTGAAGCCCAAGCCTGCCCCCTTCTGGCTCTGCTATAATGACTCCGCTATAATGATTCCTGAGCAAAGCCAGACTGAATGCTCAGTCAGGGATTTTATCAGTGCTGATTAAAAGCAGGCTGAGCAGTGAAGAATGAAACAGAGAGCAGGGTAGGTATTTTCTCTAATGTTCCCACTGATATATATGGTAAAATACATGAGGGTGTTTCGTCTCTGGTTCAATTTAAGCATAATGAGAAACAAAATTGGCAGGAAAAGTTTTCATCTAGGAGCTCGACGCTGTTGTGAAGGATCAGAGCCCAGACCCTCCAGCCAGTCCATAGCCTCAAAAGGAGTTGAAAAAAAGAGCACCTTATCCTCATGAACCACACACAACTTAGCTGGAAAAATCATACTATACTTCAGTTGCTTTTCACGCAGTATTTTCTTGACATCAAAAAAAGCAAGTCTCTGTTTTTGGATTTCAACAGAAAAATCTTGATAGATGAATTTGTGAGTCAGTCTTTATTGCAGAAAAAAGTACATACGTATTTTTTTTGTTTGACACACCGAGCCATATGCAATTTGAGGTGATAAGAAGCAGTGTGCAAACTTCCAATCACCTGACATCACTCCAGATTTAGGAAACCGGCCCTTAGTTTATGTTCAATTTCTTCAGCATTTCCTAGCGAGTCGCATGGGGAACGTTGCATATGGCCTATGACTTGCCGTCCAGGTCACATTCCATTGCAAATTTCTGCCGCATGCACCTAAATCCCTAGCCATGCATGGCACGGCTAGGTGCTCTAGATGTTTACTTGCATAATTTAAAGTGCCATCCTGCAAGACGCATGCCAGTTAGTGGAAACCGGCAATTACTGGAGAATTCAATCCAATCGCTGGCTTTATCTGAACCATGTCCAAGTGAGAAAAGCTTTATAGCTAATAGCGGTTTCCTGAGCATTTCTCCTACATGCCGAGTGATGGGTAAGCAGGGTTTTGTGCTGTCCTTTAGCACTCCAGCACAGCTGCCTCCTTCCCCTGGAAGATCCATCACTGTGTCCACCACCATCGGTTGCTAGGAGGAGAGTGCCGTGGGTGATCTTGACGGTTCAGCTCAAGCCAGCGTGGGTTGACAGTGACAGGGGAGTCTGGCATGTAGCAAGCAGACATCGGGTGAGTGCCAGGAAACCTGGCATGTAGCGGCGTTGAGCGGCAGCGGCTGTGGTTGTCTGGTGGGAAGCGGCAGCAGGGAGGATACTTCAATCAAAATCATAAGGAGAAGAAAGAGGACAGAAGGAAGAAGTCACAGACGAAATGGGATATGATAAATAAAAAAAAATACTGTATTTTTTTTCCCAAAAAGTTTATTACCAGTTTCAATACTAAATAAGTAAAGGGTCAAAAGTGACCCTCTGTAAATATTTTCCTGGAAGGGGATGAACATCCTGAGTTTGTCTTAGTAAAGGGGGCTACCAGATGATCCCCCATGAGCACCCCAGGACCTATCCCCACATGTGTGATGATAGTTACCCCCACCTTCTCCTGGCTACCGAAGGTGGGATGAGCCCCATAATATGGACAAGGGCTTTGTAGGAGAGAGGGAGGATTTGTCACCCCTCTCTTACAGAGCCCCCATATATGTGTGCTGGTATGGCTCAGTATGGTGATGCTCCACCATATTACCTACTTCATTACTTGCGTTCCTCCGCTCGCAGTGTCACTTCCTGCAATGCTGCCCATTGTGTTAAGTGGGCGGCATTGCAGGAAATGACGCGGCGAGCGGTGGAGCGCAAGTGAGGAAGTAGGTAATTGCTTCTGCGTTCGCTGCTGGCTGATTTAAATTTAGCAAAAATAGCTAAATGGGGGGGTGCGGACGGGAGCTCCAGGTGAGACAGGGGGGGTCTGAACCCCCTCCCCACCGCTGCTCCCCCTTCCTGGCTGCTACGCCGTCCAGGCTACCTATCGGGGGAGGGGGGAAGCGGGGGTGCGGCATCCTCACAAGTTTGCCTCAGGCAGCAAAAAGTCTAGGACCGGCCCTAATGACAGACAGAGAGATATTCCCTGAATCTCCTCTCCTGGCATATCAGCAGCCACTCAGTGTTAACCAGCTGATTGCCATGAATAGACCAGCACAAAATAGAACATCTCTCTGTTAAATTTTAACAAATACATACATTCAAAAAGGAAGAAATCTGAAAATATAGGACTCTTAAAAGATTAGTAAAGCTGCATACACACGTGAGATTTGAGAAGTATTTGAAAAACCAACAATTGATCTGCCGGGAATCATTGTAAATAGATTTGCAAAATACCTCCAAAGACAGTGACCACAGATATTTGTCTCTGGATAGTGTAATGGTTAAGGGCTCTGCCTTTGAAGCACTCAACCTGGATTTGAACCTCGACCTGAACAGCCAGCACCTATTCAATAAGGAGTCCTTGGGTTAGACTCCCTAACACTGCTACTGCCTAATGAGCACTTAGTGGCTGCAGCTCTGGCACTTTAACTCCGCCAACAGAAAAGTGCAATATAAATGTTATTTGTCTTGTCAGTCTTTCAAATCCATCTTAACGGATATGGTCTGTTGATGATTAAACAAAGTGAGAATGAGATCACCAGATGTTTCTTAACTCTTGTTTGCAGAGTGCATGCCTGAAAAAGAAGGAAGTAAATAGACTATAAAAGCATTTCTTGGGTCTTTTTAACTGATAATTTACATTAGTACAAACATGTTAAAAAGTTACTTTAAAGGGATACTGTAGGTGGGTCGGGGGAAAATGAGCTGAACTTACCCGGGGCTTCTAATGGTCCCCCGCAGACATCCTGTGCCTGCGCAGCCACTCACCGATGCTCCGGCCCCGCCTCCGGTTCACTTCTGGAATTTCTGACTTTAAAGTCTGTGTTGCCATGTCCTCACTCCCGCTGATGTCACCAGGAGTGTACTGCGCAGACACAGACCATACTGGGCCTGCGCTGTGCGCTCTTGATGACATCAGCAGGAGTGAGGACACGGCAACGCAGGCGCAGTGGTTTTCAGACTTTAAAGTCTGAAATTCCAGAAGTGAACCGGAGGCGGGGCCGGAGCATCGGTGAGTGGCTGCGCCTACACAGGATGTCTGCAGGGGGACCGTTAGAAGCTTTGGGTAAGTTCAACTCATTTTCCCCTGACCCCCCTACAGTATCCCGTTAAAGAGCACCTGAGATGGGGATACATAGAAGAAATATACATACCTGGGACTTCCTCCAGCCCCCTCCGGCCTGATCGCTCCCTTGTCATCTTCAGTTGCCACCTGGGTCGTGCGCAACTGGTCCCGGTAAGTTGTCCAATTGGAGCCAGTTGGCGCAAGGGCAGTCTAGCCACGCGCTGTCCCTCATCTTGCTCCCGTCGGCCGGAGCATTCTGTGCCTGCGCAGTAGTACTGTGCAAGCACAGAATGAACCCAGCAGCTGGAGCAAGACGAGGGAGCGCCCATGCAGCCTGGGCGCACATGTGTATTTGGCTCCGGACTGGAGGACTTTCCAGGGCCAATGGCAGAAGAATCAAGAGGTGGAGGAGTATGGCAAGGGAGCGATGTGCAGAATGTTCATGGTGACGGACGCATGATCGAGACGGGAGGGCAGACGGTCTGCAGATGCGCAGTTGCACACGGCTTCTGGCCAGGTCACGCAGCTAACGTAACCGATAATGGGAGAATGGAGGGCACCCAGAGAGCATGCTCAGTTCTTGAAAGAATGAACCACGCATGTGCAAAATGCTGATGGACAATGGGCGGGTGATCGAAGTGGGACGGCGGACAGGCCAGGCATTCGCAGTTGCGCACGACTACAGGCAGGGCTGCACAGCTAATGGAGTCGCCAGCTGGAGAATAAAGGGGACCCAGAGAGCATTACTTATTCATTGTATTTATAAAGTGCCAACTGTCAGGAACCGGCCCGCGGCACGCCTGCGTATACGGGTCCCGACTGCGGGTTTGACCAGACTGAGAGGGGAAGCAGCCTTAGTCAAGCTAAAACAAGGCTGGGACCCCTCAGAACACCTCTCACTGCCACCACTAGCGGCTCGCTAGACACTTCCACTCTGCTGTCGAGTCCTCAGCGCGCACTCCGCGTTTTCGTATTTGGGTCAGCTTTGCGCTTAGGCCGAATACGAGAACGCCACGCACCCACACACACAGTACAGTTGTACAGTAACACAGCACAATCAGACACTGACTTGTAATGCAAGTTACACTGTCGTGCAGCAAAACCCCTAACAGTCGTTCCGAACGATACTGTTAGCTACTCGCACTGGCGTTTCGTACGTTGGGTCAGCTGCGCGCTTTAGGCCAACGTATGACAAACGCCCCCACACACACAATGCAATTACAATTTCATATGGTAGTGTTGCTCAAACATACAACTAGGCACGGACTTATACACAGCTACACTGCAGTCTCCTTTAGGCTATGAGTGTTAGTTTAGTACGGCAGAAGTCAAGCTTATTAAATAATAATTTAATATTCCAGAAAAACATAGAACAATGCAGAACTTAATATATACAAAAGATTACAAAAAACAAAGTAAAAATAGTTACAAGATAAAAGTTACAAAGATAACACACACAGATATTTGCGTAAAATAAAAATGGGGATTAAAAAAACGTTACCAACTTGAAGGTCTCAACGTTGTCGGCAGGAGCATGCCGCTTGTTCGACCAGAAGTCGAGATCAACTCTAGCTATGCGCTAACTCCAAGAGCAGATGATCACTAGGTATCTGTCTCTGCTTTTTATACTCTGAAGTGTCCCCTGGGGCATTTAATGTCCAGCCCCCAGGAACTAATGCAGTTTCCCCGTTTGTGACATCACCGAACGCTTGTCATAATCTTTCTTGTGATATGCAAACTTCAAAGGGGTCCCTGTTTTAGCTTCTTGAAGTTTGCAGAATTCAATAGGTGAGATTGTATCCTACCAGACATCAAAAAGCTTCCTTGCCTATTGAAGGGGACTGGTCCATTCACTGAAGACAATGGCAGCTGTCTACATTAATACAAAAGATCACAGCGTACAGTTCCTCTGGACAGCCAGAAACAGGTAATGAGGTTCCCTTTTGTCTGTCTATTGACACCACACACAATCACATTAATAGTCCATGAAGCTAGCTGCCAATATCTTCAAGCCATACTGGCTGACCTCCACCTCTGAAAGATATACAGCAGACATAAAAATGATAGAATAGGTGTCTGTACTCCCTAATATCATCAGCACCTCAATATATCTCCACACCAACATATTATGCAGTGCTGAGCATGGTTAGTTCTTGAAAAAATGAACCGTGCAGAGAATTCTCATGGTGATAGGCACGTGATCGAAACGGTCGGACGGACGGGTTGCACATGACTCCCGGATGGATTGTGCACCCAACGGAGCCGCCAGCTGGAGAATGAAGGGTGCTGAAGGACCGCACAGGCTACGGTGGGCTGGAGGGAGCCCCAGGTATGCTCAGTTTAGGTTTTTATTTAGGACTAATCAGTGTCCTTTTAAGCAAAATAAAGCGCGTAAAGTCTTACTGCACGATGAGTAGAGACGAATGCGATACATTACCTGCAATACATTATGCTGTACTCATCATGTGTAAGACTTTACGCATGTAATTCCTGAATAACGCAGTATGTTGCATATGTTACAGCGAAAACCAGAAGTCCGCCAAAGTGGGAACTGGTAAGCTATTTCTCAAAATGACCAATTTAGTTGTAACATCACTGACCAAAGTCAAACTTTGGCCAGCCAATGTGCCAAATGGCTTTCCTGCCATTTTACTATGTGCCTGTTGTTGTGTCACTATTTTGAACATGACAGAATCTGGAGAGGTGGGAAGGTTAGGATTAGACAGAGGAGAGGGGGAGGTTAGTGGTAGACACAGAAGAGGGGAGGTTAGTGTTAAGCAAAAGAGAGGGGAGATTAATCTTAAAGGAGAACTGTAGTGAGAGGTATATGGAGGCTACCATATTTATTTCCGTTTAAGTAATACCAGTTGCCTGGCAGTCCTGCTGATCCTCTGCCTCTGGTACTTTCAGCCATAGACCCAGAACAAGCATGCGGCAGAACAGGCGTTTCTGACAAATTTGACAGATATGACAAGATTAGCTGCATGCTTGCTTCTGGTGTGATTCAGACACTTCTTCAGCCAAATAGACCAGCAGGGCTGCCAGGCAACTGGTATTGCTTAAAAGGAAATAAATATGGCAGGGAGCTTAGTGTTATGCAGAGGAGAGTGTAGATTAGTATTAGGCACTAGAGAGGTGTAGGTTAGTGTTAGGCTTAGGCCTGCAGGTTGCACATTAACCACTTGAGGACCCACCCTTTACCCCCCCCCCCTTAAGGACCAGCGTTGAATTCTGTGATCTGTGCTGGGTGGGCTCTACAGCCCCCAGCACAGATCAAACACCAGGCAGAGAGATCAGATCACCCCCCTTTTTTCCCCACTAGGGGGATGATGTGCTGGGGGGGGGGTCCGATCTCTCCTGCCTGCGTGTGGCTGGCGGGGGGGGGGCACCTCAAAGCCCCCCCCCCGCGGCGAAATTCCGTTTCCCCCTCTCCTACCTGGCCCCCTGGTGATCGGGGCTGCACAGGACGCTATCCGTCCTGTGCAGCCTGTGACAGGACGTCCCCTGTCACATGGTGGCGATCCCCGGCCGCTGCTTTCGGCGCTGCTGCGCAGCAGCGCCGTAAAATGTAAACAAAGCGGATTATTTCCGCTTGTGTTTACATTTAGCCTGCGAGCCACGATCGGCGGCCCGCAGGCTATTCACGGAGCCCCCCGCCGTGAATTGACAGGAAGCAGCTGCTCGCGCGAGCGGCTGCTTCCTGATTAATTAGCCTGCAGTCGGCGACGCAGAACTGCGTCGCTGGTCCTGCAGCTGCCACTTTGCCGACGCGCAGTATGAGTGCGCAGTCGGCAAGTGGTTAAGAAGAAAACCCTTTTTTTGTCCCCTCACCAGACAAGGTATACAATACAGATAGAAGGTACGATGTACTCTATTTTACAGTGTTCCCCAACCCTGTTCTCAAGGCCCACCAACAGTGCATGTTTTGTGGAAATCCACAGAGGTAGTTAATCTAATTACCAGCCTGGATGTGTGTTATTTCCTGCAAAACGTACTGTTGGTGGGCCCTGAGGACAGGGTTGGGGAGCCCTGCTCTGTTACATCTTAAATTGGCCACATCTCTTGCCACTTCCCACAATGGGAACTGGCCACACTTCTGGCTTTGGCCCTAGCATATACACCCCTTGTCTGGTAGTGCACAGCATTATTACAACAAAACCTGATGCACCACAGACTCAACAAAACAATGTTAATTGGGCCCATTGTGGGACTACTGAAAAGTGTTGCTATGCAATTGCTATAATGCATGCAATTGGCACAGTGGGAATGCACCCTTTGTTTGTGTGTAGTTCTATCACAAAGACATTTTTATTGCTTATATAGGCAAATGTAGATAAATCAGGAGTGAGAAGAGTGGACAGAAATAATGTTATGCAAAACAGTTGTTTGTTCAAGAGTTACCTGTGCTGAGCAACCTGCAAGATTCAAAGAGGAACTGTAACCAAGGATTGAACTTCATCAAAAGGCGTAGCTGATACCCCCCTTCCCACAAGAAATCTACAAGGGTAAATTAAAGGAAATAGGGATTTTTATTACCAAAAAAATTCAATATTAATTAATAAAAAACAAAAGATGCAGCAGTAATCAGAGGCCACCGAAAGAAAGCTCTATTAGTGGCCAGAAAAGGAGGTTAAATTCATCTAAGTGCTAGGTTGTATGACCGAGCAATAAATTGTTAAAGTGGCGAAGTGCTGAATTGTAAAAAATCACTTGGTCACTAGGGGGTGTAAACCACTGGTCCTCAAGAGGTAAGGTAAAAGGGGTTAGAGAGCTAATACTGTGGTTTAGGGAAGGCCCTACAGGTCGAGACCTCTGCAACCCTTATTGCTACGCCACTGAGGCCATAGTAAAAGCTGTACCGTGCCATTACTGAGACAGCATCTAAAGCAGATGGTGCATTTGTACCACCCTGTTCATGATCACTCATGTATACACCTGTTCGCTGTTACTAAACAGATTACTAATGATCTTTTTTTATTCTTTGATTCCATCTTGTTAATGACAGAAGAATCCCCTTTCAGCATTTAGTGGAGGCTGACTTGGCGCCTCTCCAGACTGCTACTAAAACAAATTCTGCTTTAACCCCAGGCTATTTCCTCCCTAAAAATAACAGTGAAATCATTATTTGGAATAAAGAGGATGCGGAGGTTGTACTTAATAAGAATGAACATAGAACAGATGCCAACTGAGAATTGACACACTAGTTGGTGTACATCACCTACCAACTAGTTTCGTTTTCCTTGAAATTCAACCTAACAATACCCAACACCTGACATTTTTTGCAGTGCTGTATAGTCTTGTCCCTTAAAGGGAACCTAAAGCGAGGCCTCCATATTTATTTCCTTCTAAACAACACCAGTTGCCTGGCTATCCTGCTGATCTCTTTGGCTGCAATTGCGTCCACATTACACGCATGAAACAAGCATGCAACTAATACACTCAGAGTACCTGATCTGTATGCATGTTCAGGGTTTATGACAACGAGGCAATATGCATTGTTTAAAAGGAAATAAACATGACAGCCTCTATATCCCTCTTGATTTAGATTCCCTTTAACTGTCCCTCAGAGGGTCTCACAATCTAATCCCTACCATAGTCACATGTCCATCATAGTCTAGGGCCAATTTTAGGGGGAAGGTTTTCGCCCACATTCCAAAAACATACAGATGAGTTCATTAACTTATCTGTATGTTTTTGGAATGTGGGCGAAAACCCAGAGGGCCCAGAGGAGACCCACGCAGACTCAGGGAGAACATACAAACTCCTTGCAGATAGTGCCCTGGCTGGAATTAGAACCCAGGGACCCAGCGCTGCAAGGCGGGAGTGCTATCCACTACGCCACCGTGCTGCTAATGAAAAACAACTTAATCTATTGTTAATCCTAAATTATGAACAGAGTTTGAAGTCATACAAGAATGCCAAAAACAGCACTGCTTTCCAGATTTCACTACTAAAAAACAAACAAACAAAGGTGATACTTACTCTCTCTATACTAGAGGTAAAGACTTAAAATATATTCCAGAATTTCTGGTAAACTAAATTGGTTGACACCTTCCTTGCCTTAAAGAGACTCCGTAACAAAAATTGCATTCTGTTTTTTATCATCCTACAAGTTCCAAAAGCTATTCTAATGTGTTCTGGCTAACTGCAGCACTTTATACTATCACTGTCTCTGTAATAAATCAATGTATCTTTCCCGTCAGACTTGTCGGCCTGTGTCTGGAAGGCTGCCAAGTTCTTCAGTGTTGTGGTTCTGCTATGAACTCATCCTTCCAGGCCCCTCTCTGCACACTGCCTGTGTGTTATTTAGATTAGAGCAGCTTCTCTCTTCTCTCTTATCTTTTACAAGCTGGATAAATCGTCCTCTGATCTGGCTGGGCTTTTACATACTGAGGAATTACAAACAAGGGCAAAGCTGTTTGCAGGAAGAAAAGAGCAGCCTGAAACTTCAGTGCATGAGAGATGCAGGGGGAAAGAAACACACAAATGATCTCTTGAGATTCAAAAGGAATGCTTTATACAGCCTGCTTGTGTATGGATGTATTTTTCTATGTGTGGACATACATCAACCTACTTCCTGTCTTGGTGGCCATTTTGTTTGTTTACAAACAAACTTTTTAAAACTGTTTTTAACCACTTTTAATGCGGCGAGGAGCGGCGAAATTGTGACAGAGGGTAATAGGAGATGTCCCCTAACGCACTGGTATGTTTACTTTTGAGCGATTTTAACAATACAGATTCTCTTTAAAGAAGAACTTTAACCAAGGATCAAACTTCATTCCAGTCAGTGGCTGATACCCCCTTTCCCACAAGAAATCTTTACCTTTTCTCCGAATAGATCATCATGGAGGTCTGTATGGCTGATATTGTGGTGTAACCCCTCCCATGGTATGATGGGACCAAGGTCTTCCTGACAGTTTGTTGTCTGTGAACTTTGTTGCATTGTGGGAAATAATGGCTTTTTCCAAATGCCAAGCAAATAATATCTCCCTCTGTGCATACAACACTAAGTAAAGAACATACCGTACAGATCACCTGGCAGAGCTAAAGATGTCACCAACAATTATACATTTCAGAATCAGGGAGAGGAAAGATTTTACAATGGGCAAACACTGACTAAATAATCTGTAAATTAATATTGTAACCAATAAGCAATTTTATTCATCGTGTTATTTTCACTACAGTTTAGTCAACCTTTTCCCTTCAATATCCAGGCCACCAGATGAAGTTTGTGAGGTGTCAGGAAAAAGATGCAGCCCTGACATAACATTTGGGAGAGTTTTTGGCAGAATCATTGTTTTGTCTCTGACAATTAAGGGAGAAGAGGAAACCAAAGCCTCTTGGAGCAGTACAGAATTATTGCTCGTACTGTCGACTTCTCTGTCATACGTTTCTTCAGGAACCAAAACATCCATACTGGAGGAAAAGCATAGAGAAGCAGAGGAGGACAAGGCAACTACTCCCACTGCTGACTGACAATGGTTCCTCAAGAAAAACTGAAGTAGTTTGTGGTTGTGTATTGAGGCAAAAAAGATCTTACACTCGCGTTCCAAATCGCTGGATCATCTAATCAAACATTGTGTGATTCAGTGATCATCACTCGTCGTCTATCACGGTTCTCGATAAAAAGTCTGAGAGGTATACAGCCTTCAAATTCGACATGTTGTTTTCTGCCCAGAATAGGAGAGGGACAATTTCTGGTGACGATATCCTGCTGTGAGTTCCACCTTGATTTTGTATGTAGTTCCTCAATGCCAACTCACTGTTAGACCCACTGCAATCTGGATTTCGGCCTGCCCACTCAACCGAAACTGGTCTCACCAAAGTGGTCAATGACCTTGCCTTAGCTAAAGCTGAAGGTAAATACTCCATTCTCCTCCTTCTTGATCTTTCAGCAGCTTTTGACACAGTAGATCATCCCCTACTCCTCCAGTCCATGGGCATTCACGATCTTGCCCTGTCCTGGCTTTCATCCTACCTCTCCAACCGCTCCTTCACGACCGCCTTCAATGAGTCCTCATCCACCCCCAACCACCTCTCGGTGGGAGTCCCCCAAGGTTCGGTCCTTGGCCCCCTACTGTTCACCCTATACACATCCTCCATTGGCAAGGTTATCTCCTCCATGGGTTTTAACTATCATCTGTATGCAGATGACACCCAGATCTACCTCCACACCCCTGACATATCCACCACTACCATGGACAAGGTCTCCTCCTGTCTATCAGCCATCTCCTCCTCGATGTCCGCTAGGTTCCTGAAACTAAACCTAGACAAAACGGAATTTATGATCTTCCCACCCCGGACATCCATAAACCTCCCAGATGTGCATGTCACTGTTAACCACACTACCATTCACCCTACCTCTCAAGCCCGCTGTCTGGGTGTCACCCTGGACTCCGCACTCTCCTTCACTCCCCACATCCAAAACCTCACAAAGTCCTGCAACTTCCACCTTCGTAACATCTGTAAGATTCGCCCTTTCCTGACCTCTGCCACCACCAAACTCCTCATCAATGCCCTCATAATTTCCCGCCTTGACTACTGCAATGCCCTGCTGTCTGGTCTCCCTATGACCCGAACAGCCCCACTGCAGTCCATCATGAATGCAGCAGCCAGAATTATCCACTGCTCCCATCGCTCCACCATGGCGGATCCCCTCCTTGAATCCCTCCACTGGCTTCCTATCCAGTCCAGAATCAGATTCAAGATACTGTGTCTGTCCTACAAATCTGTCCACAAAACCTGTCCAACCTACATTTCCGATCTTACTCAGAGGTACACACCTAGCCGCTCACTCCGCTCTTCCAATGAACTTCGCCTAACCGCCCCCCCGCATCACCCAGTCCCATGCACGCCTCCAGGACTTCTCAAGAGCTGCTCCAACACTATGGAACTCCCTACCTCCACCCATTAGGGCAGCCCCCTCCTTCAACATCTTCAAGAAAGCCCTCAAAACTCATCTTTACACTCTGGCCTACTACCCCTCACAAGTGCTCTAAACCCACAGCTGAACTCTGGTCTCCTACCTCTCGTGTCCCTACCTCTCCCTTTAGATTGTAAGCCTTTGGGCAGGGTCCTCCTCCTTTTGTGTGCAACCTGATCATGCACCTCCATTACTGTGAACCCATGCTAGGCATCTGAGTGAACCTAACTTGCCTAATCTCCATGCTCCCCTCCAGTGACTGACTAAGCATTACCTTGTACTCATACTGTGCTGCATGATCTGATGTTTCTTGTATTCAGGTATTGTCATGTTGCTGTATGTCACCCCTAAATATTGTATGTATCCCTATTTATTGTCCAGCTGTAACGATCGGTGTAACACAGAGAGGGTCTGATTACCAGTGATCTGCAGTATCACCGAGAATACAGATATATACCCGATTATTGATGCTCTGCAGTATCACCGATAATCAGATATATCTCTAACCTCTGGACACCTGGGTGATAAGATGTTTGGTGCAACAGAAATACTTTGAGGACTGCACCTGAGGAGCAGGTGCACAACAGTAAGGAATACTGCACAGAAGTACGTTCCTTCCGTTAGCCTAGACTCTCCCAGGGGAGGAGCTAGGCTGAGAGTAGGACGGACAGAGAGTGAGTGACACCAGTGAGGGTGTCACTAACAGGTCTGGGAACTGCCTCTAACAGTAAGGCCAGTTCTCGAGGTTGGGCAAGGCAGGTCGTTAACACACAGACAGATAAGGTACAGATTCAGGAGACAGATACGGAATCCAATGGACAGGCAGAGTTTGGCAACTGAGTATCAGAATAGCAAGGTACAGAATCAGGAGGCAGGTACAGAGTCCAGGAACGAGCAGAGTTTGGCAACAGGATATCAGAATAGCAAGATACAGAATCAGAGATCAGAGGAATGGTCAGGCAGGCAGAAGGTCATAACAAATAATACAATACAATATTCCTAAGCTAAGGTGTGAGCTCCGTGATCATCAACACCTTTGGAAACTGATCTAGAACACAGATACTGACAAGGTCTGAGTGCTACCACGTAGTGATCGCAACGCCAGACACCAGAGAAATGACCAGCACCCAGTATATATACTATAGCGCTCTCCAGCGCCACCCCTAAGTGCTGGACCAATGAAAACTGGTGAAAATGTCAGCTGACCAGCTTGGTCAGCTGACTCTTCTCTGGCTGTCATATAAGCTCTGCCTCTCAGCGCGTGCGCGTCCTTCTGAACCTGTGTGGACTATCAGTCCCAGCCACACCAGACAAGTTTTGCAATGTATCTGCTGACTCGGGCGCGGGACCCGCCGCGCTGCTCTCCAAGCAAGCGGCGGCCTCCCCGCGTCCAACCACACTGTCATTAACATTGTCATGCACGCAATCTGCCGCATCCAACGCGGACTCCACCGCTCTGCCCATGCGGCATGCGGCGGTTTCTCCGCGTTTTGCCGCCATGTTGGACGCGGAAACAGCCGCCTCACTCTGAGTACTTGCGACGGCTTTTCCGCGTTTCCTCACACCAGCGCTGCGTAATATGTTGGCGCTTTATAAATATAATAAATAAACAAATAGGCTAACGTAGTTGAGTTCCTGATGCATACTGCTTTCCCAGCCAGAAGAGGTACAAAAGTTTGAAGAGCTAGATGGGCTGCTTGTATCTCTAAGAGATTTGAATTGTTTGATAAGGGACAACATGGCCACAGAGACTGAACCATCTGGTCCTGGCACCATGACCTCCATTCCCAAAGACTGGTGTCTGTTGTGACGTACAGTATGTCCATTGAGTAGCAAAGGAATGAAAGCCATTGAGCAGATTTTCCTGATTGCAATACCAGAGTGAGTTATTCATTGAGTGTGAAATCACAATTTTTCTTTTGTAAGGTAACTCTGTTCCATTGTTGCAAGAAGGGAAGTTGAAAACCCCTTATGTGTCAGTGCGCCCACTTTATTATAGGAATAGTAGTAGCCAGGGCCGGGACAAGGCAGAGGCTGGACAGGCTGCAGCCTCTGAGCGCTTCCCCTCGAGGGCCCATTCCTCTGCACTCTCCCCGTTTGCCCCATTCATTTGCCTTCTCCCCTCCTGCTCTACGATCACCCCCACTAAACTAATCTCCCCGAGTCCCCTGATATTCCCCTCCTGTCTGGCAAGGAGCGCTCCCATCTGCCCTGAGCTGTAACAGCCGCGCTGTCATCAAAGAGATGACAGGCATGGCTGTGCATGTGCATTAGGCTGCTAGGCAACAGCCCGGCCTGCTGCCGCAGAAGGGGGGGGGTTGATTGGAGGCATACTACCTACACTGGGGGCATACCACCTACACTGGGGGCATACTACCTACACTAGGGGCAGCTATGCTACTACACTGGGGCATACTACCTACACTGGGGGCAGCTATGCTACTACACTGGAGGCATACTACCTACACTGGGGCATACTAACTACACTGGGGGCATATTACCTACACTGGGGGCAGCTATGCTACTACACTGGGGGCATACTACCTACACCGGGGGCAACTATACTACCTACACTAGGGGCAACTATGCTACCTATATGGGGCAACTATACTACCTACACTGAGGGCAACTATGCTACCTGTATGGAGACAACTATGCTACTTACAGAGCGGGCAACTATACTAGTTACCTATACAGGGGCAACTATACTACCTACACTGAGGGCTACTATACTAGCTACCTTTACTGTGGCAACCATACTGCCTATGCTTGGCTACCTACACTGAGGGCACCCACACATGAAATCCTACACTGAGGGCACCTATACCTGGCTACCTACCTACCTATACTGAGTCTGACGGCATTTTTTGTGGAGGGACTCACGACAGCTATAACGAGCGTTGAAAATTGTTGGTGCTATATATGGGCCTGTGTGTGCGCGTGCGTATGTGTGTACGCGCGCAAAGAGGATGGGGGGGGCACCAAAATCCGGTTTAGCTCAGGGTGCAGTGAAACCTAAGGCCGACCCTGTGTGTGTGTGTACAGTGAGTGTGTATGGTGTGTGTGTGTGTGTGTGTGTGTGTGTATGTGTGCAGTGTGTGTACAGTGTGTGTGTACGTGTTTGTGTGTACGGTGTGTGTGTGTGTGTGTACAGTGTGTACAGTGTGTGTGTACAATGTGTTTGTGTGTACGGTGTGTGTGTGTACAGTGTGTGTACAGTGTGTGTGTGTACAATGTGTTTGTGTGTACGGTGTGTGCGTGTTTAGCTCCCTCAACATCTTCCCAGTCCCCTCGGTTGCGTTGTTGCCAGCCCTGTAAAATCTATGACTAGGCTGAGTTACAGACTACTGTGAATGTGCAGTCCCGGCCAGGGCCGGGCCCGAGCCAGAGGCAGAAGAGGCACCAGCCTCTGAGCGCTGCACCCTGAGGGCAGATTTCTCATTCCTGGCTTGCCACCTGCCTGCCTCCCCTTTCTGCCTGCCGATATTACCTACAGTAACGGAACTCTCGCGCCCCGCAACCACCGCCCTCCCTGCCACCCACAACCACCATATCGGTAAGAGGCCACAGGAGCCATAGGTAAGTAATGCCTGTCACGGAACAGCCGTGAGAAACGCGGGCGAATTGGAAGGAGCCGCGCAGTCCAGTTTCTGATCGCTGTCTGGCTAAATTTGTGCAGCCATTACAGGAATCAGAAATTGACATTCCTGGTTTTTTAAAGTACAAGATTTTCTCCTCTGCCCCTGACTTAGATGCAGGATGTCTTTTGATGTGTTAATTAGCTTAGAATGTTTATCTTTTATTACCTCTCTAGTCACCAGGCTGCACTCAGCAATTATAAAGAGTGCAATAAAAATTGTAAAAAAGAAATTAGGCTGGCAAAGATCGAAGCTGAAAATCAAATCGCTAGGGATATCAAATCTAACCCAAAAAAGTTTTACAAGTACATCAACTCTAAAAAAAGAAAGGTTGACTGTATAGGACTCCTAAAGGATGAGGGTGGGAACTCAATGGTGGATGACCAAGGTAAGGCAGAGTTATTAAATGCTTTCTTTGCGTCTGTCTTCACAAAGGAAACAGCACTGTTGCAAATTACAGAGGCAGAAGAGTCTCAATCTTCTAACTGTAATATTAAATACTTAACGCAGGAAGAAGTAAAGGCAAGACTAAATAAATTAAAAATAGACAAGGCACCTGGCCCGGATGGCATGCATCCTCGGGTCCTAAGGGAATTAAGTTCAGTTATAGATAAACCCCTTTATCTTATCTTTTGTGACTCTCTTGCAACTGGCAGAGTCCCAGTGGATTGGCATACAGCCCACGTTTTCCCATTATTTAAGAAGGGCAAAAAATCAGATCCAGGAAATTATAGACCTGTAAGCTTAACCACTTTACCCCCGGCGGTACGAATTTCTCCGTCCCTTTTTTCCCTCCTAAAAAACCAGGGACGGAGAAATCCGTACCTTCCGCGCTCCCGCCGCTGTCTGCGCTACCGCCGCTCGTGCGCGCGCACCCGCCGCTCGTGCACGCCGCCGCCCGCTTGCCCGGAGATCAATGAACAGGAAAATCCATTCCCGTTCGTTGATCTAAGCCCCAGCAATGATCTGCTGCTTCTTTCAGAAACAGCGCGATCATTGTGAGTCTCCCAGCCTCCTACTGCTTCCTGTAAGCGTCCTTCCGGTCGCTTACAGGTCGCATGTAAACATACTCACTGTGGCCATCTTGTGTCCAAATAGTAAACTACACCCTAATGCATTTTACACATACAAATAAATTGTTTTACATAATAAATTAACTCATTACCTCCCACACGCCCCATTTTTTTTTTTTTTGTAATTTTTTTTTAAAAAAATAAATATATACAATAAAAAAAAAAACAAATAGTTACCTTAGGGACTGAACTTTTTAAATATTTATGTCAAGAGGGTATAACACTGTTACTTTATAAACTACGGGCTTGTAATTAGGGATGGACGCAAAACTGAAAAAAATGCACCTTTATTTCCAAATAAAATATTGGGGCCAAACATTGTGATAGGGACATAATTTAAACGGTTTTATAATCGGGAATAATGGGCAAATAAATTTCATGGGTTTTAATTACAGTAGCATGCATTATTTAAAAACTATAATGGCCGAAAACTGAAAATAATAATTTTTTCCCACATTTTTTCCTATTTTCCCCATTAAAACACATTTAGAATAAAATAATTCTTGGCATAATGTCCCACCTAAAGAAAGCCTAATTGGTGGCGGAAAAAACAAGATATAGTTCATTTCATTGCGATAAGTAATAATAAAGTTATAGACGAATGAATGGACGGAGCGCTGAAAGGTGAAAATTGCTCTGGTGGTCAGGGGGTAAAACCCCTCAGTGGTGAAGTGGTTAACATCAGTTGTATGCAAACTATTTGAGGGGTTACTAAGAGATACTATACATGACTTCATAGTAGACAATAATCTTATTTCTCAGCATCAACATGGGTTTACTAAAGACAGGTCCTGTTTGACTAACATGCTCAGCTTTTATGAGGTAGTGAATGTTAATATGGATATTGGGAATGCTGTAGATGTGATATACTTGGACTTTGCAAAGGCCTTCGACACTGTTCCCCACAAAAGTCTGGTGCAAAAGTTGAGGATGCAAGGACTGGGGAAGAGTCTGTGTGCTTGGATAGGGAACTGGCTAATGGACAGGAAACAAAGAGTTGTGGTCAATGGATCATACTCAAAATGGGAGACTGTTAGCAGTGGGGTCCCACAGGGGTCTGTACTGGGTCCAGTGCTCTTCAATTTATTTATTAATGACCTAGTGGATGCAGTAGTGAGCAATGTTGCTATTTTTGCAGATGATACAAAATTGTGCAGAATAATCAACTCTCAAGAAGATAGTGTCATATTGCAACATGATCTGGATAGGATGGCTATATGGGCACATAAATGGCAGATGAAATTCAATGTTGAAAAATGTAAAGTCATGCATTTTGGTCGTACCAATGGTCTAGCACCATACAAAATAAATGGGAGACAGTTGGGGACATCAAACTTGGAGAAGGACTTAGGAGTACTCATCGACAACAAGTTAAATAATCGTACTCAATGCCAAGCCGCTGCAGCTAAAGCTAACAAAATTTTGGGATGCATTAAAAGGGAAATAAAAACTCGAGATGCGAACATAATATTGCCCCTGTTTAACTCTCTAGTAAGGCCACATCTGGAATATGGAATTCAGTTCTGGGCACCACATTACAAAAAAGATATTGCAGTTTTAGAGCAGGTGCAGAGACGAGCAACAAAATTGATACGTGGGATGGAAGGTCTCACTTATCAAGAAAGGTTAGATAAACTGGGTTTATTTAGTCTAGAGAAAAGACGCCTTAGAGGAGATCTAATTAACATGCATAAATACATCAGAGGGCAATATAATAGCTTGGCGGATGAGCTTTTTGTCCCTAGGCCTTCTCAAAGGACTAGAGGACACGATCTGCGCATGGAGGAAAAATGGTTTAGCCATTTATTTAGGAAAGGGTTCTTTACAGTAAGAGTGATTAAGATGTGGAATGCATTGCCACAGGAAGTCGTTATGGCAAACTCTATACCTGCATTTAAAGGGGGCTTAGATGCTTTCCTTGCGTTGAAAGACATCCATGGCTACAATTACTAGGTAATGCCTAATGATGTTGATCCAGGGATTTTATCTGATTGCCATCTGGAGTCGGGAAGGAGTTTTTCCCTTTTGGGGCTAATTGGACCATGCCTTGTAAGGGTTTTTTCGCCTTCCTCTGGATCAACAGGGGTATGTGGGGGACGGGCTGGAGTTGTACTTTGTACTGGTTGAACTCGATGGACGTATGTCTTATTTCAACCAAAATAACTATGTAACTATGTAACCAGCTGGGGACTCTATTCAGAGAAGGCTTCCCTCCCCAGCAGGGGGCTACTCCAAACCTACTTTCCCCCTAGACTTCTTGGCACTGATGAATGGCCAATCTGAAAGCCGGGGTGGTATGATTTCCTGTCGGTATACGAAAACCGAATATCGCACAGCTATGAAATTCATATAGTCTTATTCGGTAAAATCTGGCCATCGTGCTGATATGAAATTCATTGTGATGGCCCGTCCGGTTATTGAGGTATGACCCTTCTCAAGAACTGGGTCCGCTGCCCTAGCCATGTCTGATGTCATATTAATCTGTATTTTCCGACAAGTATGAATCTGTTACCCCCCTAAATATAACGTGTATCGTTCATGAGTTACAGCATTTTATAAAGTTTAGCCCTAAAATCTCTCAGAGGGAATGAACTGTCATTGGTTGGTAATTCAGAGGGGGCTGGCATTGCCACACCCCCAAACCAGCTTCAGCAAAAGTATCTGCGAGGGGCCCTCCCCTCAGTCCTCCACATTCCATCTGTACAGAGCTGTCTGGTGCTAACCAGAGGACACATGGCTAGCGGCCATCTTGATCGGCCATCTTGTCTAAACTGAACAAAGGACATTTTCCATATTGCTTGGATTTTAACTTTGCTGAACTGAACAAAAGGAACTCTACAAGATTTCCCAGAACGGACATATTTCCACAAACCCTAAGTATTTTCTCCCTTTTTTTATTTCATACTGGCTATTACTGTTTTAATAATTGTTGAGTTTAATAATTGTCTGTATATATTAATTATTTGTATTGCTTTCAATAAACCGACGCTATCGTCAGTTGTTGTTCCAGCTACCCTATTATTCAGTACAAAAAAAACTTTAGGATAAGTGATGAGGGGAATTGAGTCAGATGACCACATTGGTTTTTATATAAAAAATATCAAAAAATGATTTATTATATATCAAAAAAGAAAACACTACAGGAACATATATTACATTTACATAAAAACAAGAGTCACCAGAAAATCTCATCCAGGCCCCGCAAGCACATCCAGCCATGCACTCCAAACACAACCTTTACCCCGGCCCTAGAAGTTGAATAACCAAGGTACAATGCTCGCGCTATATTGGTGGTCACACATATATTTAGCCACCTGAATGATAATGAACACAACGCCTGGATCACACTGATACTAAGCAACAAGCTATTCAAAGCAAGTTCAGTTGGCGGCTGCACGTGCACGCCCAAACTGTAAAAATGCACTCAAAGTGCTAGCCAGTCCAAAGCATGGGCCATCAGTGGTATAGCAGCAGACGTGCACATGTAGGAAGATTCCTGGTCAGGGTTAGTGAGCAAGCATATGCATGAGGATTAGTTCTTGGTAAGAAATGCATGCAAAACATCAGAGAGTCATTGCATCAGCATATTTCATGACAGCAAGCAAAATGCTCTCCAGAAGCTCATATATCAAAAGCTCACAGGTGTAGATGGCATCAAACAAAGGAGACAATCAAATTTCTGATGCATATGTTACCAATCCTGTGTGATGAGGTGGCAAGGTGTCCAGCTATACGTAGCTACCATCCAAGTGGGAGGGCTGTTGGAGTATCCTCCTGCCCAGAGACAATCCTTGGATAGGTGGACCATGCAAAGTCGTTTGGAGATTGGTTTTTGGCTGGTAATGGCTCCACAACTCAGCGGAAAGAGGGTGAGATGATGGCGGCTCTCAGTAGCACCACGCCGGGAGACCCGACATGTTTCGCTGGCAAGCGGCCAGCTTTTTCAAGAGAGGCGTGGTTAGGTTTACAACATCCTATCGACACTTTTATAGGTCCGTCCTGGAAGGTCCACCGGATGTACGTCACGCTCCGGCGCAGCCATCCAATCACCGCCCGCCCGCCCCCAGCGCGAGGACAGTAGACACTCGCGGCTGAGGCTTGGGCGGCGCAGGACAGGATGCGCATCCGGCATGCACCCACAACTTCCGCCGCGTGGAGCGCGGAAATCAAATACATCCAGCGCTAACAGCGTGAGGAAAGACGGGGATACAGCCAATGGAGCGTGTCGAGCGGACCCAGGTACATGGACATAAATACAAACTAAATGTTGTAAGCACATATATGGCACGAAAAGAAATATATATATATATATATATATTCATCTTTGAGAAGTCTATCATAACTGGCCAAAAAACACCTTTCACTAATTCAAGACACACATCCACTTAGACATAATACTTTTTATCAAAAGGCCAAATAATGAGACCTTAAGACAGCACAAAAAAATGCTGTAAGCAAAATCAGGGGAGCGGCCAAATTGCTCGCCACCCCCCCAAAAACAAATCAACAGTGGACAAGAATATACAAATACCCCGCCGCCCGCCCCCCCCCCCGCCACACACCAACCAGAGGGAGAGGGGGGAGGGGATGGGAAAAAGAGGGGGGGGGGAACACACAACCAGCTTCAGCAAAAGTATCTGCGAGGGGCCCTCCCCTCAGTCCTCCACATTCCATCTGTACAGAGCTGTCTGGTGCTAACCAGAGGACACATGGCTAGCGGCCATCTTGATCGGCCATCTTGTCTAAACTGAACAAAGGACATTTTCCATATTGCTTGGATTTTAACTTTGCTGAACTGAACAAAAGGAACTCTACAAGATTTCCCAGAACGGACATATTTCCACAAACCCTAAGTATTTTCTCCCTTTTTTGATTTCATACTGGCTATTACTGTTTTAATAATTGTTGAGTTTAATAATTGTCTGTATATATTAATTATTTGTATTGCTTTCAATAAACCGACGCTATCGTCAGTTGTTGTTCCAGCTACCCTATTATTCAGCATACACAGGAACTGAACTCAGATCTCTGAAGAGACGCTACTATTGTTGATATCTAGACAGAATAGAGTGTGTTTAACCGTTTTATTCGCAGGACTAGTCAGTCAGTGGGCTTCTCTGTCCCATGGTAACAGAGGTGGTGGCAGTTATACCCTGAAGTAGTGTGTAAAGTTGTATTTCCGTAACCCACAAGCTCCCTTCTGGTCGGGCTGCTGCCAAAATTTCTGTCGGTTTCTGCGCAAAGATCGTGACCAAAGCTTGCTTGGTCTGTGTGCTGAAACCGATTGGAAGGCAATTTGCGGTCTGACCACTAGGGCTCATGTGACAATGCCTTTTATAAGTAATGGACCCCCCTTCCCCCAGTGGGACACTGAGGTGGGCTTGTTTACTCATGGGCAAATAGCGGGCATAGCTCCTGTGATTGAGGGTCATTTTGCGTACTACGCCGCCACTAGATCGTATAGTGTGCAGGCACATTTAAAGAGGAACTCCAGTGAAAATAATGTAGTAAAAAAGTGCTTCATTTTTTACCATAATTATGTATAAAGGATTTAGTCAGTGTTTGCTCATTGTAAAATCTTTCCTCTCCCCGATTTACATTCTGACATTTATTACATGGTGACATTTTTACTGTGGGCAGGTTATGCAGCTGCTCCTAGCTGTTTTGGCTGTTAGAGACAGCTGTAAACAGCTATTTCCTGTCTGTGAACATTGTTACATTGTGGCAGTTTGCCCAGAGTACCGCGGTCCCAGAGCTTCTTGTGGGAGGGGTTTCAGCACAAAATCAGTCATACAGCACCCCCTGATGGTCTGTTTGTGAAAAGCATTATATTTCTCATGTAAAAGGGGGTATCAGCTACTGATTGGGATAAAGTTCAATTCTAGGTTGGAGTTTCTCTTTAAGGTGCACTGATTACATAGCGTGAGTAACAGGAGGTTACTCGTGCTATTTCTGTTAGTGAATCAATCCCATTGAATGGTTGCTTCTCTAGCAACCCTGCCTTGTTAGTATAACATCACTACAACTACTTTTTCCAACTTACACCGAAATACTACACCAGATTGGGCTCCCGGTGTCTTTGTGTTCCTTTCCTTTCTCCTAAAGTGTACCAGAGACAATACAAAATAAAAGTTTTACACATACCTGGGGCTTCCACCAGCCTCATGCGCACGGATCGCTCCCACGCTGCCGTCCTCAGTGTTCTGCAGCTTCGGTAACGGGTCCCATAACTTCCTCCAGTCGCGGCCAGTCTGCACAAAAGAAGGGCACCCTCTACGGATCTCTCTTTATTTTGTACATTCTCTGGTTTCTTTTAAAGCAGTGCTGACCAACTTCGCTGGCATGAAGGGCCGTTTTTTTTCCAGGCCACATGGTGGAGGGCCGGCAGACCAACCCCAAACCCCCCCTCCCCCCACGGGAAAAAAAAAAACTAGCAGCAGTTTCCCCACAAAATGCAATCAGATTGGGAGCAGATTTCCCCACAAAATGCAATCAGATTGGGAGCAGATTTCCCCACAAAATGCAATCAGATTTGGAGCAGATTTCCCCATAAAAACGCATTCAGATTGGCTGCAGATTTACCCACAAAACGCATTCAGATTGGCTGCAGATTTACCCAGAAAATGCCATCAGATTGGCTGCAGATTTACCCACAAAACGCATTCAGGATTGGCTGCAGATTTACCCACAAAATGCCGCCAGGATTTGCTGCAGACTTACCCACAAAGTCCCCCGTGCGGCTGCCATGCGCCGGTGTGGCTGGTTCCTATCTCCTGCCCGCTGCCGATCTGAGGCGGCGGCAGCACGGGGGGGTCGAATGAGGGGAGCGGAGTGGAGCGAAGGGGAGGGGGGCTGTAAATTTCCATTACAGCAGCCAAGGCATGGGGGAAAAGGATTAAAAAAAAAAAAGTCCCCTGAGCTCAGGGGGCTCGGGAGCTAACACTGCCACAGCAGGGGGGCCGCAGCAGAAGGCCTGGCGGGCCGGATGGCCACCAGTTGAACAGCACTGTTTTAAAGCATTGTAAATATAAAGGCAATATTTCACTAAGCATTTACCGTACATTGGTTCGTCATAAAACATGCATAATTATCCAGCTCAGTTGTGACACGACAACAGAGAACTGCATTGTTAACAAAGAAAACAAACCACAGCATTAGAACACATGCTTGTGGTTTAGACAGTAAATGTCAATATGCTGATGTAATAATGGTGTGATGAGGAGTAGGTGTGCATAGCTGGCAACAAGTACCAATGGAAAGTGAAGTATATACATAGTGCTGCATGGAGATTTCGTATATAAAGTCTTTATATATCACTGATCAGGAACAAACTTACAGGGCAGGGAAGTTGATATGAAAATATAAGTTCAAAGTGTTTATATGCCTGCAGATACAATTCATGAATTGTAAAGAAACCACCTATGTGTGGTCTCATGATCAGACTTTATGGAGTCAAGAGGGAGTGTGTGGTTTCATGATCAGACTTTATGGAGTCAGGAGGGAGCGATTCATGGCAGCAGATCAGTGCATGTCTTACCCAGAAGGTAGCACCCTTTGGGCTAATTGCGAACTTGTCGTGGTGGGATTTACCTGCGGCAGAAGATCCTGCTGCATGCAAATCACACCGTACTACTGCATACAGATTTGTTCCTGCAGAAGAAAGCTGACAGGATATTCAGTATGCTCCACCCTCCAAATGTGTGCGCAAGTGATGTCAGTTGTCATAGACGTCTGACATCTAACTTATGTGTACACATAACAGAAAGTGCGTCACGTGACTTCGCCGGGATGTGCATGCGCTCCGCACCAATCTAAACAAAAACAAAAGATTGTTGCAGTGCCAATGACTCCAATGCAATTGTGTGCCAAGTGGTACCATCCGTACCGCTTAGCAACGCACTGCAGACTCTACATCGCATCTGTATCATCCGAAGCACTTCCATTAGTTCGCTTCAACTGTTCTGTGGCCAGTCTCATAGAGGCTATTGGCCGCTGTGGTGGGGGAGCGCCCCGAGGGAGCGGCGAAGGAGAGCAATGCAATGCACCAGTGCCGAAAGGAGCCGTATTGACCCATGGTGTTCTTTTACCTCCTGCTCTTGATGTAAGTGCATCTTGTACAGTGGTCTCATTTAAGTGAAAAGTTTTACACTTTTAAGCACTAGTACTGTGGCTCCTAATGATTATTACTCGATCATTGGGCCGACATTGCAGGAAATGAGAATTATACAGAAGGGAGGTACAATGGGGCTGATTTACTAAACCTACCACGTTACTGCAGCACGATGAGCTGGTTGAGTGAGCATGATACTTCACTAGCGGGGCCGCTACAATGTTAATTCCATCGCTAACATCTAAAACTCCACAATGGGAAAGGAAAAGACTCACATCAACATCGTTGTCATCGGACACGTAGAATCTGGAAAGTCCACAACAACTGGACATCTTATCTACAAATGTGGTGGGATTGATAAGCATACCATTGAAAAGTTCGAGAAGGAAGCTGTTGAGATGGGAAAGGGCTCCTTCAAATATGCCTGGGTCTTGGACAAACTGAAGGCTGAGCGTGAACGTGGTACCATTGACATCTCCCTGTGGAAATTTGAGACCAGCAAGTACCATGTCACAATCATTGATGCTACTACCAGCACGTCACATGGCAATAGGAAGGACCGTGCATAAGTTAAGAGTGCACACTATGCTGACAGGACCTCTTGTAGCATGCGCACAGGGGCGTAGCAATAGGGGTTGCAGAGGTTGCGACCGCATCGGGGCCCTCCCTCAACTGCAGTGTTAGTTCTCTATTGGTTCTGTGCTGATAATGATCACTTCTATAGATACTTTGAATAGTGTTAATCATTAACAAGCTGTTCCCCATCCCCTTCTTGCACCTCTGACACTAGAATTGCCATCGTTTTGGTGCACCGTAACAATTGTTATGTATAGACTGCTTATGGGGGCCCAACATATGTTTCTGGGTTTAAAAACCATTTTTCTTTGCTTATTTAAAATCTTGTTTCTCAAAAACTACAGTCTTTTTTTTTACATTTTTTTTGACTTGTACCCACTATTCTCCTTAACATAGGTAGCAATTTTGGTAGCAATAGCATGTATGAGGGCTTTGGTGTTCACCATCACCGGCAAAGTTGGCATGAAATTATGCGTAAATTACATGTAAATTCATGTGTAATTACAAATGAGTATACAAAGTCAATTGAATTACGAATATGTAATTACGTACATGCGTAATTGCGAAAATGTATGCGTAATTTCACCTAATCGTAATTAGCATATTACAATCATCACTACCCATAATTTCCAGGTGTCTGGCTACCTTTACTCTTCCTGTATTGGAAACAATACGAGACTCATATCTGTGCTATTAATGTTCGACTACTTATCTGTACCACACATGTAAAGGCGATGCTGATGCCCAGAGGCACAGGAATGTTCAGCCGTCAGTAACAGAATTTTTGATTTCAGGAAATGTTTGTCTGACAGCATTTGTCGTAATATTTGTCCTAGTAAATGCTCCGCTAAGCATACAGAACATGTAAAATCATAGCTTCATCAGCCACTATGAATACTGCAGGAATCTGCATCATACATTCCTCAATTGCTCAGAGGAATATGAGAAAAAAAAATCTTGCACAATTTCCCTGAGGTTTATCTCCCAGATGCTGTTTCATAAAGTGGTCATAAATTGCATCATTAAGAGAGTTAATCAATCCAAACCATAAGATCAAACATGCATGCAGTAACTATTCTTGGTTCCTGCTTATTTTCCCTTGCAGGGCTGAACACTAAATTTTCCTTCTTCTATTCTACCCACTTCTTCTGAACGTCGTGTGGGCTGATCCTCACATAACCAAAATGTGGCGGCTCACCACCTGATCTCTGCTGAGAGGATGGCTCTGAGTTCAGGCACATCTCCCATCTTCCCTTTTAGTAGAGAACATGTGGCCATTAATTAATTTGACTGACGGTGATGCTCATGTTTGTGAGAACGTGAATAGTCAGATAAGTTGATGGAATTCTAAGGCTCTGATTTGCTGTTCACGGTCACATACTACTCAGGAAGTTTTCACCATGTGATTATGACATGTGGGGGAGCTTTCAGGAAGGATCTGTAAAATGTAAAGGAGTAGGAAGTGTGCAGGTGGGTGTATTAAATGGTTATAGTATAGGTTTTTTTTAAAGAATAAGTCACTGACGGTTTTAGAAATCCAAAAATAAGGTAATACTTGCAAATATTCGTTTACAGTGCAAGTCAGACTTAGACAGAGATTGGGTAGGTTAAAGGAAACCTGAGATGGGCAAATTAAAAGATTTGATACTTACCTGGGGCTTCCTCCAGCTCCATGAACATGGATGTTTCCGAGTGCCTCCGTTTGCCAGGTATCGGTCCCGGTAATCTGGCTCAGTCATGGCATTCGGCTTTTCTACGCATGGGCGGCCTCTTCTTTTAGTGTACTCGTCTCAGGTACACTTTAAAGTGGTATGGAATGGAACACGTAAGCAAGGAAGTAACAGTATAGTTGAGGGACATGTGGCAACAGAGACGGGTGGACATAGTTATTTTTAGAAATGCGCTATTTTTTGCAGATATACGCTGTTATGCAGAAACCACATTTACATTTGGCAACCGTGGCAAACTTCTTATTGACCTAAAATAACCACAGTAATCTATTGCAGGATAAACAAATCTGTATAATGTTATTAGCCTAAAATTTCCAAAGCCTCCTGATTGGCCAAAAATTACCACAGTAATCCCATTTCTGCTGAAAAATTCTGCATTGTCTGATTAGCCTAAAATTACAGTGTAATACGATTTACCCAGAAAAATTCTGCATTCTCTGATTAGTCTAATGCTTCAGAATTTCGCATGCTGATTTACACATACTGATTTACGTCATGGTACGTCCATTTCTGAAATAACTATGTCCACCTTTCTCGCTTTACTCCTGGCGGAATCAAAGCAACAGAGCTGCAGCCACTAGAACGCGCTCTATAGGCAGTAGCAGTCTTAAAAGATACCCAAGGTAACGTGACATGATGAGATAGACATGTGTATGTACAGTGCAAAGCACACAAATAACTATGCTGTGTTCCTTTTTTCCTTTCTCTGCCTGAAAGAGTTAAACATCAGGTATGTAAGTGGCAGTTCCTGTCTGAGTCAACTGGTTTAAGGATTTGGGGAGGCTCCGGGAACAACTATAATAGTGGGTCTAAATGTAGTTAATATACAGTACAGTAATATGTAATATAGAAAGAGGTATCTTACCTCCAATGAAGATTCACTTGGGTTGGATTAAGGAGTCTTTATTATAGAACAGTTATATTATAGACAACACGTTTCACGGGTCTCAGCCCGCTTCCTCAGGTCAATACAAACAAATAAAGTAAAACAAATACAAGCATGTCTAATTTTACATCACAATAATGCACATACATAGATTAACAATCCACACGATCCTATTGCAACAATAATAAATACTCCAAATTATTTTACTTAGTGATAAGCAATCGCTCTCTTATATATACTTTATATTTCATCTATATTTCCTGGCTTTTACACAATCTATACGGATATGGACTCCCGCATATGTACAACATGGGGAGCAGAGTGACAAGTGCAAGAAGAGAAAAAGGGGAGAAACACAGTAGTCCCTCTCCTCTCAGCAGCTCTCAGCTATTTCTCGTCTTCCTTTGGGTTCTTTCCTTTCATCTGTTTCTCTTCTCCTGTGAAACTCGTTGTCTACAATATGGTGGATTGGAGTTTTAAGATTCCCGCAATAATCGGCATTGCTACGAGCAATCGTTTCCACTATTTCGGAATGTGGGTATGTGTACACAATTAAGCGATCAACATTTTGCGATGCACGGCGATTACGACCGTCATGGTGGATCGGATCTTTAAGATCCCCGACTAAAATGCAAAGATTCTCAACCGTGTGCACTCTCGTTCGCACCCATCTTGTGTCGCCAGGTATTCCTGTGGGTAGGAAGGTGGATTGTGGAAAACTCGTTCTTCGGGTCGCGTTGCTTAGGGTTCCATAATCCATCTTCTAGTGGTTACGGGCCTTAAAGAGAAACCGTAACCAAGAATTGAACTTCATCCCAATCAGTAGCTGATACCCCCTTTCCCATGAGAAATCTATTCCTTTTCACAAACGGATCATCAGGGGGCTCTGTATTGCTGATATTGTGGTGAAACCCCTCCCACAGGAGACTGTGAGGACCATGGTCCTGGCAGTTTTCTGTCTGTGAACCTTGTTGCATTTTGGGAAATAACAGTTTACAGCTGTTTCCAACTGCCAAAAAAGCAAGCAGCAGCTACTTCCACTGACATCACCTGCCAGCAGTAAAAATGTCACCATGTGATAAATGTCAGAATGTAAATCAGGGAGAGAAAAGGTTTTACAATGGTCAAACACTGACTAAATAATTTAAACCTAAGTATTGTAAAAACGAAGCACTTTTTTATTAAATTATTTTCACTGGAGTTCCTCTTTAAGTCTCATTGCCAAACATGGTGCTTCCTCCCAGGAAGTTTGCATAATTCCTGGGAGGAAGCACCATGTTTGCCATTGAGACTTCCCCCCTCGCCCTGCATCCCCCCTCGCATCTCCTCTCCTCCCCGCACTATAACTCAGCAAAATGGGGAGAGATAAAAGCAGTGCCCACAGACTCACCTCCATATGGTTCCACGCACTGGAGTTCCTGTCTATACACTCTGCAACACCGTCGGCGGTCTTGCAGAGTGTATAGACGGGAACTCCAGTGCCACCATGAGCAGATGGGTCTGCACCCACTGCCTTTATTCCTCCCCGCTAAGCTCTATAAAAGTGCGGGGAGGAGAAGCGATGCGAGGGGCAATGCGGGGGAGGCGGATGCTGAAGCCTGTGGGACTCAAGATTGCTATGGACAGAATTCTGGCCATTTCACTATATAAAATACACTGAAATCAAAACATGGACAGTGCAATACATCTGTTATGCAAGTAGAGCAAGCAAGTATCTACTTAAATATGTGTTTATTTTCCCTGGCAAAGTATGGCTAATAGTTGAACTTTAACCTTTCCTCCAACCAACGTAATTCCACTGGAAATCAGTCTGTCTTCACCGGCTATCACCTCACCAACTGTTTGCCTCCAACCTGCTCCCTATAATCCTCTCTTGTATTTAACGTCTATGCACCACCGCTGTCTTCTACTAGTATGGTGACCTCTTCTTATTTACTTCTTGTTTCTTCTGGTCCCTTTTACTCTTGTGCTCCCCTGCTTCATTTTATTCCAATTCAACCTCTCCCGCCAACCCCATTTAACCCCAACCATACACCATGCTGTCATTCTCTTCTTCCATTAACCTTCTTCCATATGACCTTTTTCCTCACATTCACTTACAGATGTTTGCCTCATTCTGTTCCCCTTGCTAAACCCATCTTATCATTCACCTCCTCCTGTCTCGGCCTTTCACTGCCTTCTATGTGTGACTTACTGTCCTCTGATGTGTGTTCTGTGTTCCATTCATCCTATGGCTTGTTCTTCACCTGCATTCCCATTCTAAACATCTTACTGATCTGTAGCGGAGTCAACCATTTTTACCTGTAATGTTGGGAACACACAATGCAAAATCCTGTCAATCGGACGGGAAATTGCATCATGTGTTCCCAGCATTATGGTAAAACCGAGGGGCTTGGTTTATACTTTAATGGTGGCCATACATTGGTCGATGTGGCCATAAAGCATTATCTGATCAGAGAGGGATCTATCTGATTGAATCCCTCCTCACGCTACACACAGATTTTCAATAGATTTCAGCATGAAATCTATTGACAAGCTGTGTGGGTCTCCAAGTCCCCTCTCCCCAGGCTGTGAAAAATTTAGCCAGAGCTTCTTACACTCACCTGTCAGCTGCATGTTTCCCATGTCTTCTCTCCACGCCATCTGCTCCCTCTTGTCTCTTCACTCCAGAGTCATGGGGCACCTGTGTGACGTAACCAATGCTATTAAGGGCAGACACTAGGGGCACCACGGTACATACCTTATATGACCACTAGAGGCCTCTAGTATTTGGCCTCTAGCATTTGCTACATATGGATAATCCAAATGCTTCCCTCATCTTCCTCCACCAGGCCATTCCAACACTGTGTCCTCCTGAGAAATCGCACTTGTGCAGTAGCGTGGATCCTCCCCTTGACCATTGCAGGATTGTGGTCAAGAGGAGGACGTGGAAAGCCTCTGGATGATCCAGAAGCTTCCCACTACCAAAGTAAGTATCTGACCCCGCCTCCCCTCCTCCGTGATCAGCGCTGGTAAGCGGGACCCAGGATTCTACCCCCGGCCGCCAGGATATTCATTCTTTTTTGGGGGATCACGGCGGCCAATCAGGATGGCTGAGTGGCGGTGTGCGACGGATGGAAACCGGATGGAATAGCATGCCGCTGCAAGATGCTGTGGTAGCCATGCTGGTTCAGTATGCCTTCAATTTTGAATAAATCCCCAACCGTATCACCAGTAAAGCACCCCCACACCATCACACCTCCTCTTCCATGCTTCACGGTGGGAACCAGGCATGTAGAGTGCATCCGTTCACCTTTTCTGCATCGCACAAAGACACGGTGGTTGGAACCAAAGATCTCAAATTTGGACTCATCAGACCAAAGCACAGATTTCCACTGGTCTAATGTCCATTCCTTGTGTTCTTTAGCCCAAACAAGTCTCTTCTGCTTGTTGCCTGTCCTTAGCAGTGGTTTTCTAGCAAATATTCTACCATGAAAGCCTGATTCACACAGTCTCCTCTTAACAGTTGTTCTAGAGATGTGTCTGCTGCTAGAACTCTGTGTGGTATTGACCTGGTCTCTAATTTGAGCTGCTCTTAACCTGCGATTTCTGAGGCTGGTGACTTGGATGAATTTATCCTCCGCAGCAGAGGTGACTCTTGGTCTTCCTTTCCTGGGGCGGTCCGCATGTGAGCCAGTTTCTTTGTAGCATTTGATGGTTTTTGAAACTGCACTTGGGGACACTTTCAAAGTTTTCCCAATTTTTCGGACTGACTGACCTTCATTTCTCAAAGTAATGATGGCCAATCGTTTTTCTTTACTTAGCTGCTTTTTTCTTACCATAATACAAATTCTAACAGTCTATTTAGTAGGACTATCAGCTGTTATCCACCTGACTTCTCCACAACGCAACTGATGGTCCCAACCCCATTTATAAGGCAAGAAATCTCACTTATTAAACCTGACAGGGCACATCTGTGAAGTGAAAACCATTTCAGGTGACTACCTCTTGAAGCTCATCAAGAGAATGCCAAGAGTGTGCAAAGCAGTAGTCAAAGCAAAAGGTGGCTACTTTGAAGAACCTAGAATATGACTGTAACGATCGGTGTAACACAGAGAGGGTCTGATTACCGGTGAACTGCAGTATCACCGAAAATGCAGAATATACCCGATTATTGGTGATCTGCAGTATCACCGATAATCAGATATATATTCTAACCTCTGGACACCTGAGAGACGAGTGAGTGTTAATGCAACAGTAATAATTTGAGTACACAAAAGGAATGTTCCTTCCATAGGCCTAGACTCTCCCGGGGGGAGGAGCTAGGCTGAAGGTAGGAAGGACAGAGTGTGAGTGACACCAGAGAGAGGGTGTCACTAACAGATCTGGGAACTGCCTCTGACAGTAAGGCTAGTTCTCGAGGTCGGGCAAGCCAGGTCGTAACCACACAGACAGATAAAGTACAGATTCAGGAGACAGAAACGGAATCCAATGAACAGGCTGAGTTTGGCAATGGAGTATCAGAATAGCAGGGTACAGAATCAGGAGGCAAATACAGAGTCCAGGAACGAGCAGAGTTTGGCAACAGGATATCAGAAATAGCAAGGTACAGAATCAGAGTTCAAAGGAATAGTCAGGCAGGCAGAAGATCATAACAAATAATACAGTTCAAATTCCTAACGCTAAGGTGTGAGTTCCTTGGCCGTCAACACCTTTGGAAACTATGCTAGAACACAGATACAGACAAGGTCTGAGTGCTACCACGTAGTGATCGCAACGCCAGACACCAGAGAAATGTCCAGCACCCAGTATATATACCTTAGCGCTCTCTAGCGCCACCCCTAAGTGCTGGACCAATGGATGGTGGTGAAAATGTCAGCTGACCAGCTTGGTCAGCTGACTCTTCTCTGGCTGTCATATAAGCTCTGCCTCTCAGCGCGCGCGCGTCCTTCTGAACCTTTGTGGACTAGCAGTCCCAGCCACACCAGACATGTTTTGCAATGTATCAGCTGATTCAGGCGCGGGGGCCGCCGCACCGCTCTCCAAGCAAGCGGCGGCTTCCCCGCATCCCTCCATCATGTCAGCGCCAGTGCCATGCGTACAATCCACCGCGTCCAATGCGGACTCCACCGCACTGCCCATGCGGCATGCGGCGGTTTCTCCGCGTTGTGTCGCCATGTTGGACGCGGAAACAGCCGCCTCACTCTGAGCACTAGAGGCGGCTTTTCCGCATTTCCTCACAGTACCCTCCTCCCCCTGAGGAGTGGACTCCGGACAGCTCCTACCAGGCTTCTCAGGATGCAACGCGTGGAACTCCTTTCTTAATTTGTCAGCATGCATGCGACCTTCAGGTAGCCATGATCTCTCCTCAATACCATATCCCTTCCAGTGAACCAGATACTGTACTGAGTTCTGAACTATGCGTGAGTCTAAAATCTTCTCTACTTCGTACTCAGGTTGGTCATCTATCATCACAGGAGGAGGAGGAGTGGGACCCACATGGACTGCTGGCTTAAGCAGGGACACATGGAAGGATCTTACGCCACGCATACTGGCAGGAAGATCAATGGCATAAGTAACATTGTTGATCTTTCTAGTTACTGAAAATGGACCCACAAACCTGGGCCCCAACTTGGATGAAGGCTGTTTCAAGGTCAAGTGACGTGTGGACACCCAGACTAAGTCTACTGGTTGGAACTTCCACTCTAAAGAACGTCTTTTGTCAGCTTGACCTTTTTGACTTTGAAATGCCTTCCCCAAATTGTTTTCCACGATCCCCCACGTCTTTGAATGACCTTTGCCAGGCCTCCAGAGCTGGAAACGGAGTGGAAGCGACTGGCAATGGGGAGAATTTAGGCAACTTCCCGGTCACTATCTGAAATGGACAAAATCCCGATGAAGAACTTTTCAAATTATTGTGTGCAAATTCCGCGAAGGGCAAAAACTTGACCCAATCATTTTGCGCCTCTGCAACGTAACACCTCAAAAACTGCTCCAATGATTGATTGACTCTTTCCGTCTGACCATTGGTCTGTGGGTGGTAGCCTGACGAAAAAGACAGTTCCATGCCCATTTGGTGACAAAATGCCCTCCAAAATCTCGACACAAATTGGACTCCCCGATCTGATACTATGTTTTCCGGAATGCCCTGCTGAAAGGGACTTAAAGTCTCTATCCAGTCCCCCCAAGTTTCAGTGGTTGCTAGTACCAGTCTTTGGGGGACAATGGTCTCCGGGGCGGAGGGCTGTGCTGTTTCTGGCTCAAAGCATCTGGACAGGGCATCTGCCTTGATGTTTTTACTACCCGGAGTGTACGTAATTATAAATCTGAACCTCGAGAAGAACAATGACCATCGAGCCTGACGGGGGCTTAGTCTCTTAGCCCCCTCGATGTATTCCAAATTTTTGTGATCAGTGTAAACTGTAATCGTATGTTCTGCTCCTTCCAACCAATGACGCCATTCTTCAAAGGCCAATTTGATGGCCAGGAGCTCTCTGTGGCCTTTATCGTAGTTTCTCTCTGCCGTAGAGAACCTACGAGAAAAATAGGCGCATGGGTGCAATCTACCCTGCAACCCTGACCGCTGAGACAGCACAGCCCCTACCCCGACCTCCGAGGCGTCTACCTCAACAATGAAGGGATAGGCGGTGTCAACATGTCTCAGGATGGGTGCGGAACAAAGCAAATCTTTCAGAGTGGAGAAAGCGTGCAGGGCTTCTGGAGACCAGTGGGTGGTATCTGCCCCCTTTTTAGTGAGGCTGGTAAGGGGTGCAATGACAGTGGAGTACCCCTTTATGAACCTTCTATAGTAATTGGCAAAGCCTAAAAATCTTTGAATAGATTTTAAGCCCACAGGTTGAGGCCATTCCAACACAGCCGAGACTTTGGCAGGGTCCATAGACAGGCCCGAGGTGGGCCTAAAAATCTTTGAATAGATTTTAAGCCCACAGGTTGAGGCCATTCCAACACAGCCGAGACTTTGGCAGGGTCCATAGACAGGCCCGAGGTGGAAATTATGTACCCTAAAAAGGTGACAGATGTTACCTCGAAGATGCATTTCTCCAATTTAGCATAAAGCGAGTTTAGTCTTAATTTGTCCAATACAAATTTGACGTGTGTCCTGTGCTCAGAGAGGTTGTTAGAGAAAATAAGTATATCATCCAGATATACCAACACGAATTTGCCCAACACCTCCCTGAATACCTCATTAATTAGTTCTTGGAAGACGGCTGGGGCGTTACACAGGCCGAAGGGCTTTACTAGGTACTCGTAATGCCCGTCGGGCGTGTTGAAAGCCGTCTTCCATTCATCGCCCTTTCTAATCCGTACCAGGTTGTATGCCCCCCGTAAATCCAATTTTGAAAAGATCTTGGTGTCGGTAACCTGTGTGAACAAGTCATCTATCAGGGGCAAGGGGTAGCGATTCTTCACTGTGATTTTATTCAGGCCCCGGTAATCAATACATGGCCGCAGGCCTCCGTCTTTTTTCTTAACAAAAAAGAACCCTGCGCCAGCGGGCAACCGGGAAGGGCGAATGAACCCCTTGGCTAAATTTTCACGAATGTACTCCTGCATGGCCACTTTCTCTGGCCCAGATAAATTGTAGAGATGACCCCTAGGGGGCATACAACCAGATCGGAGAGCGATGGGGCAATCAAACGGGCGATGTGGAGGTAACTTATCAGCAGCCTTGGGACAGAACACATCGGAATATTGTGTTGGTACCCCTTCCAACTGAATCCTAGTCTGACCCAGTGTCACCCTCCCTAAACACTGTTGGAAACACTGTTTTGACCAGCTAGTTAACTGACCAGTAGCCCAATTGATCTGTGGGGAGTGAAGGTGCAACCATGGCATGCCAAGGATGACTGTGGAGGTGGTCATGTGTAACACAAAAAACTGCAATTTCTCTTTATGTAACACCCCTATAGTGACTTCCACCTCTGGTGTCTGAGACAGCGGATGATTACTTTGCAGGGGGAATCATCTACTGTCGTAACCTGAATGGGTGGTTTTACCGGGTTGAGCGGAATACCCAATTTCTTTGCAAATTCAAAATCCATAAAATTAGCTGCAGAGCCTGAATCAACAAAAGCCTCAGAAACCTCTGTTTTATCTTCCCATGTAACAGTACAAGGAAGAAGTAACCGTTTATCTTCTAGGGGTAAAAGTTGTGCGCCTAGGGTGTTACCCCCTACAACTCCTAGGCAGTAGCGTTTCCCGACTTGTTAGGGCAATTACGTACTCTATGACCCCCCTCTGCGCAGTAAAGACACAGCTGCTCAGACATCCTACGTCTCCGCTCCACTTGGGATAGTTTCGACCGACCAATCTGCATTGGTTCGGGTGGAGGCGAGACAGGAGGAGGTGGAGTTACTGGAGGCACAGCGTAGGACACCATTCTTATATGACTACTACCCAGGGTCTGTTTCTGATAGCGCAGTCTGCGATCGACTCGAATGGCTGATGAAATGGCCTCATCGAGTGTCTTTGGCTCAGGCAGACTTAGCACGAGATCTGAGACCTCATCTGACAACCCTGATAAGAAACAATCTAAGAGGGCATAGGTGTCCCACCTGGCTGAAACTGACCACCTCCTAAATTCGGCTGCGTAATCCTCGACCGGACCCATGCCTTGACGCAAGAGCTTGAGCTTCCGCTCAGAAGTCGCAGCAAGGTCTGGGTCATCGTAAATTACTGCCATGGCTTTAAAAAATTCATCCACAGAGGTGAGGGCTAAGTCTCCGGTGGGCAAATTGTACGCCCACATCTGAGAATCACCAGATAACAAAGTCTTAATAAATATAACCCTTTGGGCCTCAGTTCCAGAAGATCGGGGTTTCAACTCAAAGTAGGATAACACTCTATTTCTAAAGTTGCGGAAGTCCGATCTGTGACCAGAAAATTTCTCAGGTACAGGTAAACACATGTCAGAGCTAGGAGGGGATCGCACCTCATTCACTGCTGTCTGGAGGGTTAGTAATGAACCAGACAAGACGTCAATCATAGTCTTGTGACTACACAGCACTTGGTTGATGTTTTCCACCGAAGTGGCAAGTGCGCCCAGACGGTCAGTGTGTGCGTCCATTTGCATTTTGGTCTGGCGTTCTGTAACGATCGGTGTAACACAGAGAGGGTCTGATTACCGGTGAACTGCAGTATCACCGAAAATGCAGAATATACCTGATTATTGGTGATCTGCAGTATCACCGATAATCAGATATATATTCTAACCTCTGGACACCTGAGAGACGAGTGAGTGTTAATGCAACAGTAATACTTTGATTACACAAAAGGAATGTTCCTTCCGTAGACCTAGACTCTCCCGGGGGGAGGAGCTAGGCTGAAGGTAGGAAGGACAGATTGTGAGTGACACCAGAGAGAGGGTGTCACTAACAGATCTGGGAACTGCCTCTGACAGTAAGGCTAGTTCTTGAGGTCGGGCAAGCCAGGTCGTAACCACACAGACAGATAAAGTACAGATTCAGGAGACAGAAACGGAATCCAATGAACAGGCTGAGTTTGGCAATGGAGTATCAGAATAGCAGGGTACAGAATCAGGAGGCAAATACAGAGTCCAGGAACGAGCAGAGTTTGGCAACAGGATATCAGAAATAGCAAGGTACAGAATCAGAGTTCAAAGGAATAGTCAGGCAGGCAGAAGATCATAACAAATAATACAGTTCAAATTCCTAACGCTAAGGTGTGAGTTCCTTGGCCGTCAACACCTTTGGAAACTATGCTATAACACAGCTACAGACAAGGTCTGAGTGCTACCACGTAGTGATCGCAACGCCAGACACCAGAGAAATGCCCAGCACCCAGTATATATACCTTAGCGCTCTCCAGCGCCACCCCTAAGTGCTGGACCAATGGATGGTGGTGAAAATGTCAGCTGACCAGCTTGGTCAGCTGACTCTTCTCTGGCTGTCATATAAGCTCTGCCTCTCAGCGCGCGCGCGCGTCCTTCTGAACCTGTGTGGACTAGCAGTCCCAGCCACACCAGACATGTTTTGCAATGTATCAGCTGATTCAGGCGCGGGGGCCGCCGCACCGCTCTCCAAGCAAGCGGCGGCTTCCCCGCATCCCTCCATCATGTCAGCGCCAGTGCCATGCGTACAATCCGCCGCGTCCAATGCGGACTCCACCGCACTGCCCATGTGGCGGTTTCTCCGCGTTGTGTCGCCATGTTGGACGCGGAAACAGCCGCCTCACTCTGAGCACTAGAGGCGGCTTTTCCGCGTTTCCTCACAATGACATATTTTCAGTTGTTTCACACTTTTTGGTTATGTACTATACTTCCACATGTGTTAATTCATAGTTTGGATGCCTTCAGCGTGAATCTACAATGTTCATAGTCCTGAAAATAAAGAAAACTCTTTGAATGAGAAGGTGTGTCCAAACTTTTGGTCTGTACTGTATATATATATATATATATATATATATATATATATATATATATATATATATATATATATATATATGTATGTGTATATATATATATATATATATATATATATATATATATATATATATATATATATATATATATATATATATACAGTACAGACCAAAAGTTTGGACACACCTTCTCATTCAAAGAGTTTTCTTTATTTACTTATTTACTTATTTATTTATTTACTTATTTATTTATTATATACATACATACATACATATATTTATTTATTTATATAAATATATATATATATTTTATATATATATATATATATATATATATATATATATATATATATATATATATATATATATATATATATATATATTTACTTATTTATTTATTTATTATATACATACATACATATATATATATATATATATATATATATATATATATATATATATATATATATATATATATATATATATATATATATATATATACACACACACACATTTATATACACACATCATTCTCAAAAAATTATCATATTGTGATAAAGTTCATTATTTTCTGTAATGTACTGATAAAATTTTTATATATTTTAGATTCATTACACACAACTGAAGTAGTTCAAGCCTTTTATTGTTTTAATATTGATGATTTTGGCATACAGCTCATGAAAACCCAAAATTCCTATCTCAAAAAATTAGCATATCATGAAAAGGTTCTCTAAACAAGCTATTAACCTAATCATCTGAATCAACTAATTAACTCTAAACACCTGCAAAAGATTCCTGAGGCTTTTAAAAACTCCCAGCCTGGTTCTGTAACGATTGCGGAACGATTGCAAGATGCGCACTGACACAACGAAAACCCCCCACAAGCATATGAAGGGGGGAACCCAGCTTTGGTGCAAGCACCAGGAGAGGGCAATCCCCACTGGCAGATAGCGCTGTGGAGTGCAGACGAGTACAACCGCTGCACGGCCACAGATGCCAGATGGGGATTGTACAGATCAAGACAATGCGGGGCTGAACAGCCCTTAAAGAGAAAGAGCACAGGTACAGGATGAATGTGTGTTCACCAATCTAGTCACGACCCTGCGACGGTGAACACACATCAGCAGAAACAAAAGTAGGAACGCAATCGCGAGAGAGGCGACTGCCAGAGGTGACACAAGGCTGAAGCAAGACAGGGCATGGGAGTAGCAAAGGCACAGCAAACGACAATGAGAAGTAATGAAAATAACAAACGCTAACTAAACGCGAACACCGCACTCATTCGCAACAGCGAACACGTTTACGCGCGGTCTCTGCGTGTTAAGCACAACAGAGACAAGCACGCCTAACTAACCACCGACAGACAAACACGAAACAAAGAACGCGAGCGCTTGCTTAGCGGTTACCTAACCGAGCCTACAGCAAGCGTTCATCAGACAAGACAGACAAACGGAAAACAGGAATACGAGAGGAAAGATCCACTGCTCTTTCCGTCAGAGCGAGTGCAATCTAAGCTCAGGAACAAGAAAATAGATCAGAAGGATCCACAGCGCTAGCGCAAGGCTAGTGCGTTCCAGACAAGACAGAACAGAAGGATCCACTGCCACTACCGCTAGAGGATAGTGCAATCCAAGCAAGACAGAACAGAAGGATTCACAGCGCTAGCACAAGGCTAGTGCGATCCAGGCAAGACAGAACAGAAGGATCCACTGCCACTACCGCTAGAGGCTAGTGCGATCCAAGCAAGACAGAACAGAAGGATCCACAGCGCTAGCACAAGGCTAGTGCGATCCAGGCAAGACAGAAACAGAAGGGACTACCGGTAGCAACCGCTGCTCCGGTTAGCACCCAGACAACAGAACGATTTCCTGTCAACCACCGCTGGGACAGGACAATCGCAACAGACAGACAAAACAGATATACAATCTAACTGCACTAGGAAAACTGCCTAGTGCAGTCCCAGGAATTACTCTAAGATAACTTTGACAAGATATAGCATGGCTGACACTCTAGGAGTGTTTCAACAAACCCTGAAGGATGACCAGCAAAGCATTCTGGGAAAAACATGGCTTATATAGTGCCAGTCATCACAGGAGGCAGGTAGGGGATTTGCATAACGAATGTATGCAAATTCCTCAACAGCAGAACAGACCAGAAACTTGCAAAGGAAAGACAGGTCTCTCTTCCAGAGACCTGCAGCCCACAGACCAGAGGAATAGTCAAACAGCTGTCTGCCTGTGCAGCCAGCTGAGCGGATCCTTACAGATTCATTACTCAAAACCGCAATCATGGGTAAGACTGCCGACCTGACTGCTGGCCAGAAGGCCATCATTGACACCCTCAAGCAAGAGGATAAGACACAGAAATACATTTCTGAATGAATAGGCTGTTTCCAGAGTGCTGTATCAAGGCACCTCAGTGGGAAGTCTGTGGGAAGGAAAAAGTGTGGCAGAAAACGCTGCACAATGAGAAGAGGTGACCGGACCCTGAGGAAGATTGTGGAGAAGGACCGATTCCAGACCTTGGGGACCTGCGGAAGCAGTGGACTGAGTCTTGAAATGGGCAACAGGAGCCGCATTCCCCAGGTCAAGCCACTTTTGAACCAGAAACAGCGGCAAAAGCGCCTGACCTGGGCTACAGAGAAGCAGCACTGGACTGTTGCTCAGTGGTCCAAAGTACTTTTTTCGGATGAAAGCAACTTTTGCATTTCATTCGGAAATCAAGGTGCCAGAGTCTGGAGGATGACTGGGGAGAGGGAAAAGCCAAAATGCCTGAAGTCCAGTGTCAAGTACCCACAGTCAGTGATGGTCTGGGGTGCCATGTCAGCTGCTGGTGTTGGTCCACTATGTTTTATCAAGGGCAGGGTCAATGCAGCTAGCCTTCAGGAGATTTTGGAGCACTTCATGCTTCCATCTGCTGAAAAGCTTTATGGAGATGAAGATTTCATTTTTCAGCACGATCCTGGCACCTGCTCACAGTGTGAAAACCACTGGCAAATGGTTTACTGACCATGGTATTACTGTGCTCAATTGGCCTGCCAACTCTCCTGACCGGAACCCCATAGAGAATCTGTGGTATATTGTGAAGAGAAAGTTGAGAGACGCAAGACCCAACACTCTGGATGCATCCTGTATGTGTCTGGAGAGTTTACCCTGTCTGATCCCCCCATCTGGACCCGATCTTCAGGACAGAAGGTAAACAGAGAAATGCTGCCTACATGTACTGTATATAGAGAATTTAGCCTGTCTAATTCCTCCTCATTTGTCTCTAATTACAAATTGTAATTTGATCTCCCCCCTGTGTCACATGCCTGCCACGGCAGAGATGGCATATAACCCCTTTTGAAAACACAGGATGTTAACAATATAGCCATTTGGTTCCCAACTGCTTCCAAGCTAAGTGCTTCTGCCTTACTGTTACCGATTTTTGCCTGGATTTTGACTACTCTCAGCCTGCCGCCTGCACCAACGTCTGCCTGGATTTTGACTATTTTTCATTTTCATATTCATATTCAGCATGTTGTGAGAGGGGACACTGGAGGTAGCATTCAGCTTCATGGAGGTGTGGGCATAGCGGACATCGGGTGGGAGGGACATGTTGGGGTCTGGATTGTTACAATCGGACTATAAGATGCACTGACTTTTTCCCTCCACATTTGGATGAGAAAAGGTGCGTTTTATGGTCCGGAAAATAGGGTAACTCATCACGCAAATGCTTTAATGGTCTGGCACACGGTTTTGGATATACCTCCCAACATATATTATTTCCAAAAATAATACTTTCAGTTTGTGCTCAACACTTATTTCCCATGAGTCTTCCATTTCTGAAGCCAAACTGAGAGAAATTTTGGCAGATGATAAAAAAAGAAAATAATAGAGTCAATAATATGGTTAGGATGTTTGTTCTTATTCCATAAACTTCTTTCAAGCTTGGACAGTACTCAGTATAATGCACGCGTGGGCCTTGTGCAGAAAGCAACAGTTCCACAGAAGTAGCAAGCGCACCAAGTCATAACGTGTACAATTCCTGTTTGTTTTTTCATCTTTTCCTGATACTTGTCAGGGTAGTTCTGTTTTGTTTTCAGTAATTGCAGCTACAGACTGGGAGGGGAAGGACATATAGGGATTGGATTATTATTGCCTCAGTAAGCCGTGGCAACTTGCAATCGGGGAAAAATGTATTTTTAATAAACCTCCCTACAGACTGGAAGTGGGAGCACATATAGAGCCAGATGTATTACTGCTGTAGTAAATTGCTGTCATCATTATACACAAACAGCTGGAGATGGTACTTTTTAAACATGAATTCTGTCAGGAGATATTGTATTTTTAAACTGCAACGTTAAAGAAATATTATATAAATACCTAAAAGTTTTCAGTTTAAAATAATGGCATTCCTCTTCACTAAGGCCCCGTTCACATCACAAACGCGGATGGCCATGCGTGCGGAACACAACGCATGCAAACGCACGCCATCCGCGTTTGTATGCGTTGCGTGGCTGATCCCATCACTGAAAATTGAATGGGACAGCCAGGCGTTTTTACAAAAAAATGCATGCAGCATGCATTCCCAGACCGCACAGGTCCGGAACACATGCAGTGTGAACATCAGACAGTGCACTCTATGCACTGTCTGATGTCGCGCGTGGCTGCCTCCTGCACGTGTTTCCAAAACGCGTCTGGAAACGCGTGCAGTGTGAACGGGGCCTAACACCCCACCAATCGCTGAATCATGGCAAGTGGGTAATGTATATTGAGAGCGGTAGGAGCCAGTGAGCACAGTGAGTGAATAGGTATGACCCCATACCTATGTTATGACCCGATACCTATGTTATGACCCGATGCCTATGTAGAAAGGGTAAAAAAATGAAAGAACAAAATCGCAGGCACATTAAAAACCATTGTAATGAACAAAAAAAAAACTAAAACGTTACCACAATGGGTTAAATTGTATTCATATCCTGATCTAATGTTATATATCCACATCAATCCCACCATCCAGTGCTGTACATCCACATCAATCACACCCTCCAGTGCTGTACATCCACATCAATCACACCGTCCAGTGCTGTACATCCACATCAATCACACCCTCCAGTGCTGTACATCCACATCAATCACACCCTCCAGTGCTGTACATCCACATCAGTCATACCATCCAGTGCTATACATCCACATCAGTCATACCATCCAGTGCTGTACATCCACATCAATCACACCATCCAGTGCTGTACACCCACATCAGTCATACCATCCAGTGCTGTACATCCACATCAATCACACAATCCAGTGCTGCACATCCACATCAATCACACCCTCCAGTGCTGTACATCCACATCAATCACACCATCCAGTGCTGTAAATCCACATCAATCACACCCTCCAGTGCTGTACATCCACATCAATCACACCCTCCAGTGCTGTACATCCACATCAATCACACCCTCCAGTGCTGTACATCCACATCAATCACACCCTCCAGTGCTGTACATCCACATCAATCCCACCATCCAGTGCTGTACATCCACATCAATCACACCCTCCAGTGCTGTACATCCACATCAATCACACCGTCCAGTGCTGTACATCCACATCAATCACACCCTCCAGTGCTGTACATCCACATCAGTCATACCATCCAGTGCTGTACATCCACATCAATCCCACCATCCAGTGCTGTACATCCACATCAATCACACCCTCCAGTGCTGTACATCCACATCAGTCATACCATCCAGTGCTATACATCCACATCAGTCATACCATCCAGTGCTGTACATCCACATCAATCACACCCTCCAGTGCTGTACACCCACATCAGTCATACCATCCAGTGCTGTACATCCACATCAATCACACCCTCCAGTGCTGTACATCCACATCAATCACACCCTCCAGTGCTGTACATCCACATCAATCACACCATCCAGTGCTGTACATCCACATCAATCACACCCTCCAGTGCTGTACATCCACATCAATCACACCCTCCAGTGCTGTACATCCACATCAATCACACCCTCCAGTGCTGTACATCCAGATCAATCACACCATCCAGTGCTGTACATCCAGATCAATCACACCATCCAGTGCTGTACATCCACATCAATCACACCCTCCAGTGCTGTACATCCACTTCAGTCATACCATCCAGTGCTGTACATCCACATCAGTCATACCATGCAGTGCTGTACATCCACATCAACCACACCCTCCAGTGCTGTACATCCACCTCAATCACACCATCCAGTGCTGTACATCTACATCAATCACACCATCCAGTGCTGTACATCCACATCAATCACACCCTCCAGTGCTGTACATCCACATCAATCACACCATCCAGTGCTGTACATCCACATCAATCACAGCGTCCAGTGCTGTACATCCACATCAATCACACCGTCCAGTGCTGAACATCCACATCAATCAAACCATCCAGTGCTGTACATCCACATCAATCACACCATCCAGTGCTGTGCATCTACATTAATCACACCATCCAGTGCTGTACATCCACATCAATCACACCCTCCAGTGCTGTACATCCACATCAATCACACCATCCAGTGCTGTACATCCACATCAATCACACCCTCCAGTGCTGTACATCCACATCATTCACAATATCCAGTGCTGCATATCCACATCAATCACACCCTCCAGTGCTGTACATCCAGATCAGTCACACCATCCAGTGCTGTACATCCACATCAATCACACCATCCAGTGCTGTGCATCTACATCAATTACACCATCCAGTGCTGTACAACCACATCAATCACACCCTCCAGTGCTGTACATCCACATCAATCACACCCTCCAGTGCTGTACATCCACATCAATTACACCCTCCAGTGCTGTACATCTACATCAGTCATACCATCCAGTGCTATACATCTACATCAATCACACCATCCAGTGCTGTACATCTACATCAATCACACCCTCCAGTGCTGTACAGCCACATCAGTCACACCATCCAGTGCTGTACATCCACATCAATCACACCTTCCAGTGCTGTGCATCCACATCAATCACACCATCCAGTGCTGTACATCCACATCAATCACACCCTCCAGTGCTGTACATCCACATCAGTCATACCATCCAGTGCTGTACATCCACATCAATCACACCATCCGGTGCTGTGCATCCACATCAATCACACCATCCAGTGCTGTACATCCACATCAATCACACCATCCAGTGCTGTACATCCACATCAATCACATCCTCCAGTGCTGTAAATCCACATCAGTCATACCATCCAGTGCTGTACATCCACATCAGTCATACCATGCAGTGCTGCACATCCACATCAATCACACCCTCCAGTGCTGTACATCCACATCAATCACACCATCCAGTGCTTTGCATACACATCAATCACACCATCCAGTGCTGTACATCCACATCAATCACACCATCCAGTGCTGTACATCCACATCAATCACATCAATCACACCATCCAGTGCTGTACATCCACATCAGTCATGCCATCCAGTGCTGTACATCCACATCAGTCATACCATCCAGTGCTGTACATCCACATCAGTCATACCATCCAGTGCTGTACATCCACATCAATCACACCCTCCAGTGCTGTACATCCACATCAATCACACCCTCCAGTGCTGTACATCCACATCAATCACACCCTCCAGTGCTGTACATCCACATCAGTCATATTATGCAGTGCTGTACATCCACATCAATCACACCCTCCATTGCTGTACATCCACATCAATCACACCATCCAGTGCTGTACTGTACATCCACATCTATCACACCATCCAGTGCTGTGCATCCACATCAATCACACCCTCCAGTGCTGTACATCCACATCTATCACACTGTCCAGTGCTGTACATCCACATTGATCACACCATCCAGTGCTGTACATCAACATCAATCACACCCTCCAGTGCTGTACATCCACATCAATCACACCACCCAGTGCTGTACATCCACATCAATCACACCATCCAGTGCTGTACATCCACATCAATCACACCATCCAGTGCTGTACATAAACATCAATCACACCCTCCAGTGCTGTACATCCACATCAGTCATACCATCCAGTGCTGTACATCCACATCAGTCATACCATGCAGTGCTGTACATCCACATCAATCACACCCTCCAGTGCTGTACATCCACCTCAATCACACCCTCCAGTGCTGTACATCCACATCAGTCATACCATCCAGTGCTATACATCCACATCAGTCACACCCTCCAGTGCTGTACATCCACATCAGTCACACCCTCCAGTGCTGTACATCCACATCAATCACACCATCCAGTGCTGTGCATTAGTGTTGGGCGAACACCTGGATGTTCGGGTTCGGGTCCGTTCGCCGAACATGGGGCAGATGTTCGAGATGTTCGGCCCGAACCCCGAACTCCCCCGAACATCCCGCTTTTGGGGGCCCTATGGGGTCGCAGGCATAAGGGGGGAGCATGCCCCGGTCGCGGGGGGGGGGGGGCGGAAATTCCCCCCACCCCCTCCGCTAGCGCTCCCCCCTCTGCCCGCTTCCCCATACAAAAATTTTGCGTAAAGTTCAATAGTACCTTCAGTGGCTGGCTGGCACTGTGGTGTAAGTGAGGAGGAGAAGTCCGAGTAGGACGCGTTGAGGCCGGGCAGCGGGCGGTTCAGCGGTAGTACCCTTGTGGTACTTCCGCCCTTTCTCTGACCTCACGTCCTCTGCATACGAGGGTACGCGTCACGCGTACCCTCGTATGCGTCATCACGTAGAGGACGTGAGGTCAGAGAAAGGGCGGAAGTACCACAAGGGTACTACCGCTGAACCGCCCGCTGCCCGGCCTCAACGCGTCCTACTCAGACTCCTCCTACTCACTCACACCACAGTGCCAGCCAGCCACTGAAGGTACTATTGAACTTTACGCAAAATTTTTGTATGGGGAAGCGGGCAGAGGGGGGAGCGCTAGCGGAGGGGGTGGGGGGAATTTCCGCCCCCCCCCCCCCCCGCGACCGGGGCATGCTCCCCCCTTATGCCTGCAACCCCATAGGGGGGCAGTATTCGGCCGAACAGGGGCCCTGTTCGGCTGGGCATTGAGCTGTTCGGGCGAACCCGAACTAAAAAGGCCGAACACCATGAGGTGTTCGGCCGAACTCGAACATCACCCAAACAGGGTGATGTTCTGCAGAACCCGAACAGTGGCGAACACTGTTCGCACAACACTACTGTGCATCCACATCAGTCACACCATCCAGTGCTGTACATCCACATCAATCACACCATCCAGTGCTGTACATCCACATCAATCACACCCTCCAGTGCTGTACATCCACATCAGTCATACCTTCCAGTGCTGTACATCCACATCAGTCATACCATGCAGTGCTGTACATTAACATCAATCACACCCTCCACTGCTGTACATCCACATCAATCAAACCATCCAGTGCTGTGCATCCACATCAATCACACCATCCAGTGCTGTACATCCACATCAATCACACCATCCAGTGCTGTACATCCACATCAATCACATCAATCACACCATCCAGTGCTGTACATCCACATCAGTCATACCATGCAGTGCTGTACATCTACATCAATCACATCCTCCAGTGCTGTACATCGACATCAATCACACCATCCAGTGCTGTACATCCACATCAGTCATACCATGCAGTGCTGCACATCCACATCAATCACACCCTCCAGTGCTGTACATCCACATCAATCACACCATCCAGTGCTGTGCATCCACATCAATCACACCATCCAGTGCTGTACATCCACATCAATCACACCCTCCAGTGCTGTACATCCACATCAGTGATACCATGCAGTGCTGTACATCTACATCAATCACATCCTCCAGTGCTGTACATCGACATCAATCACACCATCCAGTGCTGTACATCCACATCAGTCATACCATGCAGTGCTGCACATCCACATCAATCACACCCTCCAGTGCTGTACATCCACATCAATCACACCCTCCAGTGCTGTACATCCACATCAATCACACCCTCCAGTGCTGTACATCCACATCAATCACACCCTCCAGTGCTGTACATCCACATCAATCACACCCTCCAGTGCTGTACATCCACATCAATCACACCCTCCAGTGCTGTACATCCACATCAATCACACCATCCAGTGCTGTGCATCCCCATCAATCACACCATCCAGTGCTGTACTGTACATCCACATCTATCACACCATCCAGTGCTGTGCATCCACATCTCTCACACTGTCCAGTGCTGTACATCCACATTAATCACACCATCCAGTGCTGTACATCCACATCAATCACACCCTCCAGTGCTGTACATCCACATCAATCACACCATCCAGTGCTGTACATCCACATCAATCATACTATCCAGTGCTGTACATCCACATCAATCACACTCTCCAGTGCTGTACATCCACATCAATCACACCATCCAGTGCTGTACATCTGCATCAATCACACCCTCCAGTGCTGTACATCCACATCAATCACACCCTCCAGTGCTGTACATCCACATCAATCACACTCTACAGTGCTGTACATCCACATCAATCACACCATCCAGTGCTGTACATCTGCATCAATCACACCCTCCAGTGCTGTACATCCGCATCAATCATACCCTCCAGTGCTGTACATCCACATCAATCACACCCTCCAGTGCTGTACATCCACATCAATCACACCCTCCAGTGCTGTACATCCACATCAATCACACCCTCCAGTGCTGTACATCCACATCAATCACACCCTCCAGTGCTGTACATCCACATCAATCACACCCTCCAGTGCTGTACATCCACATCAGTCATACCATGCAGTGCTGTACATCTACATCAATCACATCCTCCAGTGCTGTACATCGACATCAATCACACCATCCAGTGCTGTACATCCACATCAGTCATACCATGCAGTGCTGCACATCCACATCAATCACACCCTCCAGTGCTGTACATCCACATGAATCACACCATCCAGTGCTGTGCATCCACATCAATCACACCATCCAGTGCTGTACATCCACATCAATCACACCATCCAGTGCTGTACATCCACATCAGTCATACCATCCAGTGCTGTACATCCACATCAGTCATACCATCCAGTGCTGTACATCCACATCAGTCATACCATCCAGTGCTGTACATCCACATCAATCACACCCTCCAGTGCTGTACATCCACATCAATCACACCCTCCAGTGCTGTACATCCACATCAATCACACCCTCCAGTGCTGTACATCCACATCAGTCATAACATGCAGTGCTGTACATCCACATCAATCACACCCTCCAGTGCTGTACATCCACATCAATCACACCATCCAGTGCTGTACTGTACATCTACATCTATCACACCATCCAGTGCTGTGCATCCACATCAATCACACCCTCCAGTGCTGTACATCCACATCTATCACACTGTCCAGTGCTGTACATCCACATTGATCACACCATCCAGTGCTGTACATCAACATCAATCACACCCTCCAGTGCTGTACATCCACATCAATCACACTATCCAGTGCTGTACATCCACATCAATCACACCATCCAGTGCTGTACATCCACATCAATCACACCATCCAGTGCTGTACATCCACCTCAATCACACCCTCCAGTGCTGTACATCCACCTCAATCACACCCTCCAGTGCTGTACATCCACATCAGTCATACCATCCAGTGCTGTACATCTGCATCAATCACACCCTCCAGTGCTGTACATCCACCTCAATCACACCCTCCAGTGCTGTACATCCACATCAGTCATACCATCCAGTGCTGTACATCCGCATCAATCACACCCTCCAGTGCTGTACATCCACATCAGTCACACCCTCCAGTGCTGTACATCCACATCTATCACACCATCCAGTGCTGTGCATCCACATCTATCACACTGTCCAGTCCTGTACATCCACATCAATCACACCCTCCAGTGCTTTACATCCACATCAGTCATACCATCCAGTGCTGTGCATCAACATCAATCACACCCTCCAGTGCTGTACATCCACATCAATCACACCATCCAGTGCTGTACATCCACATCTATCACACCCTCCAGTGCTGTACATCCACATCAATCACACCCTCCAGTGCTGTACATCCACATCAATCCCACCATCCAGTGCTGTACATCCACATCAATCACACCCTCCAGTGCTGTACAGCCACATCAATCACACCCTTCAGTGCTGTACATCCACATCAATCACACCCTCCAGTGCTGTACATCCACCTCAATCACACCCTCCAGTGCTGTACATCCACATCAGTCATACCATCCAGTGCTGTACATCCGCATCAATCACACCCTCCAGTGCTGTACATCCACATCAGTCACACCCTCCAGTGCTGTACATCCACATCTATCACACCATCCAGTGCTGTGCATCCACATCTATCACACCATCTAGTGCTGTACATCCACATCAATCACACCCTCCAGTGCTTTACATCCACATCAGTCATACCATCCAGTGCTGTGCATCAACATCAATCACACCCTCCAGTGCTGTACATCCACATCAATCACACCATCCAGTGCTGTACATCCACATCTATCACACCCTCCAGTGCTGTACATCCACATCAATCACACCCTCCAGTGCTGTACATCCACATCAATCCGACCATCCAGTGCTGTACATCCACATCAATCACACCCTCCAGTGCTGTACAGCCACATCAATCACACCCTTCAGTGCTGTACATCCACATCAATCACACCCTCCAGTGCTGTACATCCACATCAATCACACCATCCAGTGCTGTACATCCACATTAATCACTCTCTCCAGTGCTGTACATCCACATCAATCACACCATCCAGTGCTGTGCATCCCCATCAATCACACCATCCAGTGCTGTACTGTACATCCACATCTATCACACCATCCAGTGCTGTGCATCCACATCTCTCACACTGTCTAGTGCTGTACATCCACATTAATCACACCATCCAGTGCTGTACATCCACATCAATCACACCCTCCAGTGCTGTACATCCACATCAATCACACCATCCAGTGCTGTACATCCACATCAATCATACTATCCAGTGCTGTACATCCACATCAATCACACTCTCCAGTGCTGTACATCCACATCAATCACACCATCCAGTGCTGTACATCTGCATCAATCACACCCTCCAGTGCTGTACATCCACATCAATCACACCCTCCAGTGCTGTACATCCACATCAATCACACTCTACAGTGCTGTACATCCACATCAATCACACCATCCAGTGCTGTACATCTGCATCAATCACACCCTCCAGTGCTGTACATCCACATCAATCACACCCTCCAGTGCTGTACATCCACATCAATCACACCCTCCAGTGCTGTACATCCACATCAATCACACCCTCCAGTGCTGTACATCCACATCAATCACACCCTCCAGTGCTGTACATCCACATCAATCACACCCTCCAGTGCTGTACATCCACATCAATCACACCCTCCAGTGCTGTACATCCACATCAATCACACCCTCCAGTGCTGTACATCCACATGAATCACGCCCTCCAGTGCTGTACATCCACATCAATCACACCCTCCAGTGCTGTACATCCACATCAGTCATACCATGCAGTGCTGTACATCCACACCCTCAAGTGTAATGTCTGGAAACACGACGACCACCTGATAAATAATTGGGATCCAGTTGGTCCCCTTTAGGCCTGGTTCAACATTGGGATCGCAAAAAGCAAATCACACTCACCTATGAAGTGTGATTGCATAAACCCAGCAATGCAAATTACATGTTCATCGCTGTGCTGTTGCTATTGGCACAATGGGCACGATACAATTTTTGAATCATAACATGCCTAATACAAAAGGGCCCTAATTAGTTGATCTCCCTCTAAGATGGTTGATTATATTCTTTTTTGGCAGAGTACTTTGGCTAATCCAAATGGCTAAAAGTAAATCACATTTTGGCCAATAGGGTTGTAGGCCGGCCCACCATGGCAAGGTAGACTTTTAGGGCGGGTTGGGGGAAGGGAGTGAGAGAGGTCTAGGGGATGGCAGTTTTGAAGAGGGATAATGGGGATAGGTGGCCATCATGGATATCACTCTTACACCCTCAAGTGTAATGTCTGGAAACATGACGACCTCCTGATAAATAATTGGGATCCAGTTGGTCCCCCTTAGGTCTGGTTCAACATTGGGATCGCAAAAGGCAAATCACAATCACCTATGGAGTGTGATTGCATTTTTACCAAGCAATTGTGGCTCCATGTTGCAGTGATTGCGTTTTTCGAGTCTCATTCCAGAGAATGAGAATGGCATTCTAACTGCCACCTAAATGTTGCACACAGTGCACCTCTGCGATATAAGCACACCGCAGGCACTGCAAGCATTTACCACAGTGCTTTGCTGAATACCGGCTATCAGCAAAAAAGCAGAAATGCTCCCTACCAAAAGCACAACATGTGTGAACTGGCCCTTGAGAGAATTTGATTGGTGATTACAAATTGTTGCTACCTGCAGTGTAGAACTCAGGGGCATATTTAAAATGATTTAAATATACCACCAAATTCTAGTTATGGCCTCCTCCTCCCCACAGCCATGCCAATCCTCTCCAAAAAGTTACAAAGCATAGAAGCGCAAACAAAACAAAAAAGATGCAGGCCGACAAACGTAATTCTGGAAAATACCAATTGCACTAGCAAAAACCCAGCAATGCAAATTACATGTTTATTGCCGTGCTGTTGCTATTGGCAATATGGGCACAATACAATTTTTGAATCGTAACATGCCTAATACAAAAGGGCCCTAATTAGTTGATCTCCCTCTAAGATGGTTTATTATATTCTTTTTTGGCAGAGTACTTTGGCTAATCCAATTGGCTAAAAGTAAATCACATTTTGGCCAATAGGATTGTAAGCCGGCCCACCATGGCAAGGTAGACTCTTAGGGCGGGTTGGGGGAAGGGAGTGAGAGAGGTCTAGGGGGTGGCAGTTTTGAAGAGGGATAATCGGGATAGGTGGCCATCATGGGTATCACTCTTACACCCTCAAGTGTAATGTCTGGAAACACGACGACCACCTGATAAATAATTGGGATCCAGTTGGTCCCCTTTAGGCCTGATTCAACATTGGGATCACAAAAGGCAAATCACAATCACCTATGGAGTGTGATTGCATTCTTACCAAGCAATTGTGGCTTCATGTTGCAGTGATTGCGTTTTTCGAGTCTCATTCCAGAGAATGAGAATGGCATTCTAACTGCCACCGAAATGTTGCACACAGTGCACCTCTGCGATATAAGCACACCGCAGGCACTACAAGGATTTACCACAGTGCTTTGCTGAATACCGGCTATCAGCAAAGAGCAGAAACGCTCCCCACCAAAAGCACAACAAGTGTGAACTGGCCCTTGAGAGAATTTGATTGGTGATTACAAATTGTTGCTACCTGCAGTGTAGAACTCAGGGGCATATTTAAAATGATTTAAATATACCACCAAATTCTAGTTATGGCCTCCTCCTCCCCACAGCCATGCCAATCCTCTCCAAAAAGTTACAAAGCATAGAAGCGCAAACAAAACAAAAAAGATGCAGGCCGACAAACGTAATTCTGGAAAATACCAATTGCACTAGCAAAAACCCAGCAATGCAAATTACATGTTTATTGCCGTGCTGTTGCTATTGGCAATATGGGCACAATACAATTTTTGAATCGTAACATGCCTAATACAAAAGGGCCCTAATTAGTTGATCTCCCTCTAAGATGGTTTATTATATTCTTTTTTGGCAGAGTACTTTGGCTAATCCAATTGGCTAAAAGTAAATCACATTTTGGCCAATAGGATTGTAAGCCGGCCCACCATGGCAAGGTAGACTCTTAGGGCGGGTTGGGGGAAGGGAGTGAGAGAGGTCTAGGGGGTGGCAGTTTTGAAGAGGGATAATCGGGATAGGTGGCCATCATGGGTATCACTCTTACACCCTCAAGTGTAATGTCTGGAAACACGACGACCACCTGATAAATAATTGGGATCCAGTTGGTCCCCTTTAGGCCTGATTCAACATTGGGATCACAAAAGGCAAATCACAATCACCTATGGAGTGTGATTGCATTCTTACCAAGCAATTGTGGCTTCATGTTGCAGTGATTGCGTTTTTCGAGTCTCATTCCAGAGAATGAGAATGGCATTCTAACTGCCACCGAAATGTTGCACACAGTGCACCTCTGCGATATAAGCACACCGCAGGCACTACAAGGATTTACCACAGTGCTTTGCTGAATACCGGCTATCAGCAAAGAGCAGAAACGCTCCCCACCAAAAGCACAACAAGTGTGAACTGGCCCTTGAGAGAATTTGATTGGTGATTACAAATTGTTGCAACCTGCAGTGTAGAACTCAGGGGCATATTTAAAATGATTTAAATATACCGCCAAGTTCTAGTTATGGCCTCCTCCTCCCCACAGCCATACCAATCCTCTCCAAAAAGTTACAAAGCATAGAAGCGCAAACAAAACAAAAAAGATGCAGGCCGACAATCGTAATTCTGGAAAATACCAATTGCACTAGCAAAAACCCAGCAATGCAAATTACATGTTTATTGCCATGCTGTTGCTATTGGCAATATGGGCACGATACAATTTTTGAATCGTAACATGCCTAATACAAAAGGGCCCTAATTAGTTAATCTCCCTCTAAGATGGTTTATTATATTCTTTTTTGGCAGAGTACTTTGGCTAATCCAATTGGCTAAAAGTAAATCACATTTTGGCCAATAGGATTCTAAGCCGGCCCACCATGGCAAGGTAGACTCTTAGGGCGGGTTGGGGGAAGGGAGTGAGAGAGGTCTAGGGGATTGCAGTTTTGAAGAGGGATAATGGGGATAGGGGGCCATCATGGGTATCACTCTTACACACTCAAGTGTAATGTCTGGAAACATGACGACCACCTGATAAATAATTGGGATCCAGTTGGTCCCCCTTAGGCCTGGTTCAACATTGGGATCGCAAAAGACAAATCACAATTGCCTGTGGAGTGTGATTGCATTTTTACCAAGCAATTCTGGCTCCATGTTGCAGTGATTGCGTTTTTCGAGTCTCATTCCAGAGAATGAGAATGGCATTCTAACTGCCACCGAAATGTTTCACACAGTGCACCTCTGCGATATAAGCACACCACAGGCACTGCAAGCATTTACCACAGTGCTTTGCTGAATACCGGCTATCAGCAAAGAGCAGAAATGCTCGCCACCAAAAGCACAACAAGTGTGAACTGGCCCTTGAGAGAATTTGATTGGTGATTACAAATTGTTGCAACCTGCAGTGTAGAACTCAGGGGCATATTTAAAATGATTTAAATATACCGCCAAGTTCTAGTTATGGCCTCCTCCTCCCCACAGCCATACCAATCCTCTCCAAAAAGTTACAAAGCATAGAAGCGCAAACAAAACAAAAAAGATGCAGGCCGACAATCGTAATTCTGGAAAATACCAATTGCACTAGCAAAAACCCAGCAATGCAAATTACATGTTCATCGCTGTGCTGTTGCTATTGGCACGATACAATTTTTGAATCGTAACATGCCTAATACAAAAGGGCCCTAATTAGTTGATCTCCCTCTAAGATGGTTTATTATATTCTTTTTTGGCAGAGTACTTTGGCTAATCCAATTGGCTAAAAGTAAATCACATTTTGGCCAATAGGATTGTAAGCCGGCCCACCATGGCAAGGTAGACTCTTAGGGCGGGTTGGGGGAAGGGAGTGAGAGAGGTCTAGGGGATGGCAGTTTTGAAGAGGGATAATGGGGATAGGTGGCCATCATGGATATCACTCTTACACCTTCAAGTGTAATGTCTGGAAACACGACGACCTCCTGATAAATAATTGGGATCCAGTTGGTCCCCCTTAGGCCTGGTTCAACATTGGGATCGCAAAAGGCAAATCACAATCGCCTACGGAGTGTGACTGCATTTTTACCAAGCAATTGTGGCTCCATGTTGCAGTGATTGCATTTTTCGAGTCTCATTCCAGAGAATGAGAATGGCATTCTAACTGCCACCGAAATGTTTCACACAGTGCACCTCTGCGATATAAGCACACCACAGGCACTGCAAGCATTTACCACAGTGCTTTGCTGAATACCGGCTATCAGCAAAGAGCAGAAATGCTCGCCACCAAAAGCACAACAAGTGTGAACTGGCCCTTGAGAGAATTTGATTGGTGATTACAAATTGTTGCAACCTGCTGTGTAGAACTCAGGGGCATATTTAAAATGATTTAAATATACCGTCAAGTTCTAGTTATGTCCTCCTCCTCCCCACAGCCATACCAATCCTCTCCAAAAGTTACAAAGCATAGAAGCGCAAACAAAACAAAAAAGATGCAAGCCGACAATCATAATTCTGGAAAATACCAATTGCACTAGCAAAAACCCAGCAATGCAAATTACATGTTCATCGCTGTGCTGTTGCTATTGGCACAATACAATTTTTGAATCGTAACATGCCTAATACAAAAGGGCCCTAATTAGTTGATCTCCCTCTAAGATGGTTTATTATATTCTTGTTTGGCAGAGTACTTTGGCTAATCCAATTGGCTAAAAGTAAATCACATTTTGGCCAAAAGGATTCTAAGCCGGCCCGCCATGGCAAGGTAGACTCTTAGGGCGGGTTGGGGGAAGGGAGTGAGAGAGGTCTAGGGTATGGCAGTTTTGAAGAGGGATAATGGGGATAGGTGGCCATTATGGGTATCACTCTTACACCTTCAAGTGTAATGTCTGGAAACATGACGACCACCTGATAAATAATTGGGATCCAGTTGGTCCCCCTTAGGCCTGGTTCAACATTGGGATTGCAAAAGGCAAATCACAATCGCCTATGGAGTGTGATTGTATTTTTACCAAGCAATTTTGGCTCCATGTTGCAGTGATTGCGTTTTTCGAGTCTCATTCCAGAGAATGAGAATGGCATACTAACTATCACCAACATGTTGCATGCAGTGCACCTTTGCGACATATGCACACCGCAGGCACTGCAAGGATTTACCACAGTGCTTTGCTGAATACCGACTATCAGCAAAGAGCAGAAACGCTCCCCATCAAAAGCACAGCAAGTGTGAACTGGCCCTTCAGAGAATTTGATTAGTGATTACAATTTGTTCCAACCTGCAGTGTAGAACTCAGGGGCATATTTAAAATGATTTAAATATACCGCCAAGTTCTAGTTATGGCCTCCTCCTCCCCACAGCCGTACCAATCCTCTCCAAAAAGTTACAAAGCAGAGAAGCGCCAACAGAACAAAAAAGATGCAGGCCGACAATCGTAATTCTGGAAAATACCAATTGCACTAGCAAAAACCCAGCAATGCAATTTACATGTTTATTGCCGTGCTGTTGCTATTGGCAATATGGGCACTATACAATTTTTGAATCGTAACATGCCTAATACAAAAGGGCCCTAATTAGTTGATCTCCCTCTAAGATGGTTTATTATATTCTTTTTTGGCAGAGTACTTTGGCTAATCCAATTGGCTAAAAGTAAATCACATTTTGGCCAATAGGATTGTAAGCCGGCCCACCATGGCAAGGTAGACTCTTAGGGCGGGTTGGGGGAAGGGAGTGAGAAAGGTCTAGGGGGTGGCAGTTTTGAAGAGGGATAATCGGGATAGGTGGCCATCATGGGTATCACTCTTACACCCTCAAGTGTAATGTCTGAAAACACGACGACCACCTGATAAATAATTGGGATCCAGTTGGTCCCCTTTAGGCCTGATTCAACATTGGGATCACAAAAGGCAAATCACAATCGCCTGTGGAGTGTGATTGCATTCTTACCAAGCAATTGTAGCTTCATGTTGCAGTGATAGCGTTTTTCGAGTCTCATTCCAGAGAATGAGAATGGCATTCTAACTGCCACCGAAATGTTGCACACAGTGCACCTCTGCGATATAAGCACACCGCAGGCACTGCAAGCATTTACCACAGTGCTTTGCTGAATACCGGCTATCAGCAAAGAGCAGAAATGCTCCCCACCAAAAGCACAACAAATGTGAACTGGCCCTTGAGAGAATTTGATTGGTGATTAAAAATTGTTGCAACCTGCAGTGTAGAACTCAGGGGCATATTTAAAATGATTTAAATATACCGCCAAGTTCTAGTTATGTCCTCATCCTCCCCACAGCCATACCAATCCTCTCCAAAAAGTTACAAAGCATAGAAGCGCAAACAAAACAAAAAAGATGCAGGCCGACAATCATAATTCTGGAAAATACCAATTGCACTAGCAAAAACCCAGCAATGCAAATTACATGTTGATCGCTGTGCTGTTGCTATTGGCACAATACAATTTTTGAATCGTAACATGCCTAATACAAAAGGGCCCTAATTAGTTGATCTCCCTATAAGATGGTTTATTATGTTCTTGTTTGGCAGAGTACTTTGGCTAATCCAATTGGCTAAAAGTAAATCACATTTTGGCCAATAGGATTCTAAGCCGGCCCGCCATGGCCAGGTAGACTCTTAGGGCGGGTTGGGGGAAGGGAGTGAGAGAGGTCTAGGGGATGGCAGTTTTGAAGAGGGATAATCGGGATAGGTGGTCATCATGGGTATCACTCTTACACCTTCAAGTGTAATGTCTGGAAACATGACGACCACCTGATTAATAATTGGGATCCAGTTGGTCCCCCTTAGGCCTGGTTCAACATTGGGATTGCAAAAGGCAAATCACAATCGCCTGTGGAGTGTGATTGCATTTTTACCAAGCAATTGTGGCTCCATGTTGCAGTGATTGCGTTTTTCGAGTCTCATTCCAGAGAATGAGAATGGCATACTAACTATCACCAACATGTTGCATGCAGTGCACCTTTGCGACATATGCACACCGCAGGCACTGCAAGGATTTACCACAGTGCTTTGCTGAATACCGACTATCAGCAAAGAGCAGAAACGCTCCCCATCAAAAGCACAGCAAGTGTGAACTGGCCCTTGAGAGAATTTGATTAGTGATTACAAATTGTTCCAACCTGCAGTGTAGAACTCAGGGGCATATTTAAAATGATTTAAATATACCGCCAAGTTCTAGTTATCGCCTCCTCCTCCCCACAGCCATACCAATCCTCTCCAAAAAGTTACAAAGCATAGAAGTGCAAACAAAACAAAAAAGATGCAGGCCGACAATCGTAATTCTGGAAAATACCAATTGCACTAGCAAAAACCCAGCAATGCAAATTACATGTTTATTGCCATGCTGTTGCTATTGGCAATATGGGCACGATACAATTTTTGAATCGTAACATGCCTAATACAAAAGGGCCCTAATTAGTTGATCTCCCTCTAAGATGGTTTATTATATTCTTTTTTGGCAGAGTACTTTGGCTAATCCAATTGGCTAAAAGTAAATCACATTTTGGCCAATAGGATTGTAAGCCGGCCCACCATGGCAAGGTAGACTCTTAGGGCGGGTTGGGGGAAGGGAGTGAGAGAGGTCTAGGGGATGGCAGTTTTGAAGAGGGATAATGGGGATAGGTGGCCATCATGCGTATCACTCTTACACCTTCAAGTGTAATGTCTGGAAACACGACAACCACCTGATAAATAATTGGGATCCAGTTGGTCCCCCTTAGGCCTGGTTCAACATTGGGATCGCAAAAGGAAATCACAATCGCCTGTGGAGTGTGATTGCATTTTTACGAAGCAATTGTGGCTCCATGTTGCAGTGATTGCGTTTTTCGAGTCTCAGTCCAGAGAATGAGAATGGCATACTAACTATCACCAACATGTTGCATCCAGTGCACCTTTGCGACATATGCACACCGCGGGCACTGCAAGGATTTACCACAGTGCTTTGCTGAATACCGGCTATCAGCAAAGAGCAGAAACACTCCCCACCAAAAGCACAACAAGTGTGAACTGGCCCTTGAGAGAATTTGATTGGTGATTACAAATTGTTGCAACCTGCAGTGTAGAACTCAGGGGCATATTTAAAATGATTTAAATATGCCGCCAAGTTCTAGTTATGGCCTCCTCCCCACAGCCATGCCAATCCTCTCCAAAAAGTTACAAAGCATAGAAGCGCAAACAAAACAAAAAAGATGCAGGCCGACAATCGTAATTCTGGAGAATACCAATTGCACTAGCAAAAACCCAGCAATGCAATTTACATGTTCATCGCTGTGCTGTTGCTAGTGGCACAATGGGCACAATACAATTTTTGAATCGTAACATGCCTAATACAAAAGGGCCCTAATTAGTTGATCTCCCTCTAAGATGGTTTATTATATTCTTTTTTTGGCAGAGTACTTTGGCTAATCCAATTGGCTAAAAGTAAATCACATTTTGGCCAATAGGATTGTAAGCCGGGCCACCATGGCAAGGTAGACTCTTAGGGCGGGTTGGGGGAAGGGAGTGAGAGAAGGCTAGGGGATGGCAGTTTTGAAGAGGGATAATGGGGATAGGTGGCCATCATGGGTATCACTCTTACACCTTCAAGTGTAATGTCTGGAAACACGACGACCACCTGATAAATAATTGGGATCCAGTTGGTCCCCCTTAGGCCTGGTTCAACATTGGGATCGCAAAAGGAAATCACAATCGCCTGTGGAGTGTGATTGCATTTTTACCAAGCAATTGTGGCTCCATGTTGCAGTGATTGCGTTTTTCGAGTCTTATTCCAGAGAATGAGAATGGCATACTAACTATCACCAACATGTTGCATCCAGTGCACCTTTGCGACATATGCACACCGCGGGCACTGCAAGGATTTACCACAGTGCTTTGCTGAATACCGGCTATCAGCAAAGAGCAGAAACACTCCCCACCAAAAGCACAACAAGTGTGAACTGGCCCTTGAGAGAATTTGATTGGTGATTACAAATTGTTGCAACCTGCAGTGTAGAACTCAGGGGCATATTTAAAATGATTTAAATATGCCGCCAAGTTCTAGTTATGGCCTCCTCCCCACAGCCATGCCAATCCTCTCCAAAAAGTTACAAAGCATAGAAGCGCAAACAAAACAAAAAAGATGCAGGCCGACAATCGTAATTCTGGAGAATACCAATTGCACTAGCAAAAACCCAGCAATGCAATTTACATGTTCATCGCTGTGCTGTTGCTATTGGCACAATGGGCACAATACAATTTTTGAATCGTAACATGCCTAATACAAAAGGGCCCTAATTAGTTGATCTCCCTCTAAGATGGTTTATTATATTCTTTTTTGGCAGAGTACTTTGGCTAATCCAATTGGCTAAAAGTAAATCACATTTTGGCCAATAGGATTGTAAGCCGGCCCACCATGGCAAGGTAGACTCTTAGGGCGGGTTGGGGGAAGGGAGTGAGAGAAATCTAGGGGGTGGCAGTTTTGAAGAGGGATAATCGGGATAGGTGGCCATCATGGGTATCACTCTTGCACTCTCAAGTGTAATGTCTGGAAACACGACGACCACCTGATAAATAATTGGGATCCAGTTGGTCCCCCTTAGGCCTGGTTCAACATTGGGATCGCAAAAGGCAAATCACAATCACCTATGGAGTGTGATTGCATTCTTACCAAGCAATTGTGGCTTCATGTTGCAGTGATTGCGTTTTTCGAGTCTCATTCCAGAGAATGAGAATGGCATTCTAACTGCCACCGAAATGTTGCACACAGTGCACCTCTGCGATATAAGCACACCGCAGGCACTGCAAGCATTTACCACAGTGCTTTGCTGAATACCGGCTATCAGCAAAGAGCAGAAATGCTCCCCACCAAAAGCACAACAAATGTGAACTGGCCCTTGAGAGAATTTGATTGGTGTTTAAAAATTGTTGCAACCTGCAGTGTAGAACTCAGGGGCATATTTAAAATGATTTAAATATACCGACAAGTTCTAGTTATTGCCTCCTCCTCCCCACAGCCATACCAATCCTCTCCAAAAAGTTACAAAGCATAGAAGCGCAAACAAAACAAAAAAGATGCAGGCCGACAATCGTAATTCCGGAAAATACCAATTGCACTAGCAAAAACCCAGCAATGCAAATTACATGTTCATCGCTGTGCTGTTGCTATTGGCACAATGGGCACAATATCATTTTTGAATCGTAACATGCCAAATACAAAAGGGCCCTAATTAGTTGATCTCCCTCTAAGATGGTTTATTATATTCTTTTTTGGCAGAGTACTTTGGCTAATCCAATTGGCTAAAAGTAAATCACATTTTGGCCAATAGGATTGTAAGCCGGCCCACCATGGCAAGGTAGACTCTTAGCGCGGGTTGGGGGAAGGGAGTGAGAGAGGTCTAGGGGATGGCAGTTTTGAAGAGGGATAATGGGGATAGGTGGCCATCATGGGTATCACTCTTACACCTTCAAGTGTAATGTCTGGAAACATGACGACCACCTGATAAATTATTGGGATCCAGTTGGTCCCCTTTAGGCCTGATTCAACATTGGGATCACAAAAGGCAAATCACAATCACCTATGGAGTGTGATTGCATTCTTACCAAGCAATTGTGGCTTCATGTTGCAGTGATTGCGTTTTTCGAGTCTCATTCCAGAGAATGAGAATGGCATACTAACTATCACCAACATGTTGCACACAGTGCACCTTTGCGACATATGCACACCGCAGGCACTACAAGGATTTACCACAGTGCTTTGCTGAATACCGGCTATCAGCAAAGAGCATAAACGCTCCCCACCAAAAGCACAACAAGTGTGAACTGGCCCTTGAGAGAATTTGATTGGTGATTACAAATTGTTGCAACCTGCAGTGTAGAACTCAGGGGCATATTTAAAATGATTTAAATATACCGCCAAGTTCTAGTTATGTCCTCCTCCTCCCCACAGCCATACCAATCCTCTCCAAAAAGTTACAAAGCATAGAAGCGCAAACAAAACAAAAAAGATGCAGGCCGACAATCATAATTCTGGAAAATACCAATTGCACTAGCAAAAACCCAGCAATGCAAATTACATGTTCATCGCTGTGCTGTTGCTATTGGCACAATACAATTTTTGAATCGTAACATGCCTAATACAAAAGGGCCCTAATTAGTTGATCTCCCTCTAAGATGGTTTATTATATTCTTGTTTGGCAGAGTACTTTGGCTAATCCAATTGGCTAAAAGTAAATCACATTTTGGCCAATAGGATTCTAAGCCGGCCCGCCATGGCAAGGTAGACTCTTAGGGCGGGTTGGGGGAAGGGAGTGAGAGAGGTCTAGGGGATGGCAGTTTTGAAGAGGGATAATGGGGATAGGTGGCCATCATGGGTATCACTCTTACACCTTCAAGTGTAATGTCTGGAAACATGACGACCACCTGATAAATAATTGGGATCCAGTTGGTCCCCCTTAGGCCTGGTTCAACATTGGGATTGCAAAAGGCAAATCACAATCGCCTATGGAGTGTGATTGTATTTTTACCAAGCAATTGTGGCTCCATGTTGCAGTGATTGCGTTTTTCGAGTCTCATTCCAGAGAATGAGAATGGCATACTAACTATCACCAACATGTTGCATGCAGTGCACCTTTGCGACATATGCACACCGCAGGCACTGCAAGGATTTACCACAGTGCTTTGCTGAATACCGACTATCAGCAAAGAGCAGAAACGCTCCCCATCAAAAGCACAGCAAGTGTGAACTGGCCCTTGAGAGAATTTGATTAGTGATTACAAATTGTTCCAACCTGCAGTGTAGAACTCAGGGGCATTTTTAAAATGATTTAAATATACCGCCAAGTTCTAGTTATGGCCTCCTCCTCCCCACAGCCGTACCAATCCTCTCCAAAAAGTTACAAAGCAGAGAAGCGCCAACAAAACAAAAAAGATGCAGGCCGACAATCGTAATTCTGGAAAATACCAATTGCACTAGCAAAAACCCAGCAATGCAATTTACATGTTTATTGCCGTGCTGTTGCTATTGGCAATATGGGCACTATACAATTTTTGAATCGTAACATGCCTAATACAAAAGGGCCCTAATTAGTTGATCTCCCTCTAAGATGGTTTATTATATTCTTTTTTGGCAGAGTACTTTGGCTAATCCAATTGGCTAAAAGTAAATCACATTTTGGCCAATAGGATTGTAAGCCGGCCCACCATGGCAAGGTAGACTCTTAGGGCGGGTTGGGGAAAGGGAGTGAGAGAGGTCTAGGGGATGGCAGTTTTGAAGAGGGATAATGGGGATAGGTGGCCATCATGGGTATCAATCTTACACCCTCAAGTGTAATGTCTGGAAACATGACGACCACCTGTTAAATAATTGAGATCCAGTTGGTCCCCCTTAGGCCTGGTTCAACATTGGGATCGCAAAAGGCAAATCACAATCGCCTATGGTGTGTGATTGCATTTTTACCAAGCAATTGTGGCTCCATGTTGCAGTGATTGCGTTTTTCGAGTCTCCTTCCAGAGAATGAGAATGGCATACTAACTATCACCAACATGTTGCATGCAGTGCACCTTTGCGACATATGCACACCGCAGGAACTGCAAGGATTTACCACAGTGCTTTGCTGAATACCGGCTATCAGCAAAGAGCAGAAACGCTCCCCACCAAAAGCACAACAAGTGTGAACTGGCCCTTGAGAGAATTTGATTGGTGATTACAAATTGTTGCAACCTGCAGTGTAGAACTCAGGGGCATATTTAAAATGATTTAAATATACCGCCAAGTTCTAGTTATGGCCTCCTCCTCCCCACAGCCATACCAATCCTCTCCAAAAAGTTACAAAGCATAGAAGCGCAAACAAAACAAAAAAGATGCAGGCCGACAATCGTAATTCTGGAAAATACCAATTGCACTAGCAAAAACCCAGCAATGCAAATTACATGTTCATCGCTGTGCTGTTGCTATTGGCACAATGGGCACAATACAATTTTTGAATCGTAACATGCCTAATACAAAAGGGCCCTAATTAGTTGATCTCCCTCTAAGATGGTTTATTATATTCTTTTTTGGCAGAGTACTTTGGCTAATCCAATTGGCTAAAAGTAAATCACATTTTGGCCAATAGGATTGTAAGCCGGCACACCATGGCAAGATAGACTCTTAGGGCGGGTTGGGGAAAGGTAGTGAGAGAGGTGTAGGGGATGGCAGTTTTGAAGAGGGATAATGGGGATAGGTGGCCATCATGGGTATCACTCTTACACCCTCAAGTGTAATGTCTGTAAACATGACGACCACCTGATAAATAATTGGGATCCAGTTGGTCCCCCTTAGGCCTGGTTCAACATTGGGATCGCAAAAGGCAAATCACAATCGCCTATGGCGTGTGATTGCATTTTTACCAAGCAATTGTGGCTCCATGTTGCAGTGATTGCGTTTTTGAGTCTCATTCTAGAGAATGAGAATGACATACTAACTATCACCAACATGTTGCATGCAGTGCACCTTTGCGACATATGCACACCGCAGGCACTGCAAGGATTTACCACAGTGCTTTGCTGAATACCGGCTATCAGCAAAGAGCAGAAACGCTCCCTACCAAAAGCACAACAAGTGTGAACTGGCCCTTGAGAGAATTTGATTGGTGATTACAAATTGTTGCAACCTGCAGTGTAGAACTCAGGGGCATATTTAAAATGATTTAAATATACCGCCAAGTTCTAGTTATGGCCTCCTCCTCCCCACAGCCATACCAATCCTCTCCAAAAAGTTACAAAGCATAGAAGCGCAAACAAAACAAAAAAGATGCAGGCCGACAATCGTAATTCTGGAAAATACCAATTGCACTAGCAAAAACCCAGCAATGCAAATTACATGTTTATTGCCATGCTGTTGCTATTGGCAATATGGGCACGATACAATTTTTGAATCGTAACATGCCTAATACAAAAGGGCCCTAATTAGTTAATCTCCCTCTAAGATGGTTTATTATATTCTTTTTTGGCAGAGTACTTTGGCTAATCCAATTGGCTAAAAGTAAATCACATTTTGGCCAATAGGATTCTAAGCCGGCCCACCATGGCAAGGTAGACTCTTAGGGCGGGTTGGGGGAAGGGAGTGAGAGAGGTCTAGGGGATTGCAGTTTTGAAGAGGGATAATGGGGATAGGGGGCCATCATGGGTATCACTCTTACACACTCAAGTGTAATGTCTGGAAACATGACGACCACCTGATAAATAATTGGGATCCAGTTGGTCCCCCTTAGGCCTGGTTCAACATTGGGATCGCAAAAGACAAATCACAATTGCCTGTGGAGTGTGATTGCATTTTTACCAAGCAATTCTGGCTCCATGTTGCAGTGATTGTGTTTTTCGAGTCTCATTTCAGAGAATGAGAATGGCATTCTAACTGCCACCGAAATGTTGCACACAGTGCACCTCTGCGATATAAGCACACCGCAGGCACTGCAAGCATTTACCACAGTGCTTTGCTGAATACCGGCTATCAGCAAAGAGCAGAAATGCTCCCCACCAAAAGCACAACAAGTGTGAACTGGCCCTTGAGAGAATTTGATTGGTGATTACAAATTGTTGCAACCTGCAGTGTAGAACTCAGGGGCATATTTAAAATGATTTAAATATACCGCCAAGTTCTAGTTATGGCCTCCTCCTCCCCACAGCCATACCAATCCTCTCCAAAAAGTTACAAAGCATAGAAGCGCAAACAAAACAAAAAAGATGCAGGCCGACAATCGTAATTCTGGAAAATACCAATTGCACTAGCAAAAACCCAGCAATGCAAATTACATGTTCATCGCTGTGCTGTTGCTATTGGCACAATGGGCACAATACAATTTTTGAATCGTAACATGCCTAATACAAAAGGGCCCTAATTAGTTGATCTCCCTCTAAGATGGTTTATTATATTCTTTTTTGGCAGAGTACTTTGGCTAATCCAATTGGCTAAAAGTAAATCACATTTTGGCCAATAGGATTGTAAGCCGGCCCACCATGGCAAGATAGACTCTTAGGGCGGGTTGGGGAAAGGTAGTGAGAGAGGTGTAGGGGATGGCAGTTTTGAAGAGGGATAATGGGGATAGGTGGCCATCATGGGTATCACTCTTACACCCTCAAGTGTAATGTCTGTAAACATGACGACCACCTGATAAATAATTGGGATCCAGTTGGTCCCCCTTAGGCCTGGTTCAACATTGGGATCGCAAAAGGCAAATCACAATCGCCTATGGCGTGTGATTGCATTTTTACCAAGCAATTGTGGCTCCATGTTGCAGTGATTGCGTTTTTGAGTCTCATTCTAGAGAATGAGAATGACATACTAACTATCACCAACATGTTGCATGCAGTGCACCTTTGCGACATATGCACACCGCAGGCACTGCAAGGATTTACCACAGTGCTTTGCTGAATACCGGCTATCAGCAAAGAGCAGAAACGCTCCCCACCAAAAGCACAACAAGTGTGAACTGGCCCTTGAGAGAATTTGATTGGTGATTACAAATTGTTGAAACCTGCAGTGTAGAACTCGGGGGCATATTTAAAATGATTTAAATATGCCGCCAAGTTCTAGTTATGGCCTCCTCCTCCCCACAGCCATACCAATCCTCTCCAAAAAGTTACAAAGCATAGAAGCGCAAACAAAACAAAAAAGATGCAGGCCGACAATCGTAATTCTGGAAAATACCAATTGCACTAGCAAAAACCCAGCAATGCAATTTACATGTTTAGTGCCGTGCTGTTGCTATTGGCAATATGGGCACTATACAATTTTTGAAACGTAACATGCCTAATACAAAAGGGCCCTAATTAGTTGATCTCCCTCTAAGATGGTTTATTATATTCTTTTTTGGCAGAGTACTTTGGCTAATCCAATTGGCTAAAAGTAAATCACATTTTGGCCAATAGGATTGTAAGCCGGCCCACCAGGGCAAGGTAGACTCTTAGGGCGGGTTGGGGGAAGGGAGTGAGAGAGGTCTAGGGGATGGCAGTTTTGAAGATGGATAATGGGGATAGGTGGCCATCATGGGTATCACTCTTACACCCTCAAGTGTAATGTCTGGAAACACGACGACCACCTGATAAATAATTGGGATCCATTTGGTCCACTTTAGGCCTAATTCAACATTGGGATCACAAAAGGCAAATCACAATCACGTATGGAGTGTGATTGCATTCTTACCAAGCAATTGTGGCTCCATGTTGCAGTGATTGCGTTTTTCGAGTCTCATTCCAGAGAATGAGAATGGCATTCTAACTGCCACCGAAATGTTGCACACAGTGCACCTCTGCGATATAAGCACACCGCAGGCACTGCAAGCATTTACCACAGTGCTTTGCTGAATACCGGCTATCAGCAAAGAGCAGAAACGCTCCCCACCAAAAGCACAACAAGTGTGAACTGGCCCTTGAGAGAATTTGATTGGTGATTACAAATTGTTGCAACCTGCAGTGTAGAACTCAGGGGCATATTTAAAATGATTTAAATATACCGCCAAGTTCTAGTTATGGCCTCCTCCTCCCCACAGCCATACCAATCCTCTCCAAAAAGTTACAAAGCATAGAAGCGCAAACAAAACAAAAAAGATGCAGGCCGACAATCGTAATTCTGGAAAATACCAATTGCACTAGCAAAAACCCAGCAATGCAATTTACATGTTTATTGCCGTGCTGTTGCTATTGGCAATATGGGCACTATACAATTTTTGAATCGTAACATGCCTAATACAAAAGGGCCCTAATTAGTTGATCTCCCTCTAAGATGGTTTATTATATTCTTTTTTGGCAGAGTACTTTGGCTAATCCAATTGGCTATAAGTAAATCACATTTTGGCCAATAGGATTGTAAGCCGGCCCACCATGGCAAGGTAGACTCTTAGGGCGGGTTGGGGGAAGGGAGTTAGAGAGGTCTAGGGGATGGCAGTTTTGAAGAGTGATAATGGGGATAGGTGGCCATCATGGGTATCAATCTTACACCCTCAAGTGTAATGTCTGGAAACATGACGACCACCTGTTAAATAATTGGGATCCAGTTGGTCCCCCTTAGGCCTGGTTCAAAATTGGGATCGCAAAAGGCAAATCACAATCACCTATGGTGTGTGATTGCATTTTTACCAAGCAATTGTGGCTCCATGTTGCAGTGATTGCGTTTTTCGAGTCTCATTCCAGAGAATGAGAATGGCATACTAACTATCACCAACATGTTGCATGCAGTGCACCTTTGCGACATATGCACACCGCAGGAACTGCAAGGATTTACCACAGTGCTTTGCTGAATACCGGCTATCAGCAAAGAGCAGAAACGCTCCCCACCAAAAGCACAACAAGTGTGAACTGGCCCTTGAGAGAATTTGATTGGTGATTACAAATTGTTGAAACCTGCAGTGTAGAACTCGGGGGCATATTTAAAATGATTTAAATATACCGCCAAGTTCTAGTTATGGCCTCCTCCTCCCCACAGCCATACCAATCCTCTCCAAAAAGTTACAAAGCATGGAAGCGCAAACAAAACAAAAAAGATGCAGGCCGACAATCGTAATTCTGGAAAATACCAATTGCACTAGCAAAAACCCAGCAATGCAAATTACATGTTCATCGCTGTGCTGTTGCTATTGGCACAATACAATTTTTGAATCGTAACATGCCTAATACAAAAGGGCCCTAATTAGTTGATCTCCCTCTAAGATGGTTTATTATATTCTTTTTTTGGCAGAGTACTTTGGCTAATCCAATTGGCTAAAAGTAAATCACATTTTGGCCAATAGGATTGTAAGCCGGCCCACCATGGCAAGATAGACTCTTAGGGCGGGTTGGGGAAAGGTAGTAAGAGAGGTGTAGGGGATGGCAGTTTTGAAGAGGGATAATGGGGATAGGTGGCCATCATGGGTATCACTCTTACACCCTCAAGTGTAATGTCTGTAAACATGACGACCACCTGATAAATAATTGGGATCCAGTTGGTCCCCCTTAGGCCTGGTTCAACATTGGGATCGCAAAAGGCAAATCACAATCGCCTATGGCGTGTGATTGCATTTTTACCAAGCAATTGTGGCTCCATGTTGCAGTGATTGCGTTTTTGAGTCTCATTCTAGAGAATGAGAATGACATACTAACTATCACCAACATGTTGCATGCAGTGCACCTTTGCGACATATGCACACCGCAGGCACTGCAAGGATTTACCACAGTGCTTTGCTGAATACCGGCTATCAGCAAAGAGCAGAAACGCTCCCCACCAAAAGCACAACAAGTGTGAACTGGCCCTTGAGAGAATTTGATTGGTGATTACAAATTGTTGAAACCTGCAGTGTAGAACTCGGGGGCATATTTAAAATGATTTAAATATGCCGCCAAGGTCTAGTTATGGCCTCCTCCTCCCCACAGCCATACCAATCCTCTCCAAAAAGTTACAAAGCATAGAAGCGCAAACAAAACAAAAAAGATGCAGGCCGACAATCGTAATTCTGGAAAATACCAATTGCACTAGCAAAAACCCAGCAATGCAATTTACATGTTTAGTGCCGTGCTGTTGCTATTGGCAATATGGGCACTATACAATTTTTGAAACGTAACATGCCTAATACAAAAGGGCCCTAATTAGTTGATCTCCCTCTAAGATGGTTTATTATATTCTTTTTTGGCAGAGTACTTTGGCTAATCCAATTGGCTATAAGTAAATCACATTTTGGCCAATAGGATTGTAAGCCGGCCCACCATGGCAAGGTAGACTCTTAGGGCGGGTTGGGGGAAGGGAGTGAGAGAGGTCTAGGGGATGGCAGTTTTGAAGAGGGATAATGGGGATAGGTGGCCATCATGGGTATCACTCTTACACCCTCAAGTGTAATGTCTGGAAACATGACGACCACCTGATAAATAATTGGGATCCAGTTGGTCCCTCTTAGGCCTGGTTCAACATTGGGATCGCAAAAGGCAAATCACAATCGCCTATGGCGTGTGATTGCATTTTTACCAAGCAATTGTGGCTCCATGTTGCAGTGATTGCGTTTTTCGAGTCTCATTCCAGAGAATGAGAATGGCATACTAACTATCACCAACATGTTGCATGCAGTGCACCTTTGCGACATATGCACACTGCAGGCACTGCAAGGATTTACCACAGTGCTTTGCTGAATACTGGCTATCAGCAAAGAGCAGAAACGCTCCCCACCAAAAGCACAACAAGTGTGAACTGGCCCTTGAGAGAATTTGATTGGTGATTACAAATTGTTGCAACCTGCAGTGTAGAACTCAGGGGCATATTTAAAATGATTTAAATATGCCGCCAAGTTCTGGTTATGGCCTCCTCCTCCCCACAGCCATACCAATCCTCTCCAAAAAGTTACAAAGCATAGAAGCGCAAACAAAACAAAAAAGATGCAGGCCGACAATCGTAATTCTGGAAAATACCAATTGCACTAGCAAAAACCCAGCAATGCAATTTACATGTTTATTGCCGTGCTGTTGCTATTGGCAATATGGGCACGATACAATTTTTGAATCGTAACATGTCTAATACAAAAAGGCCCTAATTAGTTGATCTCCCTCTAAGATGGTTTATTATATTCTTTTTTGGCAGAATACTTTGGCTAATCCAATTGGCTAAAAGTAAATCACATTTTGGCCAATAGGATTGTAAGCCGGCCCACCATGGCAAGATAGACTCTTAGGGCGGGTTGGGGAAAGGGAGTGAGAGAGGTCTAGGGGATGGCAGTTTTGAAGAGGGATAATGGGGATAGGTGGCCATCATGGGTATCACTCTTACACCCTCAAGTGTAATGTCTGTAAACATGGTGACCACCTGATAAATAATTGGGATCCAGTTGGTCCCCATTAGGCCTGGTTCAACATTGGGATTGCAAAAGGCAAATCACAATCGCTTATGGCGTGTGATTGCATTTTTACCAAGCAATTGTGGCTCCATGTTGCAGTGATTGCGTTTTTGAGTCTCATTCCAGAGAATGAGAATGACATACTAACTATCACCAACATGTTGCATGCAGTGCACCTTTGCGACATATGCACACCGCAGGCACTGCAAGGATTTACCACAGTGCTTTGCTGAATACCGGCTATCAGCAAAGAGCAGAAACGCTCCCCACCAAAAGCACAACAAGTGTGAACTGGCCCTTGAGAGAATTTGATTGGTGATTACAAATTGTTGCAACCTGCAGTGTAGAACTCGGGGGCATATTTAAAATGATTTAAATATGCCGCCAAGTTCTAGTTATGGCCTCCTCCTCCCCACAGCCATACCAATCCTCTCCAAAAAGTTACAAAGCATAGAAGCGCAAACAAAACAAAAAAGATGCAGGCCGACAATCGTAATTCTGGAAAATACCAATTGCACTAGCAAAAACCCAGCAATGCAATTTACATGTTTATTGCCGTGCTGTTGCTATTGGCAATATGGGCACTATACAATTTTTGAATCGTAACATGCCTAATACAAAAGGGCCCTAATTAGTTGATCTCCCTCTAAGATGGTTTATTATATTCTTTTTTTGGCAGAGTACTTTGGCTAATCCAATTGGCTAAAAGTAAATCACATTTTGGCCAATAGGATTGTAAGCCGGCCCACCATGGCAAGGTAGACTCTTAGGGCGGGTTGGGGGAAGGGAGTGAGAGAGGTCTAGGGGATGGCAGTTTTGAAGAGGGATAATGGGGATAGGTGGCCATCATGGGTATCACTCTTACACCTTCAAGTGTAATGTCTGGAAACATGACGACCACCTGATAAATAATTGGGATCCAGTTGGTCCCCCTTAGGCCTGGTTCAACATTGGGATCGCAAAAGGAAAATCACAATCGCCTATGGAGTGTGATTGCATTTTTACCAAGCAATTGTGGCTCCATGTTGCAGTGATTGTGTTTTTCGAGTCTCATTCCAGAGAATGAGAATGGCATACTAACTATCACCAACATGTTGCATGCAGTGCACCTTTGCGACATATGCACACCGCAGGCACTACAAGGATTTACCACAGTGCTTTGCTGAATACTGGCTATCAGCAAAGAGCAGAAACGCTCCCCACCAAAAGCACAACAAGTGTGAACTGGCCCTTGAGAGAATTTGATTGGTGATTACAAATTGTTGCAACCTGCAGTGTAGAACTCAGGGGCATATTTAAAATGATTTAAATATACCGCCAAGTTCTAGTTATGGCCTCCTCCTCCCCACAGCCATACCAATCCTCTCCAAAAAGTTACAAAGCATAGAAGCGCAAACAAAACAAAAAAGATGCAGGCCGACAATCGTAATTCTGGAAAATACCAATTGCACTAGCAAAAACCCAGCAATGCAATTTACATGTTTATTGCCGTGCTGTTGCTATTGGCAATATGGGCACGATACAATTTTTGAATCGTAACATGTCTAATACAAAAAGGCCCTAATTAGTTGATCTCCCTCTAAGATGGTTTATTATATTCTTTTTTGGCAGAGTACTTTGGCTAATCCAATTGGCTAAAAGTAAATCACATTTTGGCCAATAGGATTGTAAGCCGGCCCACCATGGCAAGGTAGACTCTTAGGGCGGGTTGGGGGAAGGGAGTGAGAGAGGTCTAGGGGATGGCAGTTTTGAAGAGGGATAATGGGGATAGGTGGCCATCATGGGTATCACTCTTACACCTTCAAGTGTAATGTCTGGAAACATGACGACCACCTGATAAATAATTGGGATCCAGTTGGTCCCTCTTAGGCCTGGTTCAACATTGGGATCGCAAAAGGCAAATCACAATCGCCTATGGTGTGTGATTGCATTTTTACCAAGCAATTGTGGCTCCATGTTGCAGTGATTGCGTTTTTCGAGTCTCATTCCAGAGAATGAGAATGGCATACTAACTATCACCAACATGTTGCATGCAGTGCACCTTTGCGACATATGCACACCGCAGGAACTGCAAGGATTTACCACAGTGCTTTGCTGAATACCGGCTATCAGCAAAGAGCAGAAACGCTCCCCACCAAAAGCACAACAAGTGTGAACTGGCCCTTGAGAGAATTTGATTGGTGATTACAAATTGTTGCAACCTGCAGTGTAGAACTCAGGGGCATATTTAAAATGATTTAAATATACCGCCAAGTTTTAGTTATGGCCTCCTCCTCCCCACAGCCATACCAATCCTCTCCAAAAAGTTACAAAGCATAGAAGCGCAAACAAAACAAAAAAGATGCAGGCCGACAATCGTAATTCTGGAAAATACCAATTGCACTAGCAAAAACCCAGCAATGCAAATTACATGTTCATCGCTGTGCTGTTGCTATTGGCACAATGGGCACAATACTATTTTTGAATCGTAACATGCCTAATACAAAAGGGCCCTAATTAGTTGATCTCCCTCTAAGATGGTTTATTATATTCTCTTTTGGCAGAGTACTTTGGCTAATCCAATTGGCTAAAAGTAAATCACATTTTGGCCAATAGGATTGTAAGCCGGCCCACCATGGCAAGATAGACTCTTAGGGCGGGTTGGGGGAAAGGAGTGAGAGAGGTCTAGGGGATGGCAGTTTTGAAGAGGGATAATGGGGATAGGTGGCCATCATGGGTATCACTCTTACACCCTCAAGTGTAATGTCTGGAAACATGACGACCACCTGATAAATAATTGGGATCCAGTTGGTCCCCCTTAGGCCTGGTTCAACATTGGGATCGCAAAAGGCAAATCACAATCACCTGTGGAGTGTGATTGCATTTTTACCAAGCAATTCTGGCTCCATGTTGCAGTGATTGCGTTTTTCGAGTCTCCTTCCAGAGAATGAGAATGGCATACTAACTATCACCAACATGTTGCATGCAGTGCACCTTTGCGACATATGCACACCGCAGGAACAGCAAGGATTTACCACAGTGCTTTGCTGAATACCGGCTATCAGCAAAGAGCAGAAACGCTCCCCACCAAAAGCACAACAAGTGTGAACTGGCCCTTGAGAGAATTTGATTGGTGATTACAAATTGTTGCAACCTGCAGTGTAGAACTCGGGCATATTTAAAATGATTTAAATATGCCGCCAAGTTCTAGTTATGGCCTCCTCCTCCCCACAGCCATACCAATCCTCTCCAAAAAGTTACAAATCATAGAAGCGCAAACAAAACAAAAAAGATGCAGGCCGACAATCGTAATTCTGGAAAATACCAATTGCACTAGCAAAAACCCAGCAATGCAAATTACATGTTCATCGCTGTGCTGTTGCTATTGGCACAATACAATTTTTGAATCGTAACATGCCTAATACAAAAGGGCCCTAATTAGTTGATCTCCCTCTAAGATGGTTTATTATATTCTTTTTTGGCAGAGTACTTTGGCTAATCCAATTGGCTAAAAGTAAATCACATTTTGGCCAATAGGATTCTAAGCCGGCCCACCATGGCAAGGTAGACTCTTAGGGCGGGTTGGGGGAAGGGAGTGAGAGAGGTCTAGGGGATTGCAGTTTTGAAGAGGGATAATGGGGATAGGGGGCCATCATGGGTATCACTCTTACACCCTCAAGTGTAATGTCTGGAAACATCACGACCACCTGATAAATAATTGGGATCCAGTTGGTCCCCCTTAGGCCTGGTTCAACATTGGGATCGCAAAAGGCAAATCACAATTGCCTGTGGAATGTGATTACATTTTTACCAAGCAATTCTGGCTCCATGTTGCAGTGATTGCGTTTTTCGAGTCTCATTTCAGAGAATGAGAATGGCATTCTAACTGCCACCGAAATGTTGCACACAGTGCACCTCTGCGATATAAGCACACCGCAGGCACTGCAAGCATTTACCACAGTGCTTTGCTGAATACCGGCTATTAGCAAAGAGCAGAAATGCTCCCCACCAAAAGCACAACAAGTGTGAACTGGCCCTTGAGAGAATTTGATTGGTGATTACAAATTGTTGCAACCTGCAGTGTAGAACTCAGGGGCATATTTAAAATGATTTAAATACACCGCCAAGTTCTAGTTATGGCCTCCTCCTCCCCACAGCCATACCAATCCTCTCCAAAAAGTTACAAAAGCATAGAAGCGCAAACAAAACAAAAAAGATGCAGGCCGACAATCGTAATTCTGGAAAATACCAATTGCACTAGCAAAAACCCAGCAATGCAAATTACATGTTTATCGCTGTGCTGTTGCTATTGGCACAATACAATTTTTGAATCGTAACATGCCTAATACAAAAGGGCCCTAATTAGTTGATCTCCCTCTAAGATGGTTTTTTATATTCTTTTTTGGCAGAGTACTTTGGCTAATCCAATTGGCTAAAAGTAAATCACATTTTGGCCAATAGGATTGTAAGCCGGCCCACCATGGCATGGTAGACTCTTAGGGCGGGTTGGGGAATGGGAGTGAGAGAGGTCTAGGGGATGGCAGTTTTGAAGAGGGATAATGGGGATAGGTGGCCATCATGGGTATCACTCTTACACCCTCAAGTGTAATGTCTGGAAACACGACGACCACCTGATAAATAATTGGGATCCAGTTGGTCCCCCTTAGGCCTGGTTCAACATTGGGATCGCAAAAGGCAAATCACAATCGCCTATGGTGTGTGATTGCATTTTTACCAAGCAATTGTGGCACCATGTTGCAGTGATTGCGTTTTTCGAGTCTCATTCCAGAGAATGAGAATGGCATACTAACTATCACCAACATGTTGCATGCAGTGCACCTTTGCGACATATGCACACCGCAGGAACTGCAAGGATTTACCACAGTGATTTGCTGAATACCGGCTATCAGCAAAGAGCAGAAACGCTCCCCACCAAAAGCACAACAAGTGTGAACTGGCCCTTGAGATAATTTGATTGGTGATTACAAATTGTTGCAACCTGCAGTGTAGAACTCAGGGGCATATTTAAAATGATTTAAATATGCCGCCAAGTTCTAGTTATGGCCTCCTCCTCCCCACAGCCATACCAATCCTCTCCAAAAAGTTACAAAGCATAGAAGCGCAAACAAAACAAAAAAGATGCAGGCCGACAATCGTAATTCTGGAAAATACCAATTGCACTAGCAAAAACCCAGCAATGCAAATTACATGTTCATCGCTGTGCTGTTGCTATTGGCACAATACAATTTTTGAATCGTAACATGCCTAATACAAAAGGGCCCTAATTAGTTGATCTCCCTCTAAGATGGTTTATTATATTCTTTTTTGGCAGAGTACTTTGGCTAATCCAATTGGCTAAAAGTAAATCACATTTTGGCCAATAGGATTCTAAGCCGGCCCACCATGGCAAGGTAGACTCTTAGGGCGGGTTGGGGGAAGGGAGTGAGAGAGGTCTAGGGGATTGCAGTTTTGAAGAGGGATAATGGGGATAGGTGGCCATCATGGGTATCACTCTTACACCCTCAAGTGTAATGTCTGGAAACACGACGACCACCTGATAAATAATTGGGATCCAGTTGGTCCACTTTAGGCCTGATTCAACATTGGGATCACAAAAGGCAAATCACCTATGGAGTGTGATTGCATTCTTACCAAGCAATTGTGGCTCCATGTTGCAGTGATTGCGTTTTTCGAGTCTCATTCCAGAGAATGAGAATGGCATTCTAACTGCCACCGAAATGTTGCACACAGTGCACCTCTGCGATATAAGCACACCGCAGGCACTGCAAGCATTTACCACAGTGCTTTGCTGAATACCGGCTATCAGCAAAGAGCAGAAATGCTCCCCACCAAAAGCACAACAAGTGTGAACTGGCCCTTGAGAGAATTTGATTGGTGATTACAAATTGTTGCAACCTGCAGTGTAGAACTCAGGGGCATATTTAAAATGATTTAAATATACCGCCAAGTTCTAGTTATGGCCTCCTCCTCAACACAGCCATACCAATCCTCTCCAAAAAGTTACAAAGCATAGAAGCACAAACAAAACAAAAAAGATGCAGGCCGACAATCGTAATTCTGGAAAATACCAATTGCACTAGCAAAAACCCAGCAATGCAAATTACATGTTCATCGCTGTGTTGTTGCTATTGGCACAATACAATTTTTGAATCGATACATGCCTAATACAAAAGGGCCCTAATTAGTTGATCTCCCTCTAAGATGGTTTATTATATTCTTTTTTGGCAGAGTACTTTGGCTAATCCAATTGGCTAAAAGTAAATCACATTTTGGCCAATAGGATTGTAAGCCGGCCCACCATGGCAAGATAGACTCTTAGGGCGGGTTGGGGGAAAGGAGTGAGAGAGGTCTAGGGGATGGCAGTTTTGAAGAGGGATAATGGGGATAGGTGGCCATCATGGGTATCACTCTTACACCCTCAAGTGTAATGTCTGGAAACACGACGACCACCTGATAAATAATTGGGATCCAGTTGGTCCCCCTTAGGCCTGGTTCAACATTGGGATCGCAAAAGGCAAATCACAATCGCCTATGGAGTGTGATTGCATTTTTACCAAGCAATTGTGGCTCCATGTTGCAGTGATTGCGTTTTTCGAGTCTCATTCCAGAGAATGAGAATGGCATACTAACTATCACCAACATGTTGCATGCAGTGCACCTTTGCGACATATGCACACCGCAGGCACTGCAAGGGTTTACCACAGTGCTTTGCTGAATACCGGCTATCAGCAAAGAGCAGAAACGCTTCCCACCAAAAGCACAACAAGTGTGAACTGGCCCTTGAGAGAATTTGATTGGTGATTACAAATTGTTGCAACCTGCAGTGTACAACTCAGGGGCATATTTAAAATGATTTAAATATGCCGCCAAGTTCTAGTTATGGCCTCCTCCTCCCCACAGCCATACCAATCCTCTCCAAAAAGTTACAAAGCATAGAAGCGCAAACAAAACAAAAAAGATGCAGGCCGACAATCGTAATTCTGGAAAATACCAATTGCACTAGCAAAAACCCAGCAATGCAAATTACATGTTCATCGCTGTGCTGCTGCTATTGGCACAATACAATTTTTGAATCGTAACATGCCTAATACAAAAGGGCCCTAATTAGTTGATCTCCCTCTAAGATGGTTTATTATATTCTTTTTTGGCAGAGTACTTTGGCTAATCCAATTGGCTAAAAGTAAATCACATTTTGGCCAATAGGATTGTAAGCCGGCCCACCATGGCAAGGTAGACTCTTAGGGCGGGTTGGGGGAAGGGAGTGAGAGAGGTCTAGGGGATTGCAGTTTTGAAGAGGGATAATGGGGATAGGGGGCCATCATGGGTATCACTCTTACACCCTCAAGTGTAATGTCTGGAAACATGACGACCACCTGATAAATAATTGGGATCCAGTTGGTCCCCCTTAGGCCTGGTTCAACATTGGGATCACAAAAGGCAAATCACAATCGCCTGTGGAGTGTGATTGCATTTTTACCAAGCAATTGTGGCTCCATGTTGCAGTGATTGCGTTTTTCGAGTCTCATTCCAGAGAATGAGAATGGCATACTAACTATCACCAACATGTTGCATGCAGTGCACCTTTGCGACATATGCACACCGCAGGCACTGCAACGGTTTACCACAGTGCTTTGCTGAATACCGGCTATCAGCAAAGAGCAGAAACGCTCCCCACCAAAAGCACAACAAGTGTGAACTGGCCCTTGAGAGAATTTGATTGGTGATTACAAATTGTTGCAACCTGCAGTGTAGAACTCGGGGGCATATTTAAAATGATTTAAATATGCCGCCAAGTTCTAGTTATGGCCTCCTCCTCCCCACAGCCATACCAATCCTCTCCAAAAAGTTACAAAGCATAGAAGCGCAAACAAAACAAAAAAGATGCAGGCCGACAATCGTAATTCTGGAAAATACCAATTGCACTAGCAAAAACCCAGCAATGCAATTTACATGTTTATTGCCGTGCTGTTGCTATTGGCACAATGGGCACAATACAATTTTTGAATCGTAACATGCCTAATACAAAAGGGCCCTAATTAGTTGATCTCCCTCTAAGATGGTTTATTATATTCTTGTTTGGCAGAGTACTTTGGCTAATCCAATTGGCTATAAGTAAATCACATTTTGGCCAATAGGATTGTAAGCCGGCCCACCATGGCAAGGAAGACTCTTAGGGCGGGTTGGGGGAAGGGAGTGAGAGAGGTCTAGGGGATGGCAGTTTTGAAGATGAATAATGGGGATAGGTGGCCATCATGGGTATCACTCTTACACCCTCAAGTGTAATGTCTGGAAACACGACGACCACCTGATAAATAATTGGGATCCAGTTGGTCCACTTTAGGCCTGATTCAACATTGGGATCACAAAAGGCAAATCACCTATGGAGTGTGATTGCATTCTTACCAAGCAATTGTGGCTCCATGTTGCAGTGATTGCGTTTTTCGAGTCTCATTCCAGAGAATGAGAATGGCATTCTAACTGCCACCGAAATGTTGCACACAGTGCACCTCTGCGATATAAGCACACCGCAGGCACTGCAAGCATTTACCACAGTGCTTTGCTGAATACCGGCTATCAGCAAAGAGCAGAAATGCTCCCCACCAAAAGCACAACAAGTGTGAACTGGCCCTTGAGAGAATTTGATTGGTGATTACAAATTGTTGCAACCTGCAGTGTAGAACTCAGGGGCATATTTAAAATGATTTAAATATACCGCCAAGTTCTAGTTATGGCCTCCTCCTCCCCAGAGCCATACCAATCCTCTCCAAAAAGTTACAAAGCATAGAAGCGCAAACAAAACAAAAAAGATGCAGGCCGACAATCGTAATTCTGGAAAATACCAATTGCACTAGCAAAAACCCAGCAATGCAAATTACATGTTCATCGCTGTGTTGTTGCTATTGGCACAATACAATTTTTGAATCGATACATGCCTAATACAAAAGGGCCCTAATTAGTTGATCTCCCTCTAAGATGGTTTATTATATTCTTTTTTGGCAGAGTACTTTGGCTAATCCAATTGGCTAAAAGTAAATCACATTTTGGCCAATAGGATTGTAAGCCGGCCCACCATGGCAAGATAGACTCTTAGGGCGGGTTGGGGGAAAGGAGTGAGAGAGGTCTAGGGGATGGCAGTTTTGAAGAGGGATAATGGGGATAGGTGGCCATCATGGGTATCACTCTTACACCCTCAAGTGTAATGTCTGGAAACATGACGACCACCTGATAAATAATTGGGATCCAGTTGGTCCCCCTTAGGCCTGGTTCAACATTGGGATCGCAAAAGGCAAATCACAATCACCTGTGGAGTGTGATTGCATTTTTACCAAGCAATTCTGGCTCCATGTTGCAGTGATTGCGTTTTTCGAGTCTCATTCCAGAGAATGATAATGGCATACTAACTATCACCAGCATGTTGCATGCAGTGCACCTTTGCGACATATGCACACCGCAGGCACTGCAAGGATTTACCACAGTGCTTTGCTGAATACCGACTATCAGCAAAGAGCAGAAACGCTCCCCACCAAAAGCACAACAAGTGTGAACTGGCCCTTGAGAGAATTTGATTGGTGATTACAAATTGTTGCAACCTGCAGTGTAGAACTCAGGGGCATATTTAAAATGATTTAAATATACCGCCAAGTTCTAGTTATGGCCTCCTCCTCCCCAAAGCCATACCAATCCTCTCCAAAAAGTTACAAAGCATAGAAGCGCAAACAAAACAAAAAAGATGCAGGCCGACAATCGTAATTCTGGAAAATACCAATTGCACTAGCAAAAACCCAGCAATGCAATTTACATGTTTATTGCCGTGCTGTTGCTATTGGCAATATGGGCACTATACAATTTTTGAATCGTAACATGCCTAATACAAAAAGGCCCTAATTAGTTGATCTCCCTCTAAGATGGTTTATTATATTCTTTTTTGGCAGAGTACTTTGGCTAATCCAATTGGCTAAAAGTAAATCACATTTTGGCCAATAGGATTGTAAGCCGGCCCACCATGGCAAGGTAGACTCTTAGGGCGGGTTGGGGGAAGGGAGTGAGAGAGGTCTAGGGGATGGCAGTTTTGAAGAGGGATAATGGGGATAGGTGGCCATCATGGGTATCACTCTTACACCCTCAAGTGTAATGTCTGGAAACACGACGACCACCTGATAAATAATTGGGATCCAGTTGGTCCACTTTGGGCCTGATTCAACATTGGGATCACAAAAGGCAAATCACCTATGGAGTGTGATTGCATTCTTACCAAGCAATTGTGGCTCCATGTTGCAGTGATTGCGTTTTTCGAGTCTCATTCCAGAGAATGAGAATGGCATTCTAACTGCCACCGAAATGTTGCACACAGTGCACCTCTGCGATATAAGCACACCGCAGGCACTGCAAGCATTTACCACAGTGCTTTGCTGAATACCGGCTATCAGCAAAGAGCAGAAATGCTCCCCACCAAAAGCACAACAAGTGTGAACTGGCCCTTGAGAGAATTTGATTGGTGATTACAAATTGTTGCAACCTGCAGTGTAGAACTCAGGGGCATATTTAAAATGATTTAAATATACCGCCAAGTTCTAGTTATGGCCTCCTCCTCAACACAGCCATACCAATCCTCTCCAAAAAGTTACAAAGCATAGAAGCACAAACAAAACAAAAAAGATGCAGGCCGACAATCGTAATTCTGGAAAATACCAATTGCACTAGCAAAAACCCAGCAATGCAAATTACATGTTCATCGCTGTGTTGTTGCTATTGGCACAATACAATTTTTGAATCGATACATGCCTAATACAAAAGGGCCCTAATTAGTTGATCTCCCTCTAAGATGGTTTATTATATTCTTTTTTGGCAGAGTACTTTGGCTAATCCAATTGGCTAAAAGTAAATCACATTTTGGCCAATAGGATTGTAAGCCGGCCCACCATGGCAAGATAGACTCTTAGGGCGGGTTGGGGGAAAGGAGTGAGAGAGGTCTAGGGGATGGCAGTTTTGAAGAGGGATAATGGGGATAGGTGGCCATCATGGGTATCACTCTTACACCCTCAAGTGTAATGTCTGGAAACACGACGACCACCTGATAAATAATTGGGATCCAGTTGGTCCCCCTTAGGCCTGGTTCAACATTGGGATCGCAAAAGGCAAATCACAATCGCCTATGGAGTGTGATTGCATTTTTACCAAGCAATTGTGGCTCCATGTTGCAGTGATTGCGTTTTTCGAGTCTCATTCCAGAGAATGAGAATGGCATACTAACTATCACCAACATGTTGCATGCAGTGCACCTTTGCGACATATGCACACCGCAGGCACTGCAAGGGTTTACCACAGTGCTTTGCTGAATACCGGCTATCAGCAAAGAGCAGAAACGCTTCCCACCAAAAGCACAACAAGTGTGAACTGGCCCTTGAGAGAATTTGATTGGTGATTACAAATTGTTGCAACCTGCAGTGTACAACTCAGGGGCATATTTAAAATGATTTAAATATGCCGCCAAGTTCTAGTTATGGCCTCCTCCTCCCCACAGCCATACCAATCCTCTCCAAAAAGTTACAAAGCATAGAAGCGCAAACAAAACAAAAAAGATGCAGGCCGACAATCGTAATTCTGGAAAATACCAATTGCACTAGCAAAAACCCAGCAATGCAAATTACATGTTCATCGCTGTGCTGCTGCTATTGGCACAATACAATTTTTGAATCGTAACATGCCTAATACAAAAGGGCCCTAATTAGTTGATCTCCCTCTAAGATGGTTTATTATATTCTTTTTTGGCAGAGTACTTTGGCTAATCCAATTGGCTAAAAGTAAATCACATTTTGGCCAATAGGATTGTAAGCCGGCCCACCATGGCAAGGTAGACTCTTAGGGCGGGTTGGGGGAAGGGAGTGAGAGAGGTCTAGGGGATTGCAGTTTTGAAGAGGGATAATGGGGATAGGGGGCCATCATGGGTATCACTCTTACACCCTCAAGTGTAATGTCTGGAAACATGACGACCACCTGATAAATAATTGGGATCCAGTTGGTCCCCCTTAGGCCTGGTTCAACATTGGGATCACAAAAGGCAAATCACAATCGCCTGTGGAGTGTGATTGCATTTTTACCAAGCAATTGTGGCTCCATGTTGCAGTGATTGCGTTTTTCGAGTCTCATTCCAGAGAATGAGAATGGCATACTAACTATCACCAACATGTTGCATGCAGTGCACCTTTGCGACATATGCACACCGCAGGCACTGCAACGGTTTACCACAGTGCTTTGCTGAATACCGGCTATCAGCAAAGAGCAGAAACGCTCCCCACCAAAAGCACAACAAGTGTGAACTGGCCCTTGAGAGAATTTGATTGGTGATTACAAATTGTTGCAACCTGCAGTGTAGAACTCGGGGGCATATTTAAAATGATTTAAATATGCCGCCAAGTTCTAGTTATGGCCTCCTCCTCCCCACAGCCATACCAATCCTCTCCAAAAAGTTACAAAGCATAGAAGCGCAAACAAAACAAAAAAGATGCAGGCCGACAATCGTAATTCTGGAAAATACCAATTGCACTAGCAAAAACCCAGCAATGCAATTTACATGTTTATTGCCGTGCTGTTGCTATTGGCACAATGGGCACAATACAATTTTTGAATCGTAACATGCCTAATACAAAAGGGCCCTAATTAGTTGATCTCCCTCTAAGATGGTTTATTATATTCTTGTTTGGCAGAGTACTTTGGCTAATCCAATTGGCTATAAGTAAATCACATTTTGGCCAATAGGATTGTAAGCCGGCCCACCATGGCAAGGAAGACTCTTAGGGCGGGTTGGGGGAAGGGAGTGAGAGAGGTCTAGGGGATGGCAGTTTTGAAGATGAATAATGGGGATAGGTGGCCATCATGGGTATCACTCTTACACCCTCAAGTGTAATGTCTGGAAACACGACGACCACCTGATAAATAATTGGGATCCAGTTGGTCCACTTTAGGCCTGATTCAACATTGGGATCACAAAAGGCAAATCACCTATGGAGTGTGATTGCATTCTTACCAAGCAATTGTGGCTCCATGTTGCAGTGATTGCGTTTTTCGAGTCTCATTCCAGAGAATGAGAATGGCATTCTAACTGCCACCGAAATGTTGCACACAGTGCACCTCTGCGATATAAGCACACCGCAGGCACTGCAAGCATTTACCACAGTGCTTTGCTGAATACCGGCTATCAGCAAAGAGCAGAAATGCTCCCCACCAAAAGCACAACAAGTGTGAACTGGCCCTTGAGAGAATTTGATTGGTGATTACAAATTGTTGCAACCTGCAGTGTAGAACTCAGGGGCATATTTAAAATGATTTAAATATACCGCCAAGTTCTAGTTATGGCCTCCTCCTCCCCAGAGCCATACCAATCCTCTCCAAAAAGTTACAAAGCATAGAAGCGCAAACAAAACAAAAAAGATGCAGGCCGACAATCGTAATTCTGGAAAATACCAATTGCACTAGCAAAAACCCAGCAATGCAAATTACATGTTCATCGCTGTGTTGTTGCTATTGGCACAATACAATTTTTGAATCGATACATGCCTAATACAAAAGGGCCCTAATTAGTTGATCTCCCTCTAAGATGGTTTATTATATTCTTTTTTGGCAGAGTACTTTGGCTAATCCAATTGGCTAAAAGTAAATCACATTTTGGCCAATAGGATTGTAAGCCGGCCCACCATGGCAAGATAGACTCTTAGGGCGGGTTGGGGGAAAGGAGTGAGAGAGGTCTAGGGGATGGCAGTTTTGAAGAGGGATAATGGGGATAGGTGGCCATCATGGGTATCACTCTTACACCCTCAAGTGTAATGTCTGGAAACATGACGACCACCTGATAAATAATTGGGATCCAGTTGGTCCCCCTTAGGCCTGGTTCAACATTGGGATCGCAAAAGGCAAATCACAATCACCTGTGGAGTGTGATTGCATTTTTACCAAGCAATTCTGGCTCCATGTTGCAGTGATTGCGTTTTTCGAGTCTCATTCCAGAGAATGATAATGGCATACTAACTATCACCAGCATGTTGCATGCAGTGCACCTTTGCGACATATGCACACCGCAGGCACTGCAAGGATTTACCACAGTGCTTTGCTGAATACCGACTATCAGCAAAGAGCAGAAACGCTCCCCACCAAAAGCACAACAAGTGTGAACTGGCCCTTGAGAGAATTTGATTGGTGATTACAAATTGTTGCAACCTGCAGTGTAGAACTCAGGGGCATATTTAAAATGATTTAAATATACCGCCAAGTTCTAGTTATGGCCTCCTCCTCCCCAAAGCCATACCAATCCTCTCCAAAAAGTTACAAAGCATAGAAGCGCAAACAAAACAAAAAAGATGCAGGCCGACAATCGTAATTCTGGAAAATACCAATTGCACTAGCAAAAACCCAGCAATGCAATTTACATGTTTATTGCCGTGCTGTTGCTATTGGCAATATGGGCACTATACAATTTTTGAATCGTAACATGCCTAATACAAAAAGGCCCTAATTAGTTGATCTCCCTCTAAGATGGTTTATTATATTCTTTTTTGGCAGAGTACTTTGGCTAATCCAATTGGCTAAAAGTAAATCACATTTTGGCCAATAGGATTGTAAGCCGGCCCACCATGGCAAGGTAGACTCTTAGAGCGGGTTGGGGGAAGGGAGTGAGAGAGGTCTAGGGGATGGCAGTTTTGAAGAGGGATAATGGGGATAGGTGGCCATCATGGGTATCACTCTTACACCTTCAAGTGTAATGTCTGGAAACATGACGACCACCTGATAAATAATTGGGATCCAGTTGGTCCCCCTTAGGCCTGGTTCAACATTGGGATCGCAAAAGGAAAATCACAATCGCCTATGGAGTGTGATTGCATTTTTACCAAGCAATTGTGGCTCCATGTTGCAGTGATTGTGTTTTTCGAGTCTCATTCCAGAGAATGAGAATGGCATACTAACTATCACCAACATGTTGCATGCAGTGCACCTTTGCGACATATGCACACCGCAGGCACTACAAGGATTTACCACAGTGCTTTGCTGAATACTGGCTATCAGCAAAGAGCAGAAACGCTCCCCACCAAAAGCACAACAAGTGTGAACTGGTCCTTGAGAGAATTTGATTGGTGATTACAAATTGTTGCAACCTGCAGTGTAGAACTCAGGGGCATATTTAAAATGATTTAAATATACCGCCAAGTTCTAGTTATGGCCTCCTCCTCCCCACAGCCATACCAATCCTCTCCAAAAAGTTACAAAGCATAGAAGCGCAAACAAAACAAAAAAGATGCAGGCCGACAATCGTAATTCTGGAAAATACCAATTGCACTAGCAAAAACCCAGCAATGCAATTTACATGTTTATTGCCGTGCTGTTGCTATTGGCAATATGGGCACTATACAATTTTTGAATCGTAACATGCCTAATACAAAAGGGCCCTAATTAGTTGATCTCCCTCTAAGATGGTTTATTATATTCTTTTTTGGCAGAGTACTTTGGCTAATCCAATTGGCTAAAAGTAAATCACATTTTGGCCAATAGGATTGTAAGCCGGCCCACCATGGCAAGGTAGACTCTTAGGGCGGGATGGGGGAAAGGAGTGAGAGAGGTCTAGGGGATGGCAGTTTTGAAGAGGGATAATGGGGATAGGTGGCCATCATGGGTATCACTCTTACACCCTCAAGTGTAATGTCTGTAAACATGACGACCAACTGATAAATAATTGGGATCCAGTTGGTCCCCCTTAGGCCTGGTTCAACATTGGGATCGCAAAAGGCAAATCACAATCGCCTATGGCGTGTGATTGCATTTTTACCAAGCAATTGTGGCTCCATGTTGCAGTGATTGCGTTTTTGAGTCTCATTCCAGAGAATGAGAATGACATACTAACTATCACCAACATGTTGCATGCAGTGCACCTTTGCGACATATGCACACCGCAGGCACTGCAAGGATTTACCACAGTGCTTTGCTGAATACCGGCTATCAGCAAAGAGCAGAAACGCTCCCCACCAAAAGCACAACAAGTGTGAACTGGCCCTTGAGAGAATTTGATTGGTGATTACAAATTGTTGCAACCTGCAGTGTAGAACTCGGGGGCATATTTAAAATGATTTAAATATGCCGCCAAGTTCTAGTTATGGCCTCCTCCTCCCCACAGCCATACCAATCCTCTCCAAAAAGTTACAAAGCATAGAAGCGCAAACAAAACAAAAAAGATGCAGGCCGACAATCGTAATTCTGGAAAATACCAATTGCACTAGCAAAAACCCAGCAATGCAAATTACATGTTCATCGCTGTGCTGTTGCTATTGGCACAATACAATTTTTGAATCGTAACATGCCTAATACAAAAGGGCCCTAATTAGTTGATCTCCCTCTAAGATGGTTTATTATATTCTTTTTTGGCAGAGTACTTTGGCTAATCCAATTGGCTAAAAGTAAATCACATTTTGGCCAATAGGATTCTAAGCCGGCCCACCATGGCAAGGTAGACTCTTAGGGCGGGTTGGGGGAAGGGAGTGAGAGAGGTCTAGGGGATTGCAGTTTTGAAGAGGGATAATGGGGATAGGGGGCCATCATGGGTATCACTCTTACACCCTCAAGTGTAATGTCTGGAAACATGACGACCACCTGATAAATAATTGGGATCCAGTTGGTCCCCCTTAGGCCTGGTTCAACATTGGGATCGCAAAAGGCAAATCACAATTGCCTGTGGAATGTGATTACATTTTTACCAAGCAATTCTGGCTCCATGTTGCAGTGATTGCGTTTTTCGAGTCTCATTTCAGAGAATGAGAATGGCATTCTAACTGCCACCGAAATGTTGCACACAGTGCACCTCTGCGATATAAGCACACCGCAGGCACTGCAAGCATTTACCACAGTGCTTTGCTGAATACCGGCTATTAGCAAAGAGCAGAAATGCTCCCCACCAAAAGCACAACAAGTGTGAACTGGCCCTTGAGAGAATTTGATTGGTGATTACAAATTGTTGCAACCTGCAGTGTAGAACTCAGGGGCATATTTAAAATGATTTAAATACACCGCCAAGTTCTAGTTATGGCCTCCTCCTCCCCACAGCCATACCAATCCTCTCCAAAAAGTTACAAAGCATAGAAGCGCAAACAAAACAAAAAAGATGCAGGCCGACAATCGTAATTCTGGAAAATACCAATTGCACTAGCAAAAACCCAGCAATGCAAATAACATGTTCATCGCTGTGTTGTTGCTATTGGCACAATACAATTTTTGAATCGATACATGCCTAATACAAAAGGGCCCTAATTAGTTGATCTCCCTCTAAGATGGTTTATTATATTCTTTTTTGGCAGAGTACTTTGGCTAATCCAATTGGCTAAAAGTAAATCACATTTTGGCCAATAGGATTGTAAGCCGGCCCACCATGGCAAGATAGACTCTTAGGGCGGGTTGGGGGAAAGGAGTGAGAGAGGTCTAGGGGATGGCAGTTTTGAAGAGGGATAATGGGGATAGGTGGCCATCATGGGTATCACTCTTACACCCTCAAGTGTAATGTCTGGAAACACGACGACCACCTGATAAATAATTGGGATCCAGTTGGTCCCCCTTAGGCCTGGTTCAACATTGGGATCGCAAAAGGCAAATCACAATCGCCTATGGAGTGTGATTGCATTTTTACCAAGCAATTGTGGCTCCATGTTGCAGTGATTGCGTTTTTCGAGTCTCATTCCAGAGAATGAGAATGGCATACTAACTATCACCAACATGTTGCATGCAGTGCACCTTTGCGACATATGTACACCGCAGGCACTGCAAGGGTTTACCACAGTGCTTTGCTGAATACCGGCTATCAGCAAAGAGCAGAAACGCTTCCCACCAAAAGCACAACAAGTGTGAACTGGCCCTTGAGAGAATTTGATTGGTGATTACAAATTGTTGCAACCTGCAGTGTACAACTCAGGGGCATATTTAAAATGATTTAAATATGCCGCCAAGTTCTAGTTATGGCCTCCTCCTCCCCACAGCCATACCAATCCTCTCCAAAAAGTTACAAAGCATAGAAGCGCAAACAAAACAAAAAAGATGCAGGCCGACAATCGTAATTCTGGAAAATACCAATTGCACTAGCAAAAACCCAGCAATGCAAATTACATGTTCATCGCTGTGCTGCTGCTATTGGCACAATACAATTTTTGAATCGTAACATGCCTAATACAAAAGGGCCCTAATTAGTTGATCTCCCTCTAAGATGGTTTATTATATTCTTTTTTGGCAGAGTACTTTGGCTAATCCAATTGGCTAAAAGTAAATCACATTTTGGCCAATAGGATTGTAAGCCGGCCCACCATGGCAAGGTAGACTCTTAGGGCGGGTTGGGGGAAGGGAGTGAGAGAGGTCTAGGGGATTGCAGTTTTGAAGAGGGATAATGGGGATAGGGGGCCATCATGGGTATCACTCTTACACCCTCAAGTGTAATGTCTGGAAACATGACGACCACCTGATAAATAATTGGGATCCAGTTGGTCCCCCTTAGGCCTGGTTCAACATTGGGATCACAAAAGGCAAATCACAATCGCCTGTGGAGTGTGATTGCATTTTTACCAAGCAATTGTGGCTCCATGTTGCAGTGATTGCGTTTTTCGAGTCTCATTCCAGAGAATGAGAATAGCATAGTAACTATCACCAACATGTTGCATGCAGTGCACCTTTGCGACATATGCACACCGCAGGCACTGCAACGGTTTACCACAGTGCTTTGCTGAATACCGGCTATCAGCAAAGAGCAGAAACGCTCCCCACCAAAAGCACAACAAGTGTGAACTGGCCCTTGAGAGAATTTGATTGGTGATTACAAATTGTTGCAACCTGCAGTGTAGAACTCGGGGGCATATTTAAAATGATTTAAATATGCCGCCAAGTTCTAGTTATGGCCTCCTCCTCCCCACAGCCATACCAATCCTCTCCAAAAAGTTACAAAGCATAGAAGCGCAAACAAAACAAAAAAGATGCAGGCCGACAATCGTAATTCTGGAAAATACCAATTGCACTAGCAAAAACCCAGCAATGCAATTTACATGTTTATTGCCGTGCTGTTGCTATTGGCACAATGGGCACAATACAATTTTTGAATCGTAACATGCCTAATACAAAAGGGCCCTAATTAGTTGATCTCCCTCTAAGATGGTTTATTATATTCTTGTTTGGCAGCGTACTTTGGCTAATCCAATTGGCTATAAGTAAATCACATTTTGGCCAATAGGATTGTAAGCCGGCCCACCATGGCAAGGAAGACTCTTAGGGGGGTTGGGGGAAGGGAGTGAGAGAGGTCTAGGGGATGGCAGTTTTGAAGATGGATAATGGGGATAGGTGGCCATCATGGGTATCACTCTTACACCCTCAAGTGTAATGTCTGGAAACACGACGACCACCTGATAAATAATTGGGATCCAGTTGGTCCACTTTAGGCCTGATTCAACATTGGGATCACAAAAGGCAAATCACCTATGGAGTGTGATTGCATTCTTACCAAGCAATTGTGGCTCCATGTTGCAGTGATTGCGTTTTTCGAGTCTCATTCCAGAGAATGAGAATGGCATTCTAACTGCCACCGAAATGTTGCACACAGTGCACCTCTGCGATATAAGCACACCGCAGGCACTGCAAGCATTTACCACAGTGCTTTGCTGAATACCGGCTATCAGCAAAGAGCAGAAATGCTCCCCACCAAAAGCACAACAAGTGTGAACTGGCCCTTGAGAGAATTTGATTGGTGATTACAAATTGTTGCAACCTGCAGTGTAGAACTCAGGGGCATATTTAAAATGATTTAAATATACCGCCAAGTTCTAGTTATGGCCTCCTCCTCCCCAGAGCCATACCAATCCTCTCCAAAAAGTTACAAAGCATAGAAGCGCAAACAAAACAAAAAAGATGCAGGCCGACAATCGTAATTCTGGAAAATACCAATTGCACTAGCAAAAACCCAGCAATGCAAATTACATGTTCATCGCTGTGTTGTTGCTATTGGCACAATACAATTTTTGAATCGATACATGCCTAATACAAAAGGGCCCTAATTAGTTGATCTCCCTCTAAGATGGTTTATTATATTCTTTTTTGGCAGAGTACTTTGGCTAATCCAATTGGCTAAAAGTAAATCACATTTTGGCCAATAGGATTGTAAGCCGGCCCACCATGGCAAGATAGACTCTTAGGGCGGGTTGGGGGAAAGGAGTGAGAGAGGTCTAGGGGATGGCAGTTTTGAAGAGGGATAATGGGGATAGGTGGCCATCATGGGTATCACTCTTACATCTTCAAGTGTAATGTCTGGAAACATGACGACCACCTGATAAATAATTGGGATCCAATTGGTCCCCCTTAGGCCTGGTTTAACATTGGGATCGCAAAAGGAAAATCACAATCGCCTATGGAGTGTGATTGCATTTTTACCAAGCAATTGTGGCTCCATGTTGCAGTGATTGTGTTTTTCGAGTCTCATTCCAGAGAATGAGAATGGCATACTAACTATCACCAACATGTTGCATGCAGTGCACCTTTGCGACATATGCACACCGCAGGCACTACAAGGATTTACCACAGTGCTTTGCTGAATACTGGCTATCAGCAAAGAGCAGAAACGCTCCCCACCAAAAGCACAACAAGTGTGAACTGGCCCTTGAGAGAATTTGATTGGTGATTACAAATTGTTGCAACCTGCAGTGTAGAACTCAGGGGCATATTTAAAATGATTTAAATATACCGCCAAGTTCTAGTTATGGCCTCCTCCTCCCCACAGCCATACCAATCCTCTCCAAAAAGTTACAAAGCATAGAAGCGCAAACAAAACAAAAAAGATGCAGGCCGACAATCGTAATTCTGGAAAATACCAATTGCACTAGCAAAAACCCAGCAATGCAATTTACATGTTTATTGCCGTGCTGTTGCTATTGGCAATATGGGCACTATACAATTTTTGAATCGTAACATGCCTAATACAAAAGGGCCCTAATTAGTTGATCTCCCTCTAAGATGGTTTATTATATTCTTTTTTGGCAGAGTACTTTGGCTAATCCAATTGGCTAAAAGTAAATCACATTTTGGCCAATAGGATTGTAAGCCGGCCAACCATGGCAAGGTAGACTCTTAGGGCGGGATGGGGGAAAGGAGTGAGAGAGGTCTAGGGGATGGCAGTTTTGAAGAGGGATAATGGGGATAGGTGGCCATCATGGGTATCACTCTTACACCCTCAAGTGTAATGTCTGGAAACACGACGACCACCTGATAAATAATTGGGATCCAGTTGGTCCCCCTTAGGCCTGGTTCAACATTGGGATCGCAAAAGGCAAATCACAATCGCCTATGGAGTGTGATTGCATTTTTACCAAGCAATTGTGGCTCCATGTTGCAGTGATTGCGTTTTTCGAGTCTCATTCCAGAGAATGAGAATGGCATACTAACTATCACCAACATGTTGCATGCAGTGCACCTTTGCGACATATGCACACCGCAGGCACTGCAAGGGTTTACCACAGTGCTTTGCTGAATACCGGCTATCAGCAAAGAGCAGAAACGCTCCCCACCAAAAGCACAACAAGTGTGAACTGGCCCTTGAGAGAATTTGATTGGTGATTGCAAATTGTTGCAACCTGCAGTGTAGAACTCGGGGGCATATTTAAAATGATTTAAATATGCCGCCAAGTTCTAGTTATGGCCTCCTCCTCCCCACAGCCATACCAATCCTCTCCAAAAAGTTACAAAGCATAGAAGCGCAAACAAAACAAAAAAGATGCAGGCCGACAATCGTAATTCTGGAAACTACCAATTGCACTAGCAAAAACCCAGCAATGCAAATTACATGTTCATCGCTGTGCTGCTGCTATTGGCACAATACAATTTTTGAATCGTAACATGCCTAATACAAAAGGGCCCTAATTAGTTGATCTCCCTCTAAGATGGTTTATTATATTCTTTTTTGGCAGAGTACTTTGGCTAATCCAATTGGCTAAAAGTAAATCACATTTTGGCCAATAGGATTGTAAGCCGGCCCACCATGGCAAGGTAGACTCTTAGGGCGGGTTGGGGGAAGGGAGTGAGAGAGGTCTAGGGGATTGCAGTTTTGAAGAGGGATAATGGGGATAGGGGGCCATCATGGGTATCACTCTTACACCCTCAAGTGTAATGTCTGGAAACATGACGACCACCTGATAAATAATTGGGATCCAGTTGGTCCCCCTTAGGCCTGGTTCAACATTGGGATCACAAAAGGCAAATCACAATCGCCTGTGGAGTGTGATTGCATTTTTACCAAGCAATTGTGGCTCCATGTTGCAGTGATTGCGTTTTTCGAGTCTCATTCCAGAGAATGAGAATGGCATACTAACTATCACCAACATGTTGCATGCAGTGCACCTTTGCGACATATGCACACCGCAGGCACTGCAACGGTTTACCACAGTGCTTTGCTGAATACCGGCTATCAGCAAAGAGCAGAAACGCTCCCCACCAAAAGCACAACAAGTGTGAACTGGCCCTTGAGAGAATTTGATTGGTGATTACAAATTGTTGCAACCTGCAGTGTAGAACTCGGGGGCATATTTAAAATGATTTAAATATGCCGCCAAGTTCTAGTTATGGCCTCCTCCTCCCCACAGCCATACCAATCCTCTCCAAAAAGTTACAAAGCATAGAAGCGCAAACAAAACAAAAAAGATGCAGGCCGACAATCGTAATTCTGGAAAATACCAATTGCACTAGCAAAAACCCAGCAATGCAATTTACATGTTTATTGCCGTGCTGTTGCTATTGGCACAATGGGCACAATACAATTTTTGAATCGTAACATGCCTAATACAAAAGGGCCCTAATTAGTTGATCTCCCTCTAAGATGGTTTATTATATTCTTGTTTGGCAGCGTACTTTGGCTAATCCAATTGGCTATAAGTAAATCACATTTTGGCCAATAGGATTGTAAGCCGGCCCACCATGGCAAGGAAGACTCTTAGGGGGGTTGGGGGAAGGGAGTGAGAGAGGTCTAGGGGATGGCAGTTTTGAAGATGGATAATGGGGATAGGTGGCCATCATGGGTATCACTCTTACACCCTCAAGTGTAATGTCTGGAAACACGACGACCACCTGATAAATAATTGGGATCCAGTTGGTCCACTTTGGGCCTGATTCAACATTGGGATCACAAAAGGCAAATCACCTATGGAGTGTGATTGCATTCTTACCAAGCAATTGTGGCTCCATGTTGCAGTGATTGCGTTTTTCGAGTCTCATTCCAGAGAATGAGAATGGCATTCTAACTGCCACCGAAATGTTGCACACAGTGCACCTCTGCGATATAAGCACACCGCAGGCACTGCAAGCATTTACCACAGTGCTTTGCTGAATACCGGCTATCAGCAAAGAGCAGAAATGCTCCCCACCAAAAGCACAACAAGTGTGAACTGGCCCTTGAGAGAATTTGATTGGTGATTACAAATTGTTGCAACCTGCAGTGTAGAACTCAGGGGCATATTTAAAATGATTTAAATATACCGCCAAGTTCTAGTTATGGCCTCCTCCTCCCCACAGCCATACCAATCCTCTCCAAAAAGTTACAAAGCATAGAAGCACAAACAAAACAAAAAAGATGCAGGCCGACAATCGTAATTCTGGAAAATACCAATTGCACTAGCAAAAACCCAGCAATGCAAATAACATGTTCATCGCTGTGTTGTTGCTATTGGCACAATACAATTTTTGAATCGATACATGCCTAATACAAAAGGGCCCTAATTAGTTGATCTCCCTCTAAGATGGTTTATTATATTCTTTTTTGGCAGAGTACTTTGGCTAATCCAATTGGCTAAAAGTAAATCACATTTTGGCCAATAGGATTGTAAGCCGGCCCACCATGGCAAGATAGACTCTTAGGGCGGGTTGGGGGAAAGGAGTGAGAGAGGTCTAGGGGATGGCAGTTTTGAAGAGGGATAATGGGGATAGGTGGCCATCATGGGTATTACTCTTACACCCTCAAGTGTAATGTCTGGAAACACGACGACCACCTGATAAATAATTGGGATCCAGTTGGTCCCCCTTAGGCCTGGTTCAACATTGGGATCGCAAAGGGCAAATCACAATCGCCTATGGAGTGTGATTGCATTCTTACCAAGCAATTGTGGCTCCATGTTGCAGTGATTGCGTTTTTCGAGTCTCATTCCAGAGAATGAGAATGGCATTCTAACTGCCACCGAAATGTTGCACACAGTGCACCTCTGCAATATAAGCACACCGCAGGCACTGCAAGCATTTACCACAGTGCTTTGCTGAATACCGGCTATCAGCAAAGAGCAGAAATGCTCCCCACCAAAAGCACAACAAGTGTGAACTGGCCCTTGAGAGAATTTGATTGGTGATTACAAATTGTTGCAACCTGCAGTGTAGAACTCAGGGGCATATTTAAAATGATTTAAATATACCGCCAAGTTCTAGTTATGGCCTCCTCCTCCCCAGAGCCATACCAATCCTCTCCAAAAAGTTACAAAGCATAGAAGCGCAAACAAAACAAAAAAGATGCAGGCCGACAATCGTAATTCTGGAAAATACAATTTTTGAATCGATACATGCCTAATACAAAAGGGCCCTAATTAGTTGATCTCCCTCTAAGATGGTTTATTATATTCTTTTTTGGCAGAGTACTTTGGCTAATCCAATTGGCTAAAAGTAAATCACATTTTGGCCAATAGGATTGTAAGCCGGCCCACCATGGCAAGATAGACTCTTAGGGCGGGTTGGGGGAAAGGAGTGAGAGAGGTCTAGGGGATGGCAGTTTTGAAGAGGGATAATGGGGATAGGTGGCCATCATGGGTATCACTCTTACACCCTCAAGTGTAATGTCTGGAAACATGACGACCACCTGATAAATAATTGGGATCCAGTTGGTCCCCCTTAGGCCTGGTTCAACATTGGGATCGCAAAAGGCAAATCACAATCACCTGTGGAGTGTGATTGCATTTTTACCAAGCAATTCTGGCTCCATGTTGCAGTGATTGCGTTTTTCGAGTCTCATTCCAGAGAATGATAATGGCATACTAACTATCACCAGCATGTTGCATGCAGTGCACCTTTGCGACATATGCACACCGCAGGCACTGCAAGGATTTACCACAGTGCTTTGCTGAATACCGACTATCAGCAAAGAGCAGAAACGCTCCCCACCAAAAGCACAACAAGTGTGAACTGGCCCTTGAGAGAATTTGATTGGTGATTACAAATTGTTGCAACCTGCAGTGTAGAACTCAGGGGCATATTTAAAATGATTTAAATATACCGCCAAGTTCTAGTTATGGCCTCCTCCTCCCCACAGCCATACCAATCCACTCCAAAAAGTTACAAAGCATAGAAGCGCAAACAAAACAAAAAAGATGCAGGCCGACAATCGTAATTCTGGAAAATACCAATTGCACTAGCAAAAACCCAGCAATGCAATTTACATGTTTATTGCCGTGCTGTTGCTATTGGCAATATGGGCACTATACAATTTTTGAATCGTAACATGCCTAATACAAAAAGGCCCTAATTAGTTGATCTCCCTCTAAGATGGTTTATTATATTCTTTTTTGGCAGAGTACTTTGGCTAATCCAATTGGCTAAAAGTAAATCACATTTTGGCCAATAGGATTGTAAGCCGGCCCACCATGGCAAGGTAGACTCTTAGGGCGGGTTGGGGGAAGGGAGTGAGAGAGGTCTAGGGGATGGCAGTTTTGAAGAGGGATAATGGGGATAGGTGGCCATCATGGGTATCACTCTTACACCTTCAAGTGTAATGTCTGGAAACATGACGACCACCTGATAAATAATTGGGATCCAGTTGGTCCCCCTTAGGCCTGGTTCAACATTGGGATCGCAAAAGGCAAATCACAATCGCCTATGGAGTGTGATTGCATTTTTACCAAGCAATTGTGGCTCCATGTTGCAGTGATAACGTTTTTCGAGTCTCATTCCAGAGAATGAGAATGGCATACTAACTATCACCAACATGTTGCATGCAGTGCACCTTTGCGACATATGCACACCGCAGGCACTACAAGGATTTACCACAGTGCTTTGCTGAATACTGGCTATCAGCAAAGAGCAGAAACGCTCCCCACCAAAAGCACAACAAGTGTGAACTGGCCCTTGAGAGAATTTGATTGGTGATTACAAATTGTTGCAACCTGCAGTGTAGAACTCAGGGGCATATTTAAAATGATTTAAATATACCGCCAAGTTCTAATTATGGCCTCCTCCTCCCCACAGCCATACCAATCCTCTCCAAAAAGTTACAAAGCATAGAAGCGCAAACAAAACAAAAAAGATGCAGGCCGACAATCGTAATTCTGGAAAATACCAATTGCACTAGCAAAAACCCAGCAATGCAATTTACATGTTTATTGCCGTGCTGTTGCTATTGGCAATATGGGCACTATACAATTTTTGAATCGTAACATGCCTAATACAAAAGGGCCCTAATTAGTTGATATCCCTCTAAGATGGTTTATTATATTCTTTTTTGGCAGAGTACTTTGGCTAATCCAATTGGCTAAAAGTAAATCACATCTTGGCCAATAGGATTGTAAGCCGGCCCACCATGGCAAGGTAGACTCTTAGGGCGGGTTGGGGGAAAGGAGTGAGAGAGGTCTAGGGGATGGCAGTTTTGAAGAGGGATAATGGGGATAGGTGGCCATCATGGGTATCACTCTTACACCTTCAAGTGTAATGTCTGGAAACATGACGACCACCTGATAAATAATTGGGATCCAGTTGGTCCCCCTTAGGCCTGGTTCAACATTGGGATCGCAAAAGGCAAATCACAATCGCCTATGGAGTGTGATTGCATTTTTACCAAGCAATTGTGGCTCCATGTTGCAGTGATAACGTTTTTCGAGTCTCATTCCAGAGAATGAGAATGGCATACTAACTATCACCAACATGTTGCATGCAGTGCACCTTTGCGACATATGCACACCGCAGGCACTACAAGGATTTACCACAGTGCTTTGCTGAATACTGGCTATCAGCAAAGAGCAGAAACGCTCCCCACCAAAAGCACAACAAGTGTGAACTGGCCCTTGAGAGAATTTGATTGGTGATTACAAATTGTTGCAACCTGCAGTGTAGAACTCAGGGGCATATTTAAAATGATTTAAATATACCGCCAAGTTCTAATTATGGCCTCCTCCTCCCCACAGCCATACCAATCCTCTCCAAAAAGTTACAAAGCATAGAAGCGCAAACAAAACAAAAAAGATGCAGGCCGACAATCGTAATTCTGGAAAATACCAATTGCACTAGCAAAAACCCAGCAATGCAATTTACATGTTTATTGCCGTGCTGTTGCTATTGGCAATATGGGCACTATACAATTTTTGAATCGTAACATGCCTAATACAAAAGGGCCCTAATTAGTTGATCTCCCTCTAAGATGGTTTATTATATTCTTTTTTGGCAGAGTACTTTGGCTAATCCAATTGGCTAAAAGTAAATCACATCTTGGCCAATAGGATTGTAAGCCGGCCCACCATGGCAAGGTAGACTCTTAGGGCGGGTTGGGGGAAAGGAGTGAGAGAGGTCTAGGGGATGGCAGTTTTGAAGAGGGATAATGGGGATAGGTGGCCATCATGGGTATTACTCTTACATCCTCAAGTGTAATGTCTGGAAACATGACGACCACCTGATAAATAATTGGGATCCAGTTGGTCCCCCTTAGGCCTGGTTCAACATTGGGATCACAAAAAGCAAATCACAATCGCCTATGGAGTGTGATTGCATTTTTACCAAGCAATTTTGGCTCCATGTTGCAGTGATTGCGTTTTTCGAGTCTCATTCCAGAGAATGAGAATGGCATTCTAACTGCCACCGAAATGTTGCACACAGTGCACCTCTGCGATATAAGCACACCGCAGGCACTGCAAGCATTTACCACAGTGCTTTGCTGAATACCGGCTATCAGCAAAGAGCAGAAATGCTCCCCACCAAAAGCACAACAAGTGTGAACTGGCCCTTGAGAGAATTTGATTGGTGATTACAAATTGTTGCAACCTGCAGTGTAGAACTCAGGGGCATATTTAAAATGATTTAAATATGCCGCCAAGTTCTAGTTATGGCCTCCTCCTCCCCACAGCCATACCAATCCTCTCCAAAAAGTTACAAAGCATAGAAGCACAACCAAAACAAAAAAGATGCTGGCCGACAATCGTAATTCTGGAAAATACAAATTGCACTAGCAAAAACCCAGCAATGCAAATTACATGTTCATCGCTGTGCTGTTGCAATTGGCACAATACAATTTTTGAATCGTAATATGCCTAATACAAAAGGGCCCTAATTAGTTGATCTCCCTCTAAGATGGTTTATTATATTCTTTTTTGGCAGAGTACTTTGGCTAATCCAATTGGCTAAAAGTAAATCACACTTTGGCCAATAGGATTGTAAGCCGGCCCACCATGGCAAGGTAGACTCTTAGGGCGGGTTGGGGGAAGGGAGTGAGAGAGGTCTAGGGGATGGCAGTTTTGAAGAGGGATAATGGGGATAGGTGGCCATCATGGGTATCACTCTTACACCTTCAAGTGTAATGTCTGGAAACATGACGACCACCTGATAAATAATTGGGATCCAGTTGGTCCCCCTTAGGCCTGGTTCAACATTGGGATCGCAAAAGGCAAATCACAATCGCCTATGGAGTGTGATTGCATTTTTACCAAGCAATTGTGGCTCCATGTTGCAGTGATTGCGTTTTTCGAGTCTCATTCCAGAGAATGAGAATGGCATACTAACTATCACCAACATGTTGCATGCAGTGCACCTTTGCGACATATGCACACCGCAGGCACTACAAGGATTTACCACAGTGCTTTGCTGAATACTGGCTATCAGCAAAGAGCAGAAACGCTCCCCACCAAAAGCACAACAAGTGTGAACTGGCCCTTGAGAGAATTTGATTGGTGATTACAAATTGTTGCAACCTGCAGTGTAGAACTCAGGGGCATATTTAAAATGATTTAAATATACCGCCAAGTTCTAATTATGGCCTCCTCCTCCCCACAGCCATACCAATCCTCTCCAAAAAGTTACAAAGCATAGAAGCGCAAACAAAACAAAAAAGATGCAGGCCGACATTCGTAATTCTGGAAAATACCAATTGCACTAGCAAAAACCCAGCAATGCAATTTACATGTTTATTGCCGTGCTGTTGCTATTGGCAATATGGGCACTATACAATTTTTGAATCGTAACATGCCTAATACAAAAGGGCCCTAATTAGTTGATCTCCCTCTATGATGGTTTATTATATTCTTTTTTGGCAGAGTACTTTGGCTAATCCAATTGGCTAAAAGTAAATCACATTTTGGCCAATAGGATTGTAAGCCGGCCCACCATGGCAAGGTAGACTCTTAGGGCGGGTTGGGGGAAAGGAGTGAGAGAGGTCTAGGGGATGGCAGTTTTGAAGAGGGATAATGGGGATAGGTGGCCATCATGGGTATTACTCTTACACCCTCAAGTGTAATGTCTGGAAACACGACGACCACCTGATAAATAATTGGGATCCAGTTGGTCCCCCTTAGGCCTGGTTCAACATTGGGATCGCAAAGGGCAAATCACAATCGCCTATGGAGTGTGATTGCATTCTTACCAAGCAATTGTGGCTCCATGTTGCAGTGATTGCGTTTTTCGAGTCTCATTCCAGAGAATGAGAATGGCATTCTAACTGCCACCGAAATGTTGCACACAGTGCACCTCTGCAATATAAGCACACCGCAGGCACTGCAAGCATTTACCACAGTGCTTTGCTGAATACCGGCTATCAGCAAAGAGCAGAAATGCTCCCCACCAAAAGCACAACAAGTGTGAACTGGCCCTTGAGAGAATTTGATTGGTGATTACAAATTGTTGCAACCTGCAGTGTAGAACTCAGGGGCATATTTAAAATGATTTAAATATACCGCCAAGTTCTAGTTATGGCCTCCTCCTCCCCAGAGCCATACCAATCCTCTCCAAAAAGTTACAAAGCATAGAAGCGCAAACAAAACAAAAAAGATGCAGGCCGACAATCGTAATTCTGGAAAATACAATTTTTGAATCGATACATGCCTAATACAAAAGGGCCCTAATTAGTTGATCTCCCTCTAAGATGGTTTATTATATTCTTTTTTGGCAGAGTACTTTGGCTAATCCAATTGGCTAAAAGTAAATCACATTTTGGCCAATAGGATTGTAAGCCGGCCCACCATGGCAAGATAGACTCTTAGGGCGGGTTGGGGGAAAGGAGTGAGAGAGGTCTAGGGGATGGCAGTTTTGAAGAGGGATAATGGGGATAGGTGGCCATCATGGGTATCACTCTTACACCCTCAAGTGTAATGTCTGGAAACATGACGACCACCTGTTAAATAATTGGGATCCAGTTGGTCCCCCTTAGGCCTGGTTCAACATTGGGATCGCAAAAGGCAAATCACAATCACCTGTGGAGTGTGATTGCATTTTTACCAAGCAATTCTGGCTCCATGTTGCAGTGATTGCGTTTTTCGAGTCTCATTCCAGAGAATGATAATGGCATACTAACTATCACCAGCATGTTGCATGCAGTGCACCTTTGCGACATATGCACACCGCAGGCACTGCAAGGATTTACCACAGTGCTTTGCTGAATACCGACTATCAGCAAAGAGCAGAAACGCTCCCCACCAAAAGCACAACAAGTGTGAACTGGCCCTTGAGAGAATTTGATTGGTGATTACAAATTGTTGCAACCTGCAGTGTAGAACTCAGGGGCATATTTAAAATGATTTAAATATACCGCCAAGTTCTAGTTATGGCCTCCTCCTCCCCACAGCCATACCAATCCACTCCAAAAAGTTACAAAGCATAGAAGCGCAAACAAAACAAAAAAGATGCAGGCCGACAATCGTAATTCTGGAAAATACCAATTGCACTAGCAAAAACCCAGCAATGCAATTTACATGTTTATTGCCGTGCTGTTGCTATTGGCAATATGGGCACTATACAATTTTTGAATCGTAACATGCCTAATACAAAAAGGCCCTAATTAGTTGATCTCCCTCTAAGATGGTTTATTATATTCTTTTTTGGCAGAGTACTTTGGCTAATCCAATTGGCTAAAAGTAAATCACATCTTGGCCAATAGGATTGTAAGCCGGCCCACCATGGCAAGGTAGACTCTTAGGGCGGGTTGGGGGAAAGGAGTGAGAGAGGTCTAGGGGATGGCAGTTTTGAAGAGGGATAATGGGGATAGGTGGCCATCATGGGTATTACTCTTACATCCTCAAGTGTAATGTCTGGAAACATGACGACCACCTGATAAATAATTGGGATCCAGTTGGTCCCCCTTAGGCCTGGTTCAACATTGGGATCACAAAAAGCAAATCACAATCGCCTATGGAGTGTGATTGCATTTTTACCAAGCAATTTTGGCTCCATGTTGCAGTGATTGCGTTTTTCAAGTCTCATTCCAGAGAATGAGAATGGCATTCTAACTGCCACCGAAATGTTGCACACAGTGCACCTCTGCGATATAAGCACACCGCAGGCACTGCAAGCATTTACCACAGTGCTTTGCTGAATACCGGCTATCAGCAAAGAGCAGAAATGCTCCCCACCAAAAGCACAACAAGTGTGAACTGGCCCTTGAGAGAATTTGATTGGTGATTACAAATTGTTGCAACCTGCAGTGTAGAACTCAGGGGCATATTTAAAATGATTTAAATATGCCGCCAAGTTCTAGTTATGGCCTCCTCCTCCCCACAGCCATACCAATCCTCTCCAAAAAGTTACAAAGCATAGAAGCACAACCAAAACAAAAAAGATGCTGGCCGACAATCGTAATTCTGGAAAATACAAATTGCACTAGCAAAAACCCAGCAATGCAAATTACATGTTCATCGCTGTGCTGTTGCTATTGGCACAATACAATTTTTGAATCGTAACATGCCTAATACAAAAGGGCCCTAATTAGTTGATCTCCCTCTAAGATGGTTTATTATATTCTTTTTTGGCAGAGTACTTTGGCTAATCCAATTGGCTAAAAGTAAATCACATTTTGGCCAATAGGATTGTAAGCCGGCCCACCATGGCAAGGTAGACTCTTAGGGCGGGTTGGGGGAAGGGAGTGAGAGAGGTCTAGGGGATTGCAGTTTTGAAGAGGGATAATGGGGATAGGGGGCCATCATGGGTATCACTCTTACACCCTCAAGTGTAATGTCTGGAAACATGACGACAACCTGATCAATAATTGGGATCCAGTTGGTCCCCCTTAGGCCTGGTTCAACATTGGGATCGCATAAGGCAAATCACAATCGCCTGTGGAGTGTGATTGCATTTTTACCAAGCAATTGTGGCTCCATGTTGCAGTGATTGCGTTTTTCGAGTCTCATTCCAGAGAATGAGAATGGCATACTAACTATCACCAACATGTTGCATGCAGTGCACCTTTGCGACATATGCACACCGCAGGCACTGCAAGGATTTACCACAGTGCTTTGCTGAATACCGGCTATTAGCAAACAGCAGAAACGCTCCCCACCAAAAGCACAACAAGTGTGAACTGGCCCTTGAGAGAATTTGATTGGTGATTACAAATTGTTGCAACCTGCAGTGTAGAACTCAGGGGCATATTTAAAATGATTTAAATATGCCGCCGAGTTCTAGTTATGGCCTCCTCTTCCCCACAGCCATACCAATCCTCTCCAAAAAGTTTCAAAGCATAGAAGCGCAAACAAAACAAAAAAAATGCAGGCCGACAATCGTAATTCTGGAAAATACCAATTGCACTAGCAAAAACCCAGCAATGCAATTTACATGTTTATTGCTGTGCTGTTGCTATTGGCAATATGGGCACTATACATATTTTGAATCGTAACATGCCTAATACAAAAGGGCCCTAATTAGTTGATCTCCCTCTAAGATGGTTTATTATATTCTTTTTTGGCAGATTACTTTGGCTAATCCAATTGGCTAAAAGTAAATCACATTTTGGCCAATAGGATTGTAAGCCAGCCCACCATGGCAAGGTAGACTCTTAGGGCGGGTTGGGGGAAGGTAGTGACAGAGGTCTAGGGGATTGCAGTTTTGAAGAGGGATAATGGGGATAGGGGGCCATCATGGGTATCACTCTTACACCCTCAAGTGTAATGTCTGGAAACATGACGACCACCTGATAAATAATTGGGATCCAGTTGGTCCCCCTTAGGCCTGGTTCAATATTGGGATCGCAAAAGGCAAATCACAATCGCCTATGGAGTGTGATTGCATTTTTACCAAGCAATTCTGGCTCCATGTTGCAGTGATTGCGTTTTTCGAGTCTCATTTCAGAGAATGAGAATGGCATACTAACTATCACCAACATGTTGCATGCAGTGCACCTTTGTGACATATGCACACCGCAGGCACTGCAAGGATTTACCACAGTGCTTTGCTGAATACCGGCTATCAGCAAAGAGCAGAAACGCTCCCCACCAAAAGCACAACAAGTGTGAACTGCACCTTGAGAGAATTTGATTAGTGATTACAAATTGTTGCAACCTGCAGTGTAGAACTCAGGGGCATATTTAAAATGATTTAAATATACCGCCAAGTTCTAGTTATGGCCTCCTCCTCCCCACAGCCATACCAATCCTTTCCAGAAAGTTACAAAGCATAGAAGCGCAAACAAAACAAAAAAGATGCAGGCCGTCAATCGTAATTCTGGAAAATACCAATTGCACTAGCAAAAACCCAGCAATGCAAATTACATGTTCATCGCTGTGCTGTTGCTATTGGCACAATACAAGTTTTGAATCATAACATGCCTAATACAAAAGGGCCCTAATTAGTTGATCTCCCTCTAAGATGGTTTATTATATTCTTTTTTGGCAGAGTACTTTGGCTAATCCATTTGGCTAAAAGTAAATCACATTTTGGCCAATAGGATTGTAAGCCGGCCCACCATGGCAAGGTAGACTCTTAGGGCGGGTTGGGGGAAGGGAGTGAGAGAGGTCTAGGGGATGGCAGTTTTGAAGAGGGATAATGGGGATAGGTGGCCATCATGGGTATCACTCCTACACCTTCAAGTGTAATGTCTGGAAACATGACGACCACCTGATAAATAATTGGGATCCAGTTCGTCCCCTTTAGGCCTGATTCAACATTGGGATCACAAAAGGCAAATCACAATCACCTATGGAGTGTGAATGCATTCTTACCAAGCAATTGTGGCTCCATGGTGCAGTGATTGCGTTTTTCGAGTCTCATTCCAGAGAATGAGAATGGCATTCTAACTGCCACCGAAATGTTGCACACAGTGCACCTCTGCGATATAAGCACACCGCAGGCACTGCAAGCATTTACCACAGTGCTTTGCTGATTACCGGCTATCAGCAAAGAGCAGAAATGCTCCCCACCAAAAGCACAACAAGTGTGAACTGGCCCTTGAGAGAATTGGATTGGTGATTACAAATTGTTGCAACCTGCAGTGTAGAACTCAGGGGCATATTTAAAATGATTTAAATATACCGCCAAGTTCTAGTTATGGCCTCCTCCTCCCCACAGCCATACCAATCCTCTCCAAAAATTTACAAAGCATAGAAGCGCAAACAAAACAAAAAAGATGCAGGCCGACAATCGTAATTCTGGAAAATACCAATTGCACTAGCAAAAACCCAGCAATGCAAATTACATGTTCATCGCTGTGCTGTTGCTATTGGCACAATGGGCACAATACAATTTTTGAATCGTAACATGCCTAATACAAAAGGGCCCTAATTAGTTGATCTCCCTCTAAGATGGTTTATTATATTCTTTTTTGGCAGAGTACTTTGGCTAATCCAATTGGCTAAAAGTAAATCACATTTTGGCCAATAGGATTGTAAGCCGGCCCACCATGGCAAGGTAGACTCTTAGGGCGGGTTGGGGGAAGAGAGTGAGAGAGGTCTAGGGGATTGCAGTTTTGAAGAGGGATAATGGGGATAGGTGGCCATCATGGGTATCACTCCTACACCTTCAAGTGTAATGTCTGGAAACATGACGACCACCTGATAAATAATTGGGATCCAGTTGGTCCCCCTTAGGCCTGGTTCAACATTGGGATCGCAAAAGGCAAATCACAATCGCCTATGGAGTGTGATTGCATTTTTACAAAGCAATTGTGGCTCCATGTTGCAGTGATTGCGTTTTTCGAGTCTCATTCCAGAGAATGAGAATGGCATACTAACTATCACCAACATGTTGCATGCAGTGCACCTTTGCGACATATGCACACCGCAGGCACTACAAGGATTTACCACAGTGCTTTGCTGAATACCGGCTATCGGCAAAGAGCAGAAACGCTCCCCACCAAAAGCACAACAAGTGTGAACTGGCCCTTGAGAGAATTTGATTGGTGATTACAAATTGTTGCAACCTGCAGTGTAGAACTCAGGGGCATATTTAAAATGATTTAAATATACCGCCAAGTTCTAGTTATGGCCTCCTCCTCCTCCCCACAGCCATGCCAATCCTCTCCAAAAAGTTACAAAGCATAGAAGCGCCAACAAAACAAAAAAAATGCAGGCCGACAATCGTAATTCTGGAAAATACCAATTGCACTAGCAAAAACCCAGCAATGCAAATTACATGTTCATCGCTGTGCTGTTGCTATTGGCACAATGGGCACAATACAATTTTTGAATCGTAACATGCCTAATACAAAAGGTCCCTAATTAGTTGATCTCCCTCTAAGATGGTTTATTATATTCTTTTTTGGCAGAGTACTTTGGCTAATCCAATTGGCTAAAAGTAAATCACGTTTTGGCCAATAGGATTGTAAGCCGGCCCACCATGTCAAGGTAGACTCTTAGGGCGGGTTGGGGGAAAGGAGTGAGAGAGGTCTAGGGGATGGCAGTTTTGAAGAGGGATAATGGGGATAGGTGGCCATCATGGGTATTACTCTTACATCCTCAAGTGTAATGTCTGGAAACATGACGACCACCTGATAAATAATTGGGATCCAGTTGGTCCCCCTTAGGCCTGGTTCAACATTGGGATCACAAAAAGCAAATCACAATCGCCTATGGAGTGTGATTGCATTTTTACCAAGCAATTTTGGCTCCATGTTGCAGTGATTGCGTTTTTCAAGTCTCATTCCAGAGAATGAGAATGGCATTCTAACTGCCACCGAAATGTTGCACACAGTGCACCTCTGCGATATAAGCACACCGCAGGCACTGCAAGCATTTACCACAGTGCTTTGCTGAATACCGGCTATCAGCAAAGAGCAGAAATGCTCCCCACCAAAAGCACAACAAGTGTGAACTGGCCCTTGAGAGAATTTGATTGGTGATTACAAATTGTTGCAACCTGCAGTGTAGAACTCAGGGGCATATTTAAAATGATTTAAATATGCCGCCAAGTTCTAGTTATGGCCTCCTCCTCCCCACAGCCATACCAATCCTCTCCAAAAAGTTACAAAGCATAGAAGCACAACCAAAACAAAAAAGATGCTGGCCGACAATCGAATTCTGGAAAATACAAATTGCACTAGCAAAAACCCAGCAATGCAAATTACATGTTCATCGCTGTGCTGTTGCTATTGGCACAATACAATTTTTGAATCGTAACATGCCTAATACAAAAGGGCCCTAATTAGTTGATCTCCCTCTAAGATGGTTTATTATATTCTTTTTTGGCAGAGTACTTTGGCTAATCCAATTGGCTAAAAGTAAATCACATTTTGGCCAATAGGATTGTAAGCCGGCCCACCATGGCAAGGTAGACTCTTAGGGCGGGTTGGGGGAAGGGAGTGAGAGAGGTCTAGGGGATTGCAGTTTTGAAGAGGGATAATGGGGATAGGGGGCCATCATGGGTATCACTCTTACACCCTCAAGTGTAATGTCTGGAAACATGACGACAACCTGATCAATAATTGGGATCCAGTTGGTCCCCCTTAGGCCTGGTTCAACATTGGGATCGCATAAGGCAAATCACAATCGCCTGTGGAGTGTGATTGCATTTTTACCAAGCAATTGTGGCTCCATGTTGCAGTGATTGCGTTTTTCGAGTCTCATTCCAGAGAATGAGAATGGCATACTAACTATCACCAACATGTTGCATGCAGTGCACCTTTGCGACATATGCACACCGCAGGCACTGCAAGGATTTACCACAGTGCTTTGCTGAATACCGGCTATTAGCAAACAGCAGAAACGCTCCCCACCAAAAGCACAACAAGTGTGAACTGGCCCTTGAGAGAATTTGATTGGTGATTACAAATTGTTGCAACCTGCAGTGTAGAACTCAGGGGCATATTTAAAATGATTTAAATATGCCGCCGAGTTCTAGTTATGGCCTCCTCTTCCCCACAGCCATACCAATCCTCTCCAAAAAGTTTCAAAGCATAGAAGCGCAAACAAAACAAAAAAAATGCAGGCCGACAATCGTAATTCTGGAAAATACCAATTGCACTAGCAAAAACCCAGCAATGCAATTTACATGTTTATTGCTGTGCTGTTGCTATTGGCAATATGGGCACTATACATATTTTGAATCGTAACATGCCTAATACAAAAGGGCCCTAATTAGTTGATCTCCCTCTAAGATGGTTTATTATATTCTTTTTTGGCAGATTACTTTGGCTAATCCAATTGGCTAAAAGTAAATCACATTTTGGCCAATAGGATTGTAAGCCAGCCCACCATGGCAAGGTAGACTCTTAGGGCGGGTTGGGGGAAGGTAGTGACAGAGGTCTAGGGGATTGCAGTTTTGAAGAGGGATAATGGGGATAGGGGGCCATCATGGGTATCACTCTTACACCCTCAAGTGTAATGTCTGGAAACATGACGACCACCTGATAAATAATTGGGATCCAGTTGGTCCCCCTTAGGCCTGGTTCAATATTGGGATCGCAAAAGGCAAATCACAATCGCCTATGGAGTGTGATTGCATTTTTACCAAGCAATTCTGGCTCCATGTTGCAGTGATTGCGTTTTTCGAGTCTCATTTCAGAGAATGAGAATGGCATACTAACTATCACCAACATGTTGCATGCAGTGCACCTTTGTGACATATGCACACCGCAGGCACTGCAAGGATTTACCACAGTGCTTTGCTGAATACCGGCTATCAGCAAAGAGCAGAAACGCTCCCCACCAAAAGCACAACAAGTGTGAACTGCACCTTGAGAGAATTTGATTAGTGATTACAAATTGTTGCAACCTGCAGTGTAGAACTCAGGGGCATATTTAAAATGATTTAAATATACCGCCAAGTTCTAGTTATGGCCTCCTCCTCCCCACAGCCATACCAATCCTTTCCAGAAAGTTACAAAGCATAGAAGCGCAAACAAAACAAAAAAGATGCAGGCCGTCAATCGTAATTCTGGAAAATACCAATTGCACTAGCAAAAACCCAGCAATGCAAATTACATGTTCATCGCTGTGCTGTTGCTATTGGCACAATACAAGTTTTGAATCATAACATGCCTAATACAAAAGGGCCCTAATTAGTTGATCTCCCTCTAAGATGGTTTATTATATTCTTTTTTGGCAGAGTACTTTGGCTAATCCATTTGGCTAAAAGTAAATCACATTTTGGCCAATAGGATTGTAAGCCGGCCCACCATGGCAAGGTAGACTCTTAGGGCGGGTTGGGGGAAGGGAGTGAGAGAGGTCTAGGGGATGGCAGTTTTGAAGAGGGATAATGGGGATAGGTGGCCATCATGGGTATCACTCCTACACCTTCAAGTGTAATGTCTGGAAACATGACGACCACCTGATAAATAATTGGGATCCAGTTCGTCCCCTTTAGGCCTGATTCAACATTGGGATCACAAAAGGCAAATCACAATCACCTATGGAGTGTGAATGCATTCTTACCAAGCAATTGTGGCTCCATGGTGCAGTGATTGCGTTTTTCGAGTCTCATTCCAGAGAATGAGAATGGCATTCTAACTGCCACCGAAATGTTGCACACAGTGCACCTCTGCGATATAAGCACACCGCAGGCACTGCAAGCATTTACCACAGTGCTTTGCTGATTACCGGCTATCAGCAAAGAGCAGAAATGCTCCCCACCAAAAGCACAACAAGTGTGAACTGGCCCTTGAGAGAATTGGATTGGTGATTACAAATTGTTGCAACCTGCAGTGTAGAACTCAGGGGCATATTTAAAATGATTTAAATATACCGCCAAGTTCTAGTTATGGCCTCCTCCTCCCCACAGCCATACCAATCCTCTCCAAAAATTTACAAAGCATAGAAGCGCAAACAAAACAAAAAAGATGCAGGCCGACAATCGTAATTCTGGAAAATACCAATTGCACTAGCAAAAACCCAGCAATGCAAATTACATGTTCATCGCTGTGCTGTTGCTATTGGCACAATGGGCACAATACAATTTTTGAATCGTAACATGCCTAATACAAAAGGGCCCTAATTAGTTGATCTCCCTCTAAGATGGTTTATTATATTCTTTTTTGGCAGAGTACTTTGGCTAATCCAATTGGCTAAAAGTAAATCACATTTTGGCCAATAGGATTGTAAGCCGGCCCACCATGGCAAGGTAGACTCTTAGGGCGGGTTGGGGGAAGAGAGTGAGAGAGGTCTAGGGGATTGCAGTTTTGAAGAGGGATAATGGGGATAGGTGGCCATCATGGGTATCACTCCTACACCTTCAAGTGTAATGTCTGGAAACATGACGACCACCTGATAAATAATTGGGATCCAGTTGGTCCCCCTTAGGCCTGGTTCAACATTGGGATCGCAAAAGGCAAATCACAATCGCCTATGGAGTGTGATTGCATTTTTACAAAGCAATTGTGGCTCCATGTTGCAGTGATTGCGTTTTTCGAGTCTCATTCCAGAGAATGAGAATGGCATACTAACTATCACCAACATGTTGCATGCAGTGCACCTTTGCGACATATGCACACCGCAGGCACTACAAGGATTTACCACAGTGCTTTGCTGAATACCGGCTATCGGCAAAGAGCAGAAACGCTCCCCACCAAAAGCACAACAAGTGTGAACTGGCCCTTGAGAGAATTTGATTGGTGATTACAAATTGTTGCAACCTGCAGTGTAGAACTCAGGGGCATATTTAAAATGATTTAAATATACCGCCAAGTTCTAGTTATGGCCTCCTCCTCCTCCCCACAGCCATGCCAATCCTCTCCAAAAAGTTACAAAGCATAGAAGCGCCAACAAAACAAAAAAAATGCAGGCCGACAATCGTAATTCTGGAAAATACCAATTGCACTAGCAAAAACCCAGCAATGCAAATTACATGTTCATCGCTGTGCTGTTGCTATTGGCACAATGGGCACAATACAATTTTTGAATCGTAACATGCCTAATACAAAAGGTCCCTAATTAGTTGATCTCCCTCTAAGATGGTTTATTATATTCTTTTTTGGCAGAGTACTTTGGCTAATCCAATTGGCTAAAAGTAAATCACGTTTTGGCCAATAGGATTGTAAGCCGGCCCACCATGTCAAGGTAGACTCTTAGGGCGGGTTGGGGGAAGGGAGTGAGAGAGGTCTAAGGGATGGCAGTTTTGAAGAGGGATAATGGGGATAGGTGGCCATCATGGGTATCACTCTTACACCTTCAAGTGTAATGTCTGGAAACATGACGACCACCTGATAAATAATTGGGATCCAGTTGGTCCCCCTTAGGCCTGGTTCAACATTAGGATCACAAAAGGCAAATCACAATCGCCTATGGAGTGTGATTGCATTTTTACCAAGCAATTGTGGCTCCATGTTGCAGTGATTGCGTTTTTCGAGTCTCATTCCAGAGAATGAGAATGGCATACTAACTACCACCAACATGTTGCATGCAGTGCACCTTTGCGACATATGCACACCGCAGGCACTACAAGGATTTACCACAGTGCTTTGCTGAATACCGGCTATCAGCAAAGAGCAGAAACGCTCCCCACCAAAAGCACAACAAGTGTGAACTGGCCCTTGAGAGAATTTGATTGGTGATTACAAATTGTTGCAACCTGCAGTGTAGAACTCAGGGGCATATTTAAAATGCTTTAAATATACCGCCAAGTTCTAGTTATGGCCTCCTCCGCCCCACAGCCATACCAATCCTCTCCAAAAAGTTACAAAGCATAGAAGCGCAAACAAAACAAAAAAGATGCAGGCCGACAATCGTAATTCTGTAAAACACCAATTGCACTAGCAAAAACCCAGCAATGCAAATTACATGTTCATCGCTGTGCTGTTGCTATTGGCACAATGGGCACGACACAATTTTTGAATCGTAACATGCCTAATACAAAAGGGCCCTAATTAGTTGATCTCCCTCTAAGATGGTTTATTATATTCTTTTTTGGCAGAGTACTTTGGCTAATCCAATTGGCTAAAAGTAAATGACGTTTTGGCCAATAGGATTGTAAGCCGGCCCACCATGGCAAGGTAGACTCTTAGGGCGGGTTGGGGGAATGGAGTGAGAGAGGTCTAAGGGATGGCAGTTTTGAAGAGGGATAATGGGGATAGGTGGCCATCATAGGTATCACTCTTACACCCTCAAGTGTAATGTCTGGAAACACGACGACCACCTGATAAATAATTGGGATCTAGTTGATCCCCCTTAGGCCTGGTTCCACATTGGGATCGCAAAAGGCAAATCACAATCGCCTATGGAGTGTGATTGCATTTTTACCAAGCAATTGTGGCTCCATGTTGCAGTGATTGCGTTTTTCGAGTCTCATTCCAGAGAATGAGAATGGCATACTAACTATCACCAACATGTTGCATGCAGTGCACCTTTGCGACATATGCACACCGCAGGCACTGCAAGGATTTACCACAGTGCTTTGCTGAATACCGGCTATCAGCAAAGAGCAGAAACGCTCCCCACCAAAAGCATAACAAGTGTGAACTGGCCCTTGAGAGAATTTGATTGGTGATTACAAATTGTTGCAACCTGCAGTGTAGAACTCAGGGGCATATTTAAAATGATTTAAATATACCGCCAAGTTCTAGTTATGGCCTCCTCCTCCCCACAGCCATACCAATCCTCTCCAAAAAGTTACAAAGCATAGAAGCGCAAACAAAACAAAAAAGATGCAGGCCGTCAATCGTAATTCTGGAAAATACCAATTGCACTAGCAAAAACCCAGCAATGCAAATTACATGTTCATCGCTGTGCTGTTGCTATTGGCACAATACAAGTTTTGAATCATAACATGCCTAATACAAAAGGGCCCTAATTAGTTGATCTCCCTCTAAGATGGTTTATTATATTCTTTTTTGGCAGAGTACTTTGGCTAATCCATTTGGCTAAAAGTAAATCACATTTTGGCCAATAGGATTGTAAGCCGGCCCACCATGGCAAGGTAGACTCTTAGGGCGGGTTGGGGGAAGGGAGTGAGAGAGGTCTAGGGGATGGCAGTTTTGAAGAGGGATAATGGGGATAGGTGGCCATCATGGGTATCACTCTTACACCCTCAAGTGAAATGTCTTGAAACACGACGACCACCTGATAAATAATTGGGATCCAGTTCGTCCCCTTTAGGCCTGATTCAACATTGGGATCACAAAAGGCAAATCACAATCACCTATGGAGTGTGAATGCATTCTTACCAAGCAATTGTGGCTCCATGGTGCAGTGATTGCGTTTTTCGAGTCTCATTCCAGAGAATGAGAATGGCATTCTAACTGCCACCGAAATGTTGCACACAGTGCACCTCTGCGATATAAGCACACCGCAGGCACTGCAAGCATTTACCACAGTGCTTTGCTGATTACCGGCTATCAGCAAAGAGCAGAAATGCTCCCCACCAAAAGCACAACAAGTGTGAACTGGCCCTTGAGAGAATTGGATTGGTGATTACAAATTGTTGCAACCTGCAGTGTAGAACTCAGGGGCATATTTAAAATGATTTAAATATACCGCCAAGTTCTAGTTATGGCCTCCTCCTCCCCACAGCCATACCAATCCTCTCCAAAAAGTTACAAAGCATAGAAGCGCAAACAAAACAAAAAAGATGCAGGCCGACAATCGTAATTCTGGAAAATACCAATTGCACTAGCAAAAACCCAGCAATGCAAATTACATGTTCATCGCTGTGCTGTTGCTATTGGCACAATGGGCACAATACAATTTTTGAATCGTAACATGCCTAATACAAAAGGGCCCTAATTAGTTGATCTCCCTCTAAGATGGTTTATTATATTCTTTTTTGGCAGAGTACTTTGGCTAATCCAATTGGCTAAAAGTAAATCACATTTTGGCCAATAGGATTGTAAGCCGGCCCACCATGGCAAGGTAGACTCTTAGGGCGGGTTGGGGGAAGAGAGTGAGAGAGGTCTAGGGGATTGCAGTTTTGAAGAGGGATAATGGGGATAGGTGGCCATCATGGGTATCACTCCTACACCTTCAAGTGTAATGTCTGGAAACATGACGACCACCTGATAAATAATTGGGATCCAGTTGGTCCCCCTTAGGCCTGGTTCAACATTGGGATCGCAAAAGGCAAATCACAATCGCCTATGGAGTGTGATTGCATTTTTACAAAGCAATTGTGGCTCCATGTTGCAGTGATTGCGTTTTTCGAGTCTCATTCCAGAGAATGAGAATGGCATACTAACTATCACCAACATGTTGCATGCAGTGCACCTTTGCGACATATGCACACCGCAGGCACTACAAGGATTTACCACAGTGCTTTGCTGAATACCGGCTATCGGCAAAGAGCAGAAACGCTCCCCACCAAAAGCACAACAAGTGTGAACTGGCCCTTGAGAGAATTTGATTGGTGATTACAAATTGTTGCAACCTGCAGTGTAGAACTCAGGGGCATATTTAAAATGATTTAAATATACCGCCAAGTTCTAGTTATGGCCTCCTCCTCCTCCCCACAGCCATGCCAATCCTCTCCAAAAAGTTACAAAGCATAGAAGCGCCAACAAAACAAAAAAAATGCAGGCCGACAATCGTAATTCTGGAAAATACCAATTGCACTAGCAAAAACCCAGCAATGCAAATTACATGTTCATCGCTGTGCTGTTGCTATTGGCACAATGGGCACAATACAATTTTTGAATCGTAACATGCCTAATACAAAAGGTCCCTAATTAGTTGATCTCCCTCTAAGATGGTTTATTATATTCTTTTTTGGCAGAGTACTTTGGCTAATCCAATTGGCTAAAAGTAAATCACGTTTTGGCCAATAGGATTGTAAGCCGGCCCACCATGTCAAGGTAGACTCTTAGGGCGGGTTGGGGGAAGGGAGTGAGAGAGGTCTAAGGGATGGCAGTTTTGAAGAGGGATAATGGGGATAGGTGGCCATCATGGGTATCACTCTTACACCTTCAAGTGTAATGTCTGGAAACATGACGACCACCTGATAAATAATTGGGATCCAGTTGGTCCCCCTTAGGCCTGGTTCAACATTAGGATCACAAAAGGCAAATCACAATCGCCTATGGAGTGTGATTGCATTTTTACCAAGCAATTGTGGCTCCATGTTGCAGTGATTGCGTTTTTCGAGTCTCATTCCAGAGAATGAGAATGGCATACTAACTACCACCAACATGTTGCATGCAGTGCACCTTTGCGACATATGCACACCGCAGGCACTACAAGGATTTACCACAGTGCTTTGCTGAATACCGGCTATCAGCAAAGAGCAGAAACGCTCCCCACCAAAAGCACAACAAGTGTGAACTGGCCCTTGAGAGAATTTGATTGGTGATTACAAATTGTTGCAACCTGCAGTGTAGAACTCAGGGGCATATTTAAAATGATTTAAATATACCGCCAAGTTCTAGTTATGGCCTCCTCCGCCCCACAGCCATACCAATCCTCTCCAAAAAGTTACAAAGCATAGAAGCGCAAACAAAACAAAAAAGATGCAGGCCGACAATCGTAATTCTGTAAAACACCAATTGCACTAGCAAAAACCCAGCAATGCAAATTACATGTTCATCGCTGTGCTGTTGCTATTGGCACAATGGGCACGACACAATTTTTGAATCGTAACATGCCTAATACAAAAGGGCCCTAATTAGTTGATCTCCCTCTAAGATGGTTTATTATATTCTTTTTTGGCAGAGTACTTTGGCTAATCCAATTGGCTAAAAGTAAATCACATTTTGGCCAATAGGATTGTAAGCCGGCCCACCATGGTAAGGTAGACTCTTAGGGCGGGTTGGGGAAAGGGAGTGAGAGAGGTCTAGGGGATGGCAGTTTTGAAGAGGGATAATGGGGATAGGTGGCCATCATGGGTATCACTCTTACACCCTCAAGTGTAATGTCTGGAAACATGACGACCACCTGATAAATAATTGGGATCCAGTTGGTCCCCCTTAGGCCTGGTTCAACATTGGGATCGCAAAAGGCAAATCACAATCGCCTATGGAGTGTGATTGCATTTTTACCAAGCAATTGTGGCTCCATGTTGCAGTGATTGCGTTTTTCGAGTCTCATTCCAGAGAATGAGAATGGCATACTAACTATCACCAACATGTTGCATGCAGTGCACCTTTGCGACATATGCACACCGCAGGCACTGCAAGGATTTACCACAGTGCTTTGCTGAATACCGGCTATCAGCAAAGAGCAGAAACGCTCCCCACCAAAAGCATAACAAGTGTGAACTGGCCCTTGAGAGAATTTGATTGGTGATTACAAATTGTTGCAACCTGCAGTGTAGAACTCAGGGGCATATTTAAAATGATTTAAATATACCGCCAAGTTCTAGTTATGGCCTCCTCCTCCCCACAGCCATACCAATCCTCTCCAAAAAGTTACAAAGCATAGAAGCGCAAACAAAACAAAAAAGATGCAGGCCGTCAATCGTAATTCTGGAAAATACCAATTGCACTAGCAAAAACCCAGCAATGCAAATTACATGTTCATCGCTGTGCTGTTGCTATTGGCACAATACAAGTTTTGAATCATAACATGCCTAATACAAAAGGGCCCTAATTAGTTGATCTCCCTCTAAGATGGTTTATTATATTCTTTTTTGGCAGAGTACTTTGGCTAATCCATTTGGCTAAAAGTAAATCACATTTTGGCCAATAGGATTGTAAGCCGGCCCACCATGGCAAGGTAGACTCTTAGGGCGGGTTGGGGGAAGGGAGTGAGAGAGGTCTAGGGGATGGCAGTTTTGAAGAGGGATAATGGGGATAGGTGGCCATCATGGGTATCACTCTTACACCCTCAAGTGAAATGTCTTGAAACACGATGACCACCTGATAAATAATTGGGATCCAGTTCGTCCCCTTTAGGCCTGATTCAACATTGGGATCACAAAAGGCAAATCACAATCACCTATGGAGTGTGAATGCATTCTTACCAAGCAATTGTGGCTCCATGGTGCAGTGATTGCGTTTTTCGAGTCTCATTCCAGAGAATGAGAATGGCATTCTAACTGCCACCGAAATGTTGCACACAGTGCACCTCTGCGATATAAGCACACCGCAGGCACTGCAAGCATTTACCACAGTGCTTTGCTGATTACCGGCTATCAGCAAAGAGCAGAAATGCTCCCCACCAAAAGCACAACAAGTGTGAACTGGCCCTTGAGAGAATTGGATTGGTGATTACAAATTGTTGCAACCTGCAGTGTAGAACTCAGGGGCATATTTAAAATGATTTAAATATACCGCCAAGTTCTAGTTATGGCCTCCTCCTCCCCACAGCCATACCAATCCTCTCCAAAAAGTTACAAAGCATAGAAGCGCAAACAAAACAAAAAAGATGCAGGCCGACAATCGTAATTCTGGAAAATACCAATTGCACTAGCAAAAACCCAGCAATGCAAATTACATGTTCATCGCTGTGCTGTTGCTATTGGCACAATGGGCACAATACAAATTTTGAATCGTAACATGCCTAATACAAAAGGGCCCTAATTAGTTGATCTCCCTCTAAGATGGTTTATTATATTCTTTTTTGGCAGAGTACTTTGGCTAATCCAATTGGCTAAAAGTAAATCACATTTTGGCCAATAGGATTGTAAGCCGGCCCACCATGGCAAGGTAGACTCTTAGGGCGGGTTGGGGGAAGAGAGTGAGAGAGGTCTAGGGGATTGCAGTTTTGAAGAGGGATAATGGGGATAGGTGGCCATCATGGGTATCACTCCTACACCTTCAAGTGTAATGTCTGGAAACATGACGACCACCTGATAAATAATTGGGATCCAGTTGGTCCCCCTTAGGCCTGGTTCAACATTGGGATCGCAAAAGGCAAATCACAATCGCCTATGGAGTGTGATTGCATTTTTACAAAGCAATTGTGGCTCCATGTTGCAGTGATTGCGTTTTTCGAGTCTCATTCCAGAGAATGAGAATGGCATACTAACTATCACCAACATGTTGCATGCAGTGCACCTTTGCGACATATGCACACCGCAGGCACTACAAGGATTTACCACAGTGCTTTGCTGAATACCGGCTATCGGCAAAGAGCAGAAACGCTCCCCACCAAAAGCACAACAAGTGTGAACTGGCCCTTGAGAGAATTTGATTGGTGATTACAAATTGTTGCAACCTGCAGTGTAGAACTCAGGGGCATATTTAAAATGATTTAAATATACCGCCAAGTTCTAGTTATGGCCTCCTCCTCCTCCCCACAGCCATGCCAATCCTCTCCAAAAAGTTACAAAGCATAGAAGCGCCAACAAAACAAAAAAAATGCAGGCCGACAATCGTAATTCTGGAAAATACCAATTGCACTAGCAAAAACCCAGCAATGCAAATTACATGTTCATCGCTGTGCTGTTGCTATTGGCACAATGGGCACAATACAATTTTTGAATCGTAACATGCCTAATACAAAAGGTCCCTAATTAGTTGATCTCCCTCTAAGATGGTTTATTATATTCTTTTTTGGCAGAGTACTTTGGCTAATCCAATTGGCTAAAAGTAAATCACGTTTTGGCCAATAGGATTGTAAGCCGGCCCACCATGTCAAGGTAGACTCTTAGGGCGGGTTGGGGGAAGGGAGTGAGAGAGGTCTAAGGGATGGCAGTTTTGAAGAGGGATAATGGGGATAGGTGGCCATCATGGGTATCACTCTTACACCTTCAAGTGTAATGTCTGGAAACATGACGACCACCTGATAAATAATTGGGATCCAGTTGGTCCCCCTTAGGCCTGGTTCAACATTAGGATCACAAAAGGCAAATCACAATCGCCTATGGAGTGTGATTGCATTTTTACCAAGCAATTGTGGCTCCATGTTGCAGTGATTGCGTTTTTCGAGTCTCATTCCAGAGAATGAGAATGGCATACTAACTACCACCAACATGTTGCATGCAGTGCACCTTTGCGACATATGCACACCGCAGGCACTACAAGGATTTACCACAGTGCTTTGCTGAATACCGGCTATCAGCAAAGAGCAGAAACGCTCCCCACCAAAAGCACAACAAGTGTGAACTGGCCCTTGAGAGAATTTAAATGGTGATTACAAATTGTTGCAACCTGCAGTGTAGAACTCAGGGGCATATTTAAAATGATTTAAATATACCGCCAAGTTCTAGTTATGGCCTCCTCCGCCCCACAGCCATACCAATCCTCTCCAAAAAGTTACAAAGCATAGAAGCGCAAACAAAACAAAAAAGATGCAGGCCGACAATCGTAATTCTGTAAAACACCAATTGCACTAGCAAAAACCCAGCAATGCAAATTACATGTTCATCGCTGTGCTGTTGCTATTGGCACAATGGGCACGACACAATTTTTGAATCGTAACATGCCTAATACAAAAGGGCCCCAATTAGTTGATCTCCCTCTAAGATGGTTTATTATATTCTTTTTTGGCAGAGTACTTTGGCTAATCCAATTGGCTAAAAGTAAATCACATTTTGGCCAATAGGATTGTAAGCCGGCCCACCATGGTAAGGTAGACTCTTAGGGCGGGTTGGGGAAAGGGAGTGAGAGAGGTCTAGGGGATGGCAGTTTTGAAGAGGGATAATGGGGATAGGTGGCCATCATGGGTATCACTCTTACACCCTCAAGTGTAATGTCTGGAAACATGACGACCACCTGATAAATAATTGGGATCCAGTTGGTCCCCCTTAGGCCTGGTTCAACATTGGGATCGCAAAAGGCAAATCACAATCGCCTATGGAGTGTGATTGCATTTTTACCAAGCAATTGTGGCTCCATGTTGCAGTGATTGCGTTTTTCGAGTCTCATTCCAGAGAATGAGAATGGCATACTAACTATCACCAACATGTTGCATGCAGTGCACCTTTGCGACATATGCACACCGCAGGCACTGCAAGGATTTACCACAGTGCTTTGCTGAATACCGGCTATCAGCAAAGAGCAGAAACGCTCCCCACCAAAAGCATAACAAGTGTGAACTGGCCCTTGAGAGAATTTGATTGGTGATTACAAATTGTTGCAACCTGCAGTGTAGAACTCAGGGGCATATTTAAAATGATTTAAATATACCGCCAAGTTCTAGTTATGGCCTCCTCCTCCCCACAGCCATACCAATCCTCTCCAAAAAGTTACAAAGCATAGAAGCGCAAACAAAACAAAAAAGATGCAGGCCGTCAATCGTAATTCTGGAAAATACCAATTGCACTAGCAAAAACCCAGCAATGCAAATTACATGTTCATCGCTGTGCTGTTGCTATTGGCACAATACAAGTTTTGAATCATAACATGCCTAATACAAAAGGGCCCTAATTAGTTGATCTCCCTCTAAGATGGTTTATTATATTCTTTTTTGGCAGAGTACTTTGGCTAATCCATTTGGCTAAAAGTAAATCACATTTTGGCCAATAGGATTGTAAGCCGGCCCACCATGGCAAGGTAGACTCTTAGGGCGGGTTGGGGGAAGGGAGTGAGAGAGGTCTAGGGGATGGCAGTTTTGAAGAGGGATAATGGGGATAGGTGGCCATCATGGGTATCACTCTTACACCCTCAAGTGAAATGTCTTGAAACACGACGACCACCTGATAAATAATTGGGATCCAGTTCGTCCCCTTTAGGCCTGATTCAACATTGGGATCACAAAAGGCAAATCACAATCACCTATGGAGTGTAAATGCATTCTTACCAAGCAATTGTGGCTCCATGGTGCAGTGATTGCGTTTTTCGAGTCTCATTCCAGAGAATGAGAATGGCATTCTAACTGCCACCGAAATGTTGCACACAGTGCACCTCTGCGATATAAGCACACCGCAGGCACTGCAAGCATTTACCACAGTGCTTTGCTGATTACCGGCTATCAGCAAAGAGCAGAAATGCTCCCCACCAAAAGCACAACAAGTGTGAACTGGCCCTTGAGAGAATTGGATTGGTGATTACAAATTGTTGCAACCTGCAGTGTAGAACTCAGAGGCATATTTAAAATGATTTAAATATACCGCCAAGTTCTAGTTATGGCCTCCTCCTCCCCACAGCCATACCAATCCTCTCCAAAAAGTTACAAAGCATAGAAGCGCCAACAAAACAAAAAAAATGCAGGCCGACAATCGTAATTCTGGAAAATACCAATTGCACTAGCAAAAACCCAGCAATGCAAATTACATGTTCATCGCTGTGCTGTTGCTATTGGCACAATGGGCACAATACAATTTTTGAATCGTAACATGCCTAATACAAAAGGTCCCTAATTAGTTGATCTCCCTCTAAGATGGTTTATTATATTCTTTTTTGGCAGAGTACTTTGGCTAATCCAATTGGCTAAAAGTAAATCACGTTTTGGCCAATAGGATTGTAAGCCGGCCCACCATGTCAAGGTAGACTCTTAGGGCGGGTTGGGGGAAGGGAGTGAGAGAGGTCTAAGGGATGGCAGTTTTGAAGAGGGATAATGGGGATAGGTGGCCATCATGGGTATCACTCTTACACCTTCAAGTGTAATGTCTGGAAACATGACGACCACCTGATAAATAATTGGGATCCAGTTGGTCCCCCTTAGGCCTGGTTCAACATTAGGATCACAAAAGGCAAATCACAATCGCCTATGGAGTGTGATTGCATTTTTACCAAGCAATTGTGGCTCCATGTTGCAGTGATTGCGTTTTTCGAGTCTCATTCCAGAGAATGAGAATGGCATACTAACTACCACCAACATGTTGCATGCAGTGCACCTTTGCGACATATGCACACCGCAGGCACTACAAGGATTTACCACAGTGCTTTGCTGAATACCGGCTATCAGCAAAGAGCAGAAACGCTCCCCACCAAAAGCACAACAAGTGTGAACTGGCCCTTGAGAGAATTTGATTGGTGATTACAAATTGTTGCAACCTGCAGTGTAGAACTCAGGGGCATATTTAAAATGATTTAAATATACCGCCAAGTTCTAGTTATGGCCTCCTCCGCCCCACAGCCATACCAATCCTCTCCAAAAAGTTACAAAGCATAGAAGCGCAAACAAAACAAAAAAGATGCAGGCCGACAATCGTAATTCTGTAAAACACCAATTGCACTAGCAAAAACCCAGCAATGCAAATTACATGTTCATCGCTGTGCTGTTGCTATTGGCACAATGGGCACGACACAATTTTTGAATCGTAACATGCCTAATACAAAAGGGCCCTAATTAGTTGATCTCCCTCTAAGATGGTTTATTATATTCTTTTTTGGCAGAGTACTTTGGCTAATCCAATTGGCTAAAAGTAAATGACGTTTTGGCCAATAGGATTGTAAGCCGGCCCACCATGGCAAGGTAGACTCTTAGGGCGGGTTGGGGGAATGGAGTGAGAGAGGTCTAAGGGATGGCAGTTTTGAAGAGGGATAATGGGGATAGGTGGCCATCATAGGTATCACTCTTACACCCTCAAGTGTAATGTCTGGAAACACGACGACCACCTGATAAATAATTGGGATCTAGTTGGTCCCCCTTAGGCCTGGTTCCACATTGGGATCGCAAAAGGCAAATCACAATCGCCTATGGAGTGTGATTGCATTTTTACCAAGCAATTGTGGCTCCATGTTGCAGTGATTGCGTTTTTCGAGTCTCATTCCAGAGAATGAGAATGGCATACTAACTATCACCAACATGTTGCATGCAGTGCACCTTTGCGACATATGCACACCGCAGGCACTGCAAGGATTTACCACAGTGCTTTGCTGAATACCGGCTATCAGCAAAGAGCAGAAACGCTCCCCACCAAAAGCATAACAAGTGTGAACTGGCCCTTGAGAGAATTTGATTGGTGATTACAAATTGTTGCAACCTGCAGTGTAGAACTCAGGGGCATATTTAAAATGATTTAAATATACCGCCAAGTTCTAGTTATGGCCTCCTCCTCCCCACAGCCATACCAATCCTCTCCAAAAAGTTACAAAGCATAGAAGCGCAAACAAAACAAAAAAGATGCAGGCCGTCAATCGTAATTCTGGAAAATACCAATTGCACTAGCAAAAACCCAGCAATGCAAATTACATGTTCATCGCTGTGCTGTTGCTATTGGCACAATACAAGTTTTGAATCATAACATGCCTAATACAAAAGGGCCCTAATTAGTTGATCTCCCTCTAAGATGGTTTATTATATTCTTTTTTGGCAGAGTACTTTGGCTAATCCATTTGGCTAAAAGTAAATCACATTTTGGCCAATAGGATTGTAAGCCGGCCCACCATGGCAAGGTAGACTCTTAGGGCGGGTTGGGGGAAGGGAGTGAGAGAGGTCTAGGGGATGGCAGTTTTGAAGAGGGATAATGGGGATAGGTGGCCATCATGGGTATCACTCTTACACCCTCAAGTGAAATGTCTTGAAACACGACGACCACCTGATAAATAATTGGGATCCAGTTCGTCCCCTTTAGGCCTGATTCAACATTGGGATCACAAAAGGCAAATCACAATCACCTATGGAGTGTGAATGCATTCTTACCAAGCAATTGTGGCTCCATGGTGCAGTGATTGCGTTTTTCGAGTCTCATTCCAGAGAATGAGAATGGCATTCTAACTGCCACCGAAATGTTGCACACAGTGCACCTCTGCGATATAAGCACACCGCAGGCACTGCAAGCATTTACCACAGTGCTTTGCTGATTACCGGCTATCAGCAAAGAGCAGAAATGCTCCCCACCAAAAGCACAACAAGTGTGAACTGGCCCTTGAGAGAATTGGATTGGTGATTACAAATTGTTGCAACCTGCAGTGTAGAACTCAGGGGCATATTTAAAATGATTTAAATATACCGCCAAGTTCTAGTTATGGCCTCCTCCTCCCCACAGCCATACCAATCCTCTCCAAAAAGTTACAAAGCATAGAAGCGCAAACAAAACAAAAAAGATGCAGGCCGACAATCGTAATTCTGGAAAATACCAATTGCACTAGCAAAAACCCAGCAATGCAAATTACATGTTCATCGCTGTGCTGTTGCTATTGGCACAATGGGCACAATACAATTTTTGAATCGTAACATGCCTAATACAAAAGGGCCCTAATTAGTTGATCTCCCTCTAAGATGGTTTATTATATTCTTTTTTGGCAGAGTACTTTGGCTAATCCAATTGGCTAAAAGTAAATCACATTTTGGCCAATAGGATTGTAAGCCGGCCCACCATGGCAAGGTAGACTCTTAGGGCGGGTTGGGGGAAGAGAGTGAGAGAGGTCTAGGGGATTGCAGTTTTGAAGAGGGATAATGGGGATAGGTGGCCATCATGGGTATCACTCCTACACCTTCAAGTGTAATGTCTGGAAACATGACGACCACCTGATAAATAATTGGGATCCAGTTGGTCCCCCTTAGGCCTGGTTCAACATTGGGATCGCAAAAGGCAAATCACAATCGCCTATGGAGTGTGATTGCATTTTTACAAAGCAATTGTGGCTCCATGTTGCAGTGATTGCGTTTTTCGAGTCTCATTCCAGAGAATGAGAATGGCATACTAACTATCACCAACATGTTGCATGCAGTGCACCTTTGCGACATATGCACACCGCAGGCACTACAAGGATTTACCACAGTGCTTTGCTGAATACCGGCTATCGGCAAAGAGCAGAAACGCTCCCCACCAAAAGCACAACAAGTGTGAACTGGCCCTTGAGAGAATTTGATTGGTGATTACAAATTGTTGCAACCTGCAGTGTAGAACTCAGGGGCATATTTAAAATGATTTAAATATACCGCCAAGTTCTAGTTATGGCCTCCTCCTCCTCCCCACAGCCATGCCAATCCTCTCCAAAAAGTTACAAAGCATAGAAGCGCCAACAAAACAAAAAAAATGCAGGCCGACAATCGTAATTCTGGAAAATACCAATTGCACTAGCAAAAACCCAGCAATGCAAATTACATGTTCATCGCTGTGCTGTTGCTATTGGCACAATGGGCACAATACAATTTTTGAATCGTAACATGCCTAATACAAAAGGTCCCTAATTAGTTGATCTCCCTCTAAGATGGTTTATTATATTCTTTTTTGGCAGAGTACTTTGGCTAATCCAATTGGCTAAAAGTAAATCACGTTTTGGCCAATAGGATTGTAAGCCGGCCCACCATGTCAAGGTAGACTCTTAGGGCGGGTTGGGGGAAGGGAGTGAGAGAGGTCTAAGGGATGGCAGTTTTGAAGAGGGATAATGGGGATAGGTGGCCATCATGGGTATCACTCTTACACCTTCAAGTGTAATGTCTGGAAACATGACGACCACCTGATAAATAATTGGGATCCAGTTGGTCCCCCTTAGGCCTGGTTCAACATTAGGATCACAAAAGGCAAATCACAATCGCCTATGGAGTGTGATTGCATTTTTACCAAGCAATTGTGGCTCCATGTTGCAGTGATTGCGTTTTTCGAGTCTCATTCCAGAGAATGAGAATGGCATACTAACTACCACCAACATGTTGCATGCAGTGCACCTTTGCGACATATGCACACCGCAGGCACTACAAGGATTTACCACAGTGCTTTGCTGAATACCGGCTATCAGCAAAGAGCAGAAACGCTCCCCACCAAAAGCACAACAAGTGTAAACTGGCCCTTGAGAGAATTTTATTGGTGATTACAAATTGTTGCAACCTGCAGTGTAGAACTCAGGGGCATATTTAAAATGATTTAAATATACCGCCAAGTTCTAGTTATGGCCTCCTCCGCCCCACAGCCATACCAATCCTCTCCAAAAAGTTACAAAGCATAGAAGCGCAAACAAAACAAAAAAGATGCAGGCCGACAATCGTAATTCTGTAAAACACCAATTGCACTAGCAAAAACCCAGCAATGCAAATTACATGTTCATCGCTGTGCTGTTGCTATTGGCACAATGGGCACGACACAATTTTTGAATCGTAACATGCCTAATACAAAAGGGCCCTAATTAGTTGATCTCCCTCTAAGATGGTTTATTATATTCTTTTTTGGCAGAGTACTTTGGCTAATCCAATTGGCTAAAAGTAAATCACATTTTGGCCAATAGGATTGTAAGCCGGCCCACCATGGTAAGGTAGACTCTTAGGGCGGGTTGGGGAAAGGGAGTGAGAGAGGTCTAGGGGATGGCAGTTTTGAAGAGGGATAATGGGGATAGGTGGCCATCATGGGTATCACTCTTACACCCTCAAGTGTAATGTCTGGAAACATGACGACCACCTGATAAATAATTGGGATCCAGTTGGTCCCCCTTAGGCCTGGTTCAACATTGGGATCGCAAAAGGCAAATCACAATCGCCTATGGTGTGTGATTGCATTTTTACCAAGCAATTGTGGCTCCATGATGCAGTGATTGCGTTTTTCGAGTCTCATTTCAGAGAATGAGAATGGCATACTAACTATCACCAACATGTTGCATGCAGTGCACCTTTGTGACATATGCACACCGCAGGCACTGCAAGGATTTACCACAGTGCTTTGCTGAATACCGGCTATCAGCAAAGAGCAGAAACGCTCCCCACCAAAAGCACAAGAAGTGTGAACTGCACCTTTAGAGAATTTGATTAGTGATTACAAATTGTTGCAACCTGCAGTGTAAAACTCAGGGGCATATTTAAAATGATTTAAATATACCGCCAAGTTCTAGTTATGGCCTCCTCCTCCCCACAGCCATACCAATCCTCTCCAGAAAGTTACAAAGCATAGAAGCGCAAACAAAACAAAAAAGATGCAGGCCAACAATCGTAATTCTGGAAAATACCAATTGCACTAGCAAAAACCCAGCAATGCAAATTACATGTTCATCGCCATGCTGTTGCTATTGGCAGAATGGGCACGATACAGTCTTTGAATCGAAACATGCCTAATACAAAAGGTCCCTAATTAGTTGATCTCCCTCTAAAATGGTTTATTATATTCTTTTTTGGCAGAGTACATTGGCTAATCCAATTGGCTAAAAGTAAATGACGTTTTGGCCAATAGGATTGTAAGCCGGCCCACCATGGCAAGGTAGACTCTTAGGGCGGGTTGGGGGAATGGAGTGAGAGAGGTCTAAGGGATGGCAGTTTTGAAGAGGGATAATGGGGATAGGTGGCCATCATAGGTATCACTCTTACACCCTCAAGTGTAATGTCTGGAAACACGACGACCACCTGATAAATAATTGGGATCTAGTTGGTCCCCCTTAGGCCTGGTTCAACATTGGGATCGCAAAAGGCAAATCACAATCGCCTATGGAGTGTGATTGCATTTTTACCAAGCAATTGTGGCTCCATGTTGCAGTGATTGCGTTTTTCGAGTCTCATTCCAGAGAATGAGAATGGCATACTAACTATCACCAACATGTTGCATGCAGTGCACCTTTGCGACATATGCACACCGCAGGCACTGCAAGGATTTACCACAGTGCTTTGCTGAATACCGGCTATCAGCAAAGAGCAGAAACGCTCCCCACCAAAAGCATAACAAGTGTGAACTGGCCCTTGAGAGAATTTGATTGGTGATTACAAATTGTTGCAACCTGCAGTGCAGAACTCAGGGGCATATTTAAAATGATTTAAATATACCGCCAAGTTCTAGTTATGGCCTCCTCCTCCCCACAGCCATACCAATCCTCTCCAAAAAGTTACAAAGCATAGAAGCGCAAACAAAACAAAAAAGATGCAGGCCGACAATCGTAATTCTGGAAAATACCAATTGCACTAGCAAAAACCCAGCAATGCAAATTACATGTTCATCGCTGTGCTGTTGCTATTGGCACAATACAATTTTTGAATCGTAACATGCCTAATACAAAAGGGCCCTAATTAGTTGATCTCCCTCTAAGATGGTTTATTATATTCTTTTTTGGCAGAGTACTTTGGCTAATCCAATTGGCTAAAAGTAAATCACATTTTGGCCAATAGGATTGTAAGCCGGCCCACCATGGCAAGGTAGACTCTTAGGGCGGGTTGGGGGAAGTGAGTGAGAGAGGTCTAGGGGATTGCAGTTTTGAAGAGGGATAATGGGGATAGGTGGCCATCATGGGTATCACTCCTACACCTTCAAGTGTAATGTCTGGAAACATGACGACCACCTGATAAATAATTGGGATCCAGTTGGTCCCCCTTAGGCCTGGTTCAACATTGGGATCGCAAAAGGCAAATCACAATCGCCTATGGAGTGTGATTGCATTTTTACAAAGCAATTGTGGCTCCATGTTGCAGTGATTGCGTTTTTCGAGTCTCATTCCAGAGAATGAGAATGGCATACTAACTATCACCAACATGTTGCATGCAGTGCACCTTTGCGACATATGCACACCGCAGGCACTACAAGGATTTACCACAGTGCTTTGCTGAATACCGGCTATCGGCAAAGAGCAGAAACGCTCCCCACCAAAAGCACAACAAGTGTGAACTGGCCCTTGAGAGAATTTGATTGGTGATTACAAATTGTTGCAACCTGCAGTGTAGAACTCAGGGGCATATTTAAAATGATTTAAATATACCGCCACGTTCTAGTTATGGCCTCCTCCTCCTCCCCACAGCCATGCCAATCCTCTCCAAAAAGTTACAAAGCATAGAAGCGCCAACAAAACAAAAAAAATGCAGGCCGACAATCGTAATTCTGGAAAATACCAATTGCACTAGCAAAAACCCAGCAATGCAAATTACATGTTCATCGCTGTGCTGTTGCTATTGGCAATATGGGCACTATACAATTTTTGAATCGTAACATGCCTAATACAAAAAGGCCCTAATTAGTTGATCTCCCTCTAAGATGGTTTATTATATTCTTTTTTGGCAGAGTACTTTGGCTAATCCAATTGGCTAAAAGTAAATCACATTTTGGCCAATAGGATTGTAAGCCGGCCCACCATGGCAAGGTAGACTCTTAGGGCGGGTTGGGGGAAGGGAGTGAGAGAGGTCTAGGGGATGGCAGTTTTGAAGAGGGATAATGGGGATAGGTGGCCATCATGGGTATCACTCTTACACCTTCAAGTGTAATGTCTGGAAACATGACGACCACCTGATAAATAATTGGGATCCAGTTGGTCCCCCTTAGGCCTGGTTCAACATTGGGATCGCAAAAGGCAAATCACAATCGCCTATGGAGTGTGATTGCATTTTTACCAAGCAATTGTGGCTCCATGTTGCAGTGATTGCGTTTTTCGAGTCTCATTCCAGAGAATGAGAATGGCATACTAACTATCACCAACATGTTGCATGCAGTGCACCTTTGCGACATATGCACACCGCAGGCACTACAAGGATTTACCACAGTGGTTTGCTGAATACTGGCTATCAGCAAAGAGCAGAAACGCTCCCCACCAAAAGCACAACAAGTGTGAACTGGCCCTTGAGAGAATTTGATTGGTGATTACAAATTGTTGCAACCTGCAGTGTAGAACTCAGGGGCATATTTAAAATGATTTAAATATACCGCCAAGTTCTAATTATGGCCTCCTCCTCCACACAGCCATACCAATCCTCTCCAAAAAGTTACAAAGCATAGAAGCGCAAACAAAAAAAAAAAAGATGCAGGCCGACATTCGTAATTCTGGAAAATACCAATTGCACTAGCAAAAACCCAGCAATGCAATTTACATGTTTATTGCCGTGCTGTTGCTATTGGCAATATGGGCACTATACAATTTTTGAATCGTAACATGCCTAATACAAAAGGGCCCTAATTAGTTGATCTCCCTCTATGATGGTTTATTATATTCTTTTTTGGCAGAGTACTTTGGCTAATCCAATTGGCTAAAAGTAAATCACATTTTGGCCAATAGGATTGTAAGCCGGCCCACCATGGCAAGGTAGACTCTTAGGGCGGGTTGGGGGAAAGGAGTGAGAGAGGTCTAGGGGATGGCAGTTTTGAAGAGGGATAATGGGGATAGGTGGCCATCATGGGTATTACTCTTACACCCTCAAGTGTAATGTCTGGAAACACGACGACCACCTGATAAATAATTGGGATCCAGTTGGTCCCCCTTAGGCCTGGTTCAACATTGGGATCGCAAAGGGCAAATCACAATCGCCTATGGAGTGTGATTGCATTCTTACCAAGCAATTGTGGCTCCATGTTGCAGTGATTGCGTTTTTCGAGTCTCATTCCAGAGAATGAGAATGGCATTCTAACTGCCACCGAAATGTTGCACACAGTGCACCTCTGCAATATAAGCACACCGCAGGCACTGCAAGCATTTACCACAGTGCTTTGCTGAATACCGGCTATCAGCAAAGAGCAGAAATGCTCCCCACCAAAAGCACAACAAGTGTGAACTGGCCCTTGAGAGAATTTGATTGGTGATTACAAATTGTTGCAACCTGCAGTGTAGAACTCAGGGGCATATTTAAAATGATTTAAATATACCGCCAAGTTCTAGTTATGGCCTCCTCCTCCCCAGAGCCATACCAATCCTCTCCAAAAAGTTACAAAGCATAGAAGCGCAAACAAAACAAAAAAGATGCAGGCCGACAATCGTAATTCTGGAAAATACAATTTTTGAATCGATACATGCCTAATACAAAAGGGCCCTAATTAGTTGATCTCCCTCTAAGATGGTTTATTATATTCTTTTTTGGCAGAGTACTTTGGCTAATCCAATTGGCTAAAAGTAAATCACATTTTGGCCAATAGGATTGTAAGCCGGCCCACCATGGCAAGATAGACTCCTAGGGCGGGTTGGGGGAAAGGAGTGAGAGAGGTCTAGGGGATGGCAGTTTTGAAGAGGGATAATGGGGATAGGTGGCCATCATGGGTATCACTCTTACACCCTCAAGTGTAATGTCTGGAAACATGACGACCACCTGTTAAATAATTGGGATCCAGTTGGTCCCCCTTAGGCCTGGTTTAACATTGGGATCGCAAAAGGCAAATCACAATCACCTGTGGAGTGTGATTGCATTTTTACCAAGCAATTCTGGCTCCATGTTGCAGTGATTGCGTTTTTCGAGTCTCATTCCAGAGAATGATAATGGCATACTAACTATCACTAGCATGTTGCATGCAGTGCACCTCTGCGATATAAGCACACCGCAGGCACTGCAAGCATTTACCACAGTGCTTTGCTGAATACCGGCTATCAGCAAAGAGCAGAAATGCTCCCCACCAAAAGCACAACAAGTGTGAACTGGCCCTTGAGAGAATTTGATTGGTGATTACAAATTGTTGCAACCTGCAGTGTAGAACTCAGGGGCATATTTAAAATGATTTAAATATGCCGCCAAGTTCTAGTTATGGCCTCCTCCTCCCCACAGCCATACCAATCCTCTCCAAAAAGTTACAAAGCATAGAAGCACAACCAAAACAAAAAAGATGCTGGCCGACAATCGTAATTCTGGAAAATACAAATTGCACTAGCAAAAACCCAGCAATGCAAATTACATGTTCATCGCTGTGCTGTTGCAATTGGCACAATACAATTTTTGAATCGTAACATGCCTAATACAAAAGGGCCCTAATTAGTTGATCTCCCTCTAAGATGGTTTATTATATTCTTTTTTGGCAGAGTACTTTGGCTAATCCAATTGGCTAAAAGTAAATCACATTTTGGCCAATAGGATTGTAAGCCGGCCCACCATGGCAAGGTAGACTCTTAGGGCGGGTTGGGGGAAGGGAGTGAGAGAGGTCTAGGGGATTGCAGTTTTGAAGAGGGATAATGGGGATAGGGGGCCATCATGGGTATCACTCTTACACCCTCAAGTGTAATGTCTGGAAACATGACGACCACCTGATCAATAATTGGGATCCAGTTGGTCCCCCTTAGGCCTGGTTCAACATTGGGATCGCATAAGGCAAATCACAATCGCCTGTGGAGTGTGATTGCATTTTTACCAAGCAATTGTGGCTCCATGTTGCAGTGATTGCGTTTTTCGAGTCTCATTCCAGAGAATGAGAATGGCATACTAACTATCACCAACATGTTGCATGCAGTGCACCTTTGCGACATATGCACACCGCAGGCACTGCAAGGATTTACCACAGTGCTTTGCTGAATACCGGCTATTAGCAAACAGCAGAAACGCTCCCCACCAAAAGCACAACAAGTGTGAACTGGCCCTTGAGAGAATTGGATTGGTGATTACAAATTGTTGCAACCTGCAGTATAGAACTCAGGGGCATATTTAAAATGATTTAAATATGCCGCCGAGTTCTAGTTATGGCCTCCTCTTCCCCACAGCCATACCAATCCTCTCCAAAAAGTTTCAAAGCATAGAAGCGCAAACAAAACAAAAAAAATGCAGGCCGACAATCGTAATTCTGGAAAATACCAATTGCACTAGCAAAAACCCAGCAATGCAATTTACATGTTTATTGCTGTGCTGTTGCTATTGGCAATATGGGCACTATACATATTTTGAATCGTAACATGCCTAATACAAAAGGGCCCTAATTAGTTGATCTCCCTCTAAGATGGTTTATTATATTCTTTTTTGGCAGATTACTTTGGCTAATCCAATTGGCTAAAAGTAAATCACATTTTGGCCAATAGGATTGTAAGCCGGCCCACCATGGCAAGGTAGACTCTTAGGGCGGGTTGGGGGAAGGTAGTGACAGAGGTCTAGGGGATTGCAGTTTTGAAGAGGGATAATGGGAATAGGGGGCCATCATGGGTATCACTCTTACACCCTCAAGTGTAATGTCTGGAAACATGACGACCACCTGATAAATAATTGGGATCCAGTTGGTCCCCCTTAGGCCTGGTTCAATATTGGGATCGCAAAAGGCAAATCACAATCGCCTATGGAGTGTGATTGCATTTTTACCAAGCAATTGTGGCTCCATGTTGCAGTGATTGCGTTTTTCGAGTCTCATTCCAGAGAATGAGAATGGCATATTAACTATCACCAACATGTTGCATGCAGTGCACCTTTGCGACATATGCACACCGCAGGCACTACAAGGATTTACCACAGTGCTTTGCTGAATACCGGCTATCGGCAAAGAGCAGAAACGCTCCCCACCAAAAGCACAACAAGTGTGAACTGGCCCTTGAGAGAATTTGATTGGTGATTACAAATTGTTGCAACCTGCAGTGTAGAACTCAGGGGCATATTTAAAATGATTTAAATATACCGCCAAGTTCTAGTTATGGCCTCCTCCTCCTCCCCACAGCCATGCCAATCCTCTCCAAAAAGTTACAAAGCATAGAAGCGCCAACAAAACAAAAAAAATGCAGGCCGACAATCGTAATTCTGGAAAATACCAATTGCACTAGCAAAAACCCAGCAATGCAAATTACATGTTCATCGCTGTGCTGTTGCTATTGGCACAATGGGCACAATACAATTTTTGAATCGTAACATGCCTAATACAAAAGGGCCCTAATTAGTTGATCTCCCTCTAAGATGGTTTATTATATTCTTTTTTGGCAGAGTACTTTGGCTAATCCAATTGGCTAAAAGTAAATCACGTTTTGGCCAATAGGATTGTAAGCCGGCCCACCATGTCAAGGTAGACTCTTAGGGCGGGTTGGGGGAAGGGAGTGAGAGAGGTCTAAGGGATGGCAGTTTTGAAGAGGGATAATGGGGATAGGTGGCCATCATGGGTATCACTCTTACACCTTCAAGTGTAATGTCTGGAAACATGACGACCACCTGATAAATAATTGGGATCCAGTTGGTCCCCCTTAGGCCTGGTTCAACATTAGGATCACAAAAGGCAAATCACAATCGCCTATGGAGTGTGATTGCATTTTTACCAAGCAATTGTGGCTCCATGTTGCAGTGATTGCGTTTTTCGAGTCTCATTCCAGAGAATGAGAATGGCATACTAACTACCACCAACATGTTGCATGCAGTGCACCTTTGCGACATATGCACACCGCAGGCACTGCAAGGATTTACCACAGTGCTTTGCTGAATACCGGCTATCAGCAAAGAGCAGAAACGCTCCCCACCAAAAGCACAACAAGTGTGAACTGGCCCTTGAGAGAATTTGATTGGTGATTACAAATTGTTGCAACCTGCACTGTAGAACTCAGGGGCATATTTAAAATGATTTAAATATACCGCCAAGTTCTAGTTATGGCCTCCTCCGCCCCACAGCCATACCAATCCTCTCCAAAAAGTTACAAAGCATAGAAGCGCAAACAAAACAAAAAAGATGCAGGCCGACAATCGTAATTCTGTAAAACACCAATTGCACTAGCAAAAACCCAGCAATGCAAATTACATGTTCATCGCTGTGCTGTTGCTATTGGCACAATGGGCACGACACAATTTTTGAATCGTAACATGCCTAATACAAAAGGGCCCTAATTAGTTGATCTCCCTCTAAGATGGTTTATTATATTCTTTTTTGGCAGAGTACTTTGGCTAATCCAATTGGCTAAAAGTAAATCACATCTTGGCCAATAGGATTGTAAGCCGGCCCACCATGGCAAGGTAGACTCTTAGGGCGGGTTGGGGGAAGGGAGTGAGAGAGGTCTAGGGGATTGCAGTTTTGAAGAGGGATAATGGGGATAGGTGGCCATCATGGGTATCACTTCTACACCTTCAAGTGTAATGTCTGGAAACATGACGACCACCTGATAAATAATTGGGATCCAGTTGGTCCCCCTTAGGCCTGGTTCAACATTGGGATCGCAAAAGGCAAATCACAATCGCCTATGGAGTGTGATTGCATTTTTACCAAGCAATTGTGGCTCCATGTTGCAGTGATTGCGTTTTTCGAGTCTCATTCCAGAGAATGAGAATGGCATACTAACTACCACCAACATGTTGCATGCAGTGCACCTTTGCGACATATGCACACCGCAGGCACTGCAAGGATTTACCACAGTGCTTTGCTGAATACCGGCTATCAGCAAAGAGCAGAAACGCTCCCCACCAAAAGCACAACAAGTGTGAACTGGCCCTTGAGAGAATTTGATTGGTGATTACAAATTGTTGCAACCTGCAGTGTAGAACTCAGGGGCATATTTAAAATGATTTAAATATACCGCCAAGTTCTAGTTATGGCCTCCTCCTCCCCACAGCCATACCAATCCTCTCCAAAAAGTTACAAAGCATAGAAGCGCAAACAAAACAAAAAAGATGCAGGCCGACAATCGTAATTCTGGAAAATACCAATTGCACTAGCAAAAACCCAGCAATGCAAATTACATGTTCATCGCTGTGCTGTTGCTATTGGCACAATACAATTTTTGAATCGTAACATGCCTAATACAAAAGGGCCCTAATTAGTTGATCTCCCTCTAAGATGGTTTATTATATTCTTTTTTGGCAGAGTACTTTGGCTAATCCAATTGGCTAAAAGTAAATCACATTTTGGCCAATAGGATTGTAAGCCGGCCCACCATGGCAAGGTAGACTCTTAGGGCGGGTTGGGGGAAGGGAAAGAGAGAGGTCTAGGGAATGGCAGTTTTGAAGCGGGATAATGGGGATAGGTGGCCATCATGGGTATCACTCTTACACCCTCAAGTGTAATGTCTGGAAACATGACGACCACCTGATAAATAATTGGGATCCAGTTGGTCCCCCTTAGGCCTGGTTCAACATTGGGATCGCAAAAGGCAAATCACAATCGCCTATGGAGTGTGATTGCATTTTTACAAAGCAATTGTGGCTCCATGTTGCAGTGATTGCGTTTTTCGAGTCTCATTTCAGAGAATGAGAATGGCATACTAACTATCACCAACATGTTGCATGCAGTGCACCTTTGTGACATATGCACACCGCAGGCACTGCAAGGATTTACCACAGTGCTTTGCTGAATACCGGCTATCAGCAAAGAGCAGAAACGCTCCCCACCAAAAGCACAACAAGTGTGAACTGCACCTTGAGAGAATTTGATTAGTGATTACAAATTGTTGCAACCTGCAGTGTAAAACTCAGGGGCATATTTAAAATGATTTAAATATACCGCCAAGTTCTAGTTATGGCCTCCTCCTCCCCACAGCCATACCAATCCTCTCCAGAAAGTTACAAAGCATAGAAGCGCAAACAAAACAAAAAAGATGCAGGCCAACAATCGTAATTCTGGAAAATACCAATTGCACTAGCAAAAACCCAGCAATGCAAATTACATGTTCATCGCCATGCTGTTGCTATTGGCAGAATGGGCACGATACAATCTTTGAATCGAAACATGCCTAATACAAAAGGTCCCTAATTAGTTGATCTCCCTCTAAAATGGTTTATTATATTCTTTTTTGGCAGAGTACATTGGCTAATCCAATTGGCTAAAAGTAAATGACGTTTTGGCCAATAGGATTGTAAGCCGGCCCACCATGGCAAGGTAGACTCTTAGGGCGGGTTGGGGGAATGGAGTGAGAGAGGTCTAAGGGATGGCAGTTTTGAAGAGGGATAATGGGGATAGGTGGCCATCATAGGTATCACTCTTACACCCTCAAGTGTAATGTCTGTAAACACGACGACCACCTGATAAATAATTGGGATCTAGTTGGTCCCCCTTAGGCCTGGTTCGACATTGGGATCGCAAAAGGCAAATCACAATCGCCTATGGAGTGTGATTGCATTTTTACAAAGCAATTGTGGCTCCATGTTGCAGTGATTGCGTTTTTCGAGTCTCATTCCAGAGAATGAGAATGGCATACTAACTATCACCAACATGTTGCATGCAGTGCACCTTTGCGACATATGCACACCGCAGGCACTGCAAGGATTTACCACAGTGCTTTGCTGAATACCGGCTATCAGCAAAGAGCAGAAACGCTCCCCACCAAAAGCATAACAAGTGTGAACTGGCCCTTGAGAGAATTTGATTGGTGATTACAAATTGTTGCAACCTGCAGTGTAGAACTCAGGGGCATATTTAAAATGATTTAAATATACCGCCAAGTTCTAGTTATGGCCTCCTCCTCCCCACAGCCATACCAATCCTCTCCAAAAAGTTACAAAGCATAGAAGCGCAAACACAACAAAAAAGATGCAGGCCGACAATCGTAATTCTGGAAAATACCATTGCACTAGCAAAAACCCAGCAATGCAAATTACATGTTCATCGCTGTGCTGTTGCTATTGGCACAATACAATTTTTGAATCGTAACATGCCTAATACAAAAGGGCCCTAATTAGTTGATCTCCCTCTAAGATGGTTTATTATATTATTTTTTGGCAGAGTACTTTGGCTAATCCAATTGGCTAAAAGTAAATCACATTTTGGCCAATAGGATTGTAAGCCGGCCCACCATGGCAAGGTAGACTCTTAGGGCGGGTTGGGGGAAGGGAGTGAGAGAGGTCTAGGGGATGGCAGTTTTGAAGAGGGATAATGGGGATAGGTGGGTGTCACGGACGATTGCGGGGACGCAGGCGCGTCCTGGAACCGCCCGTGAAGAAAAGAACGATCGCACTCGATTCCTGCATCAAGTGCACCTCAGATCAATAGAACCAAGATTTGACGTGTAGTATCCCTCTGCTTAAAACAGCTGGGGAATCTGTCTTAGCTGAGTGAAAGCCTGGGGGGAGGTGTTAATTAGCTTGGACATATTCCCTGTGAAAGGCCCAATTTCCCTTTTGGCTCTGGGAACCAGGTGACACTTAGCTGATCTCATGGAGATGTTAATTAACCAAAGGATGCCTAGGTGCAGCCAAGCAGGCTACGAATCCACGGGAGGTCTGGACACTCTGATCTCTGCTAAAGATCAAAGGAAAGTCAGCTGTTAGCAGCTAGAACACAACCTCAGTCTCCTGGCATAATCCATAACTTCCCAGATCTGTAATATTTCTGGGGTTCCTGAGATGGCAGCTTCACCAAACGTGGGGGAAGTGTAGCATGAGCCCCGGTGCTGGTTCTGAGGAAGTTTCAGAACCTTCGGAGGTAAGGACTGCCAGCTAGGCAGTTTCAAAGTGCCCTGATGATACCACAGGGGTCCCACCCCTCATGTCTGGTATCAGGGCGCTGGGTAAATCGAGACAGACCTGAAAATCTTAATAAATCTGCCCTGACCTGTACGGTTCTGTGAGATAGAGCCCATATATGGGTAGATATGATTTCTAGCCAAAGTACAAGGGGAGGGCTCATCTCATCTTTGAAGGGGGTGTATGGCTCCCTGCCCTCACTCCCTTCTACTGAAGCAGGGGCATAAGAATGGCTGAGGACCCAAACTCAGTGTCCTCCACACTGAACCATCTTGCACTCATCAGATGCCAGCTTGAGGATATGCTGGCATCCACCTGGTCTGAACTCTGAACTCTGGACTTTGAAACCAAGAACTTTATGATTCTTCCCACAATAAGGACATCTTTCCAGGAACTAAGTATTTTTCTCCCTTCTTTTATTTTTCATACTGGCTATTACTGTTTTAATAATTGTTGATTTTCATAATTGTCTGTATATATTAATTATTTATATTGCGTGAATAAACGACTTTCCCCAAGTCATTCACTGTTTCGCTACCCTGCTTATCAGCACACACAGAAATGATCCCGGGTCTCTGAAGATACGCTACTGTTTGTTTGTTGTTGGCTAGACAGAATATCGTGTGTTTAACCGTTTTATTCGCAGGATTAGTCAGTCAGTTAGTGGGCCCCACGGTCCCATAGTAACCGCGGTGGTGGCAGTTTACTCTGAACCAGTAGGTGACGTTGTAATTACCCGTGTCTCACAGGCTCCCTTCTGAGTTGTCTGCGGCTAATTCTTAACGGTTCCTGCGCATTGACTGCGACCAGAGTTCGCACGATCTGTGCGCTGGCACCGTTTAGAAGGCTAAGTGCGGTCAGCCACGAGGGCCCTTGTGACAGTGGCCATCATGGGTATCACTCTTACACCCTCAAGTGAAATGTCTTGAAACACGACGACCACCTGAGAAATAATTGGGATCCAGTTGGTCCCCTTTAGGCCTGATTCAACATTGGGATCACAAAAGGCAAATCACAATCACCTATGGAGTGTGAATGCATTCTTACCAAGCAATTGTGGCTCCATGGTGCAGTGATTGCGTTTTTCGAGTCTCATTCCAGAGAATGAGAATGGCATTCTAACTGCCACCGAAATGTTGCACACAGTGCACCTCTGCGATATAAGCACACCGCAGGCACTGCAAGCATTTACCACAGTGCTTTGCTGATTACCGGCTATCAGCAAAGAGCAGAAATGCTCCCCACCAAAAGCACAACAAGTGTGAACTGGCCCTTGAGAGAATTTGATTGGTGATTACAAATTGTTGCAACCTGCAGTGTAGAACTCAGGGGCATATTTAAAATGATTTAAATATACCGCCAAGTTCTAGTTATGGCCTCCTCCTCCCCACAGCCATACCAATCCTCTCCAAAAAGTTACAAAGCATAGAAGCGCAAACAAAACAAAAAAGATGCAGGCCGACAATCGTAATTCTGGAAAATACCAATTGCACTAGCAAAAACCCAGCAATGCAAATTACATGTTCATCGCTGTGCTGTTGCTATTGGCACAATACAATTTTTGAATCGTAACATGCCTAATACAAAAGGGCCCTAATTAGTTGATCTCCCTCTAAGATGGTTTATTATATTCTTTTTTGGCAGAGTACTTTGGCTAATCCAATTGGCTAAAAGTAAATCACGTTTTGGCCAATAGGATTGTAAGCCGGCCCACCATGTCAAGGTAGACTCTTAGGGCGGGTTGGGGGAAGGGAGTGAGAGAGGTCTAAGGGATGGCAGTTTTGAAGAGGGATAATGGGGATAGGTGGCCATCATGGGTATCACTCTTACACCTTCAAGTGTAATGTCTGGAAACATGACGACCACCTGATAAATAATTGGGATCCAGTTGGTCCCCCTTAGGCCTGGTTCAACATTAGGATCGCAAAAGGCAAATCACAATCGCCTATGGAGTGTGATTGCATTTTTACCAAGCAATTGTGGCTCCATGTTGCAGTGATTGCGTTTTTCGAGTCTCATTCCAGAGAATGAGAATGGCATACTAACTACCACCAACATGTTGCATGCAGTGCACCTTTGCGACATATGCACACCGCAGGCACTACAAGGATTTACCACAGTGCTTTGCTGAATACCGGCTATCAGCAAAGAGCAGAAACGCTCCCCACCAAAAGCACAACAAGTGTGAACTGGCCCTTGAGAGAATTTGATTGGTGATTACAAATTGTTGCAACCTGCACTGTAGAACTCAGGGGCATATTTAAAATGATTTAAATATACCGCCAAGTTCTAGTTATGGCCTCCTCCGCCCCACAGCCATACCAATCCTCTCCAAAAAGTTACAAAGCATAGAAGCGCAAACAAAACAAAAAAGATGCAGGCCGACAATCGTAATTCTGTAAAATACCAATTGCACTAGCAAAAACCCAGCAATGCAAATTACATGTTCATCGCTGTGCTGTTGCTATTGGCACAATGGGCACGACACAATTTTTGAATCGTAACATGCCTAATACAAAAGGGCCCTAATTAGTTGATCTCCCTCTAAGATGGTTTATTATATTCTTTTTTGGCAGAGTACTTTGGCTAATCCAATTGGCTAAAAGTAAATCACATTTTGGCCAAATAGGATTGTAAGCCGGCCCACCATGGCAAGGTAGACTCTTAGGGCGGGTTGGGGAAAGGGAGTGAGAGAGGTCTAGGGGATGGCAGTTTTGAAGAGGGATAATGGGGATAGGTGGCCATCATGGGTATCACTCTTACACCCTCAAGTGTAATGTCTGGAAACATGACGACCACCTGATAAATAATTGGGATCCAGTTGGTCCCCCTTAGGCCTGGTTCAACATTGGGATTGCAAAAGGCAAATCACAATCGCCTATGGTGTGTGATTGCATTTTTACCAAGCAATTGTGGCGCCATGTTGCATTGATTGCGTTTTTCGAGTCTCATTCCAGAGAATGAGAATGGCATACTAACTATCACCAACATGTTGCATGCAGTGCACCTTTGCGACATATGCACACCGCAGGCACTGCAAGAATTTACCACAGTGCTTTGCTGAATACCGGCTATCAGCAAAGAGCAGAAACGCTCCCCACCAAAAGCACAACAAGTGTGAACTGGCCCTTGAGAGAATTTGATTGGTGATTACAAATTGTTGCAACCTGCAGTGTAGAACTCAGGGGCATATTTAAAATGCTTTAAATATGCCGCCAAGTTCTAGTTATGGCCTCCTCCTCCCCACAGCCATACCAATCCTCTCCAAAAAGTTACAAAGCATAGAAGCGCAAACAAAACAAAAAAGAAGCAGGCCGACAATCGTAATTCTGGAAAATACCAATTGCACTAGCAAAAACCCAGCAATGCAAATTACATGTTCATCGCTGTGCTGTTGCTATTGGCACAATACAATTTTTGAATCGTAACATGCCTAATACAAAGGGGCCCTAATTAGTTGATCTCCCTCTAAGATGGTTTATTATATTCTTTTTTGGCAGAGTACTTTGGCTAATACAATTGGCTAAAAGTAAATCACATTTTGGCCAATAGGATTGTAAGCCGGCCCACCATGGCAAGGTAGACTCTTAGGGCGGGTTGGGGGAAGGGAGTGAGAGAGGTCTAAGGGATGGCAGTTTTGAAGAGGGATAATGGGGATAGGGGGCCATCATGGGTATCACTCTTACACCCTCAAGTGTAATGTCTGGAAACATGACGACCACCTGATAAATAGGTGGGATCCAGTTGGTCCCCCTTAGGCCTGGTTCAACATTGGGATTGCAAAAGGCAAATCACAATCGCCTATGGAGTGTAATTGCATTTTTACCAAGCAATTCTGGCTCCATGTTGCAGTGATTGCATTTTTCGAGTCTCATTCCAGAGAATGAGAATGGCATACTAACTATCACCAACATGTTGCATGCAGTGCACCTTTGCGACATATGCACACCGCAGGCACTGCAAGAATTTACCACAGTGCTTTGCTGAATACCGGCTATCAGCAAAGAGCAGAAACGCTCCCCACCAAAAGCACAACAAGTGTGAACTGCCCCTTGAGAGAATTTGATTGGTGATTACAAATTGTTGCAACCTGCAGTGTAGAACTCAGGGGCATATTTAAAATGCTTTAAATATGCCGCCAAGTTCTAGTTATGGCCTCCTCCTCCCCACAGCCATACCAATCCTCTCCAAAAAGTTACAAAGCATAGAAGCGCAAACAAAACAAAAAAGATGCAGGCCAACAATCGTAATTCTGGAATATACCAATTGCACTAGCAAAAACCCAGCAATGCAAATTACATGTTCATCGCTGTGCTGTTGCTATTGGCACAATGGGCACGATACAATTTTTGAATCGTAACATGCCTAATACAAAAGGGCCCTAATTAGTTGATCTCCCTCTAAGATGTTTTAATATATTCTTTTTTGGCAGAGTACTTTGGCTAATCCAATTGGCTAAAAGTAAATCACATTTTGGCCAATAGGATTGTAAGCCGGCCCACCATGGCAAGGTAGACTCTTAGGGCGGGATGGGGGAAGGGAGTGAGAGAGGTCTAGGGGATTGCAGTTTTGAAGAGGGATAATGGGGATAGGTGGCCATCATGGGTATCACTCTTACACCCTCAAGTGTAATGTCTGAAAACATGACGACCACCTGATAAATAATTGGGATCCAGTTGGTCCCCCTTAGGCCTGGTTCAACATTGGGATCGCAAAAGGCAAATCACAATCGCCTATGGAGTGTGATTGCATTTTTACAAAGCAATTGTGGCTCCATGTTGCAGTGATTGCGTTTTTCGAGTCTTATTCCAGAGAATGAGAATGGCATACTAACTATCACCAACATGTTGCATGCAGTGCACCTTTGCGACATATGCACACCGCAGGCACTGCAAGAATTTACCACAGTGCTTTGCTGAATACCGGCTATCAGCAAAGAGCAGAAACGTTCCCCACCAAAAGCACAACAAGTGTGAACTGGCCCTTGAGAGAATTTGATTGGTGATTACAAATTGTTGCAACCTGCAGTGTAGAACTCAGGGGCATATTTAAAATGCTTTAAATATGCCGCCAAGTTCTAGTTATGGCCTCCTCCTCCCCACAGCCATACCAATCCTCTCCAAAAAGTTACAAAGCATAGAAGCGCAAACAAAACAAAAAAGATGCAGGCCGACAATCGTAATTCTGGAATATACCAATTGCACTAGCAAAAACCCAGCAATGCAAATTACATGTTTATCGCTGTGCTGTTGCTATTGGCACAATGGGCACGATACAATTTTTGAATCGTAACATGCCTAATACAAAAGGGCCCTAATTAGTTGATCTCCCTCTAAGATGTTTTAATATATTCTTTTTTGGCAGAGTACTTTGGCTAATCCAATTGGCTAAAAGTAAATCACATTTTGGCCAATAGGATTGTAAGCCGGCCCACCATGGCAAGGTAGACTCTTAGGGCGGGTTGGGGGAAGGGAGTGAGAGAGGTCTAAGGGATGGCAGTTTTGAAGAGGGATAATGGGGATAGGTGGCCATCATGGGTATCACTCTTACACCTTCAAGTGTAATGTCTGGAAACATGACGACCACCTGATAAATAATTGGGATCCAGTTGGTCCCCCTTAGGCCTGGTTCAACATTAGGATCGCAAAAGGCAAATCACAATCGCCTATGGAGTGTGATTGCATTTTTACCAAGCAATTGTGGCTCCATGTTGCAGTGATTGCGTTTTTCGAGTCTCATTCCAGAGAATGAGAATGGCATACTAACTAACACCAACATGTTGCATGCAGTGCACCTTTGCGACATATGCACACCGCAGGCACTACAAGGATTTACCACAGTGCTTTGCTGAATACCGGCTATCAGCAAAGAGCAGAAACGCTCCCCACCAAAAGCACAACAAGTGTGAACTGCACCTTGAGAGAATTTGATTAGTAATTACAAATTGTTTCAACCTGCAGTGTAAAACTCAGGGGCATATTTAAAATGATTTAAATATACCGCCAAGTTCTAGTTATGGCCTCCTCCTCCCCACAGTCATACCAATCCTCTCCAGAAAGTTACAAAGCATAGAAGCGCAAACAAAACAAAAAAGATGCAGGCCAACAATCGTAATTCTGGAAAATACCAATTGCACTAGCAAAAACCCAGCAATGCAAATTACATGTTCATCGCCATGCTGTTGCTATTGGCAGAATGGGCACGATACAATCTTTGAATCGAAACATGCCTAATACAAAAGGTCCCTAATTAGTTGATCTCCCTCTAAAATGGTTTATTATATTCTTTTTTGGCAGAGTACATTGGCTAATCCAATTGGCTAAAAGTAAATGACGTTTTGGCCAATAGGATTGTAAGCCGGCCCACCATGGCAAGGTAGACTCTTAGGGCGGGTTGGGGAAAGGGAGTGAGAGAGGTCTAGGGGATGGCAGTTTTGAAGAGGGATAATGGGGATAGGTGGCCATCATGGGTATCACTCTTACACCCTCAAGTGTAATGTCTGGAAACATGACGACCACCTGATAAATAATTGGGATCCAGTTGGTCCCCCTTAGGCCTGGTTCAACATTGGGATCGCAAAAGGCAAATCACAATCGCCTATGGTGTGTGATTGCATTTTTACCAAGCAATTGTGGCGCCATGTTGCATTGATTGCGTTTTTCGAGTCTCATTCCAGAGAATGAGAATGGCATACTAACTATCACCAACATGTTGCATGCAGTGCACCTTTGCGACATATGCACACCGCAGGCACTGCAAGAATTTACCACAGTGCTTTGCTGAATACCGGCTATCAGCAAAGAGCAGAAACGCTCCCCACCAAAAGCACAACAAGTGTGAACTGGCCCTTGAGAGAATTTGATTGGTGATTACAAATTGTTGCAACCTGCAGTGTAAAACTCAGGGGCATATTTAAAATGCTTTAAATATGCCGCCAAGTTCTAGTTATGGCCTCCTCCTCCCCACAGCCATACCAATCCTCTCCAAAAAGTTACAAAGCATAGAAGCGCAAACAAAACAAAAAAGATGCAGGCCGACAATCGTAATTCTGGAAAATACCAATTGCACTAGCAAAAACCCAGCAATGCAAATTACATGTTCATCGCTGTGCTGTTGCTATTGGCACAATACAATTTTTGAATCGTAACATGCCTAATACAAAGGGGCCCTAATTAGTTGATCTCCCTCTAAGATGGTTTATTATATTCTTTTTTGGCAGAGTACTTTGGCTAATACAATTGGCTAAAAGTAAATCACATTTTGGCCAATAGGATTGTAAGCCGGCCCACCATGGCAAGGTAGACTCTTAGGGCGGGTTGGGGGAAGGGAGTGAGAGAAGTCGAGGGGATTGCAGTTTTGAAGCGGGATAATGGGGATAGGGGGCCATCATGGGTATCACTCTTACACCCTTAAGTGTAATGTCTGGAAACATGACGACCACCTGATAAATAGGTGGGATCCAGTTGGTCCCCCTTAGGCCTGGTTCAACATTGGGATTGCAAAAGGCAAATCACAATCGCCTGTGGAGTGTAATTGCATTTTTACCAAGCAATTCTGGCTCCATGTTGCAGTGATTGCATTTTTCGAGTCTCATTCCAGAGAATGAGAATGGCATACTAACTATCACCAACATGTTGCATGCAGTGCACCTTTGCAACATATGCACACCGCAGGCACTGCAAGAATTTACCACAGTGCTTTGCTGAATACCGGCTATCAGCAAAGAGCAGAAACGCTCCCCACCAAAAGCACAACAAGTGTGAACTGCCCCTTGAGAGAATTTGATTGGTGATTACAAATTGTTGCAACCTGCAGTGTAGAACTCAGGGGCATATTTAAAATGCTTTAAATATGCCGCCAAGTTCTAGTTATGGCCTCCTCCTCCCCACAGCCATACCAATCCTCTCCAAAAAGTTACAAAGCATAGAAGCGCAAACAAAACAAAAAAGATGCAGGCCAACAATCGTAATTCTGGAATATACCAATTGCACTAGCAAAAACCCAGCAATGCAAATTACATGTTCATCGCTGTGCTGTTGCTATTGGCACAATGGGCACGATACAATTTTTGAATCGTAACATGCCTAATACAAAAGGGCCCTAATTAGTTGATCTCCCTCTAAGATGTTTTAATATATTCTTTTTTGGCAGAGTACTTTGGCTAATCCAATTGGCTAAAAGTAAATCACATTTTGGCCAATAGGATTGTAAGCCGGCCCACCATGGCAAGGTAGACTCTTAGGGCGGGTTGGGGGAAGGGAGTGAGAGAGGTCTAGGGGATTGCAGTTTTGAAGAGGGATAATGGGGATAGGTGGCCATCATGGGTATCACTCTTACACCCTCAAGTGTAATGTCTGAAAACATGACGACCACCTGATAAATAATTGGGATCCAGTTGGTCCCCCTTAGGCCTGGTTCAACATTGGGATCGCAAAAGGCAAATCACAATCGCCTATGGAGTGTGATTGCATTTTTACAAAGCAATTGTGGCTCCATGTTGCATTGATTGCGTTTTTCGAGTCTCATTCCAGAGAATGAGAATGGCATACTAACTATCACCAACATGTTGCATGCAGTGCACCTTTGCGACATATGCACACCGCAGGCACTACAAGGATTTACCACAGTGCTTTGCTGAATACCGGCTATCGGCAAAGAGCAGAAACGCTCCCCACCAAAAGCACAACAAGTGTGAACTGGCCCTTGAGAGAATTTGATTGGTGATTACAAATTGTTGCAACCTGCAGTGTAGAACTCAGGGGCATATTTAAAATGATTTAAATATACCGCCAAGTTCTAGTTATGGCCTCCTCCTCCTCCCCACAGCCATGCCAATCCTCTCCAAAAAGTTACAAAGCATAGAAGCGCCAACAAAACAAAAAAAATGCAGGCCGACAATCGTAATTCTGGAAAATACCAATTGCACTAGCAAAAACCCAGCAATGCAAATTACATGTTCATCGCTGTGCTGTTGCTATTGGCACAATGGGCACAATACAATTTTTGAATCGTAACATGCCTAATACAAAAGGGCCCTAATTAGTTGATCTCCCTCTAAGATGGTTTATTATATTCTTTTTTGGCAGAGTACTTTGGCTAATCCAATTGGCTAAAAGTAAATCACATTTTGGCCAAATAGGATTGTAAGCCGGCCCACCATGGCAAGGTAGACTCTTAGGGCGGGTTGGGGAAAGGGAGTGAGAGAGGTCTAGGGGATGGCAGTTTTGAAGAGGGATAATGGGGATAGGTGGCCATCATGGGTATCACTCTTACACCCTCAAGTGTAATGTCTGGAAACATGACGACCACCTGATAAATAATTGGGATCCAGTTGGTCCCCCTTAGGCCTGGTTCAACATTGGGATCGCAAAAGGCAAATCACAATCGCCTATGGTGTGTGATTGCATTTTTACCAAGCAATTGTGGCTCCATGTTGCAGTGATTGCGTTTTTCGAGTCTCATTCCAGAGAATGAGAATGGCATACTAACTAACACCAACATGTTGCATGCAGTGCACCTTTGCGACATATGCACACCGCAGGCACTACAAGGATTTACCACAGTGCTTTGCTGAATACCGGCTATCAGCAAAGAGCAGAAACGCTCCCCACCAAAAGCACAACAAGTGTGAACTGCACCTTGAGAGAATTTGATTAGTAATTACAAATTGTTTCAACCTGCAGTGTAAAACTCAGGGGCATATTTAAAATGATTTAAATATACCGCCAAGTTCTAGTTATGGCCTCCTCCTCCCCACAGTCATACCAATCCTCTCCAGAAAGTTACAAAGCATAGAAGCGCAAACAAAACAAAAAAGATGCAGGCCAACAATCGTAATTCTGGAAAATACCAATTGCACTAGCAAAAACCCAGCAATGCAAATTACATGTTCATCGCCATGCTGTTGCTATTGGCAGAATGGGCACGATACAATCTTTGAATCGAAACATGCCTAATACAAAAGGTCCCTAATTAGTTGATCTCCCTCTAAAATGGTTTATTATATTCTTTTTTGGCAGAGTACATTGGCTAATCCAATTGGCTAAAAGTAAATGACGTTTTGGCCAATAGGATTGTAAGCCGGCCCACCATGGCAAGGTAGACTCTTAGGGCGGGTTGGGGAAAGGGAGTGAGAGAGGTCTAGGGGATGGCAGTTTTGAAGAGGGATAATGGGGATAGGTGGCCATCATGGGTATCACTCTTACACCCTCAAGTGTAATGTCTGGAAACATGACGACCACCTGATAAATAATTGGGATCCAGTTGGTCCCCCTTAGGCCTGGTTCAACATTGGGATCGCAAAAGGCAAATCACAATCGCCTATGGTGTGTGATTGCATTTTTACCAAGCAATTGTGGCGCCATGTTGCATTGATTGCGTTTTTCGAGTCTCATTCCAGAGAATGAGAATGGCATACTAACTATCACCAACATGTTGCATGCAGTGCACCTTTGCGACATATGCACACCGCAGGCACTGCAAGAATTTACCACAGTGCTTTGCTGAATACCGGCTATCAGCAAAGAGCAGAAACGCTCCCCACCAAAAGCACAACAAGTGTGAACTGGCCCTTGAGAGAATTTGATTGGTGATTACAAATTGTTGCAACCTGCAGTGTAAAACTCAGGGGCATATTTAAAATGCTTTAAATATGCCGCCAAGTTCTAGTTATGGCCTCCTCCTCCCCACAGCCATACCAATCCTCTCCAAAAAGTTACAAAGCATAGAAGCGCAAACAAAACAAAAAAGATGCAGGCCGACAATCGTAATTCTGGAAAATACCAATTGCACTAGCAAAAACCCAGCAATGCAAATTACATGTTCATCGCTGTGCTGTTGCTATTGGCACAATACAATTTTTGAATCGTAACATGCCTAATACAAAGGGGCCCTAATTAGTTGATCTCCCTCTAAGATGGTTTATTATATTCTTTTTTGGCAGAGTACTTTGGCTAATACAATTGGCTAAAAGTAAATCACATTTTGGCCAATAGGATTGTAAGCCGGCCCACCATGGCAAGGTAGACTCTTAGGGCGGGTTGGGGGAAGGGAGTGAGAGAAGTCGAGGGGATTGCAGTTTTGAAGCGGGATAATGGGGATAGGGGGCCATCATGGGTATCACTCTTACACCCTTAAGTGTAATGTCTGGAAACATGACGACCACCTGATAAATAGGTGGGATCCAGTTGGTCCCCCTTAGGCCTGGTTCAACATTGGGATTGCAAAAGGCAAATCACAATCGCCTGTGGAGTGTAATTGCATTTTTACCAAGCAATTCTGGCTCCATGTTGCAGTGATTGCATTTTTCGAGTCTCATTCCAGAGAATGAGAATGGCATACTAACTATCACCAACATGTTGCATGCAGTGCACCTTTGCAACATATGCACACCGCAGGCACTGCAAGAATTTACCACAGTGCTTTGCTGAATACCGGCTATCAGCAAAGAGCAGAAACGCTCCCCACCAAAAGCACAACAAGTGTGAACTGCCCCTTGAGAGAATTTGATTGGTGATTACAAATTGTTGCAACCTGCAGTGTAGAACTCAGGGGCATATTTAAAATGCTTTAAATATGCCGCCAAGTTCTAGTTATGGCCTCCTCCTCCCCACAGCCATACCAATCCTCTCCAAAAAGTTACAAAGCATAGAAGCGCAAACAAAACAAAAAAGATGCAGGCCAACAATCGTAATTCTGGAATATACCAATTGCACTAGCAAAAACCCAGCAATGCAAATTACATGTTCATCGCTGTGCTGTTGCTATTGGCACAATGGGCACGATACAATTTTTGAATCGTAACATGCCTAATACAAAAGGGCCCTAATTAGTTGATCTCCCTCTAAGATGTTTTAATATATTCTTTTTTGGCAGAGTACTTTGGCTAATCCAATTGGCTAAAAGTAAATCACATTTTGGCCAATAGGATTGTAAGCCGGCCCACCATGGCAAGGTAGACTCTTAGGGCGGGTTGGGGGAAGGGAGTGAGAGAGGTCTAGGGGATTGCAGTTTTGAAGAGGGATAATGGGGATAGGTGGCCATCATGGGTATCACTCTTACACCCTCAAGTGTAATGTCTGAAAACATGACGACCACCTGATAAATAATTGGGATCCAGTTGGTCCCCCTTAGGCCTGGTTCAACATTGGGATCGCAAAAGGCAAATCACAATCGCCTATGGAGTGTGATTGCATTTTTACAAAGCAATTGTGGCTCCATGTTGCATTGATTGCGTTTTTCGAGTCTCATTCCAGAGAATGAGAATGGCATACTAACTATCACCAACATGTTGCATGCAGTGCACCTTTGCGACATATGCACACCGCAGGCACTACAAGGATTTACCACAGTGCTTTGCTGAATACCGGCTATCGGCAAAGAACAGAAACGCTCCCCACCAAAAGCACAACAAGTGTGAACTGGCCCTTGAGAGAATTTGATTGGTGATTACAAATTGTTGCAACCTGCAGTGTAGAACTCAGGGGCATATTTAAAATGATTTAAATATACCGCCAAGTTCTAGTTATGGCCTCCTCCTCCTCCCCACAGCCATGCCAATCCTCTCCAAAAAGTTACAAAGCATAGAAGCGCCAACAAAACAAAAAAAATGCAGGCCGACAATCGTAATTCTGGAAAATACCAATTGCACTAGCAAAAACCCAGCAATGCAAATTACATGTTCATCGCTGTGCTGTTGCTATTGGCACAATGGGCACAATACAATTTTTGAATCGTAACATGCCTAATACAAAAGGGCCCTAATTAGTTGATCTCCCTCTAAGATGGTTTATTATATTCTTTTTTGGCAGAGTACTTTGGCTAATCCAATTGGCTAAAAGTAAATCACATTTTGGCCAAATAGGATTGTAAGCCGGCCCACCATGGCAAGGTAGACTCTTAGGGCGGGTTGGGGAAAGGGAGTGAGAGAGGTCTAGGGGATGGCAGTTTTGAAGAGGGATAATGGGGATAGGTGGCCATCATGGGTATCACTCTTACACCCTCAAGTGTAATGTCTGGAAACATGACGACCACCTGATAAATAATTGGGATCCAGTTGGTCCCCCTTAGGCCTGGTTCAACATTGGGATCGCAAAAGGCAAATCACAATCGCCTATGGTGTGTGATTGCATTTTTACCAAGCAATTGTGGCTCCATGTTGCATTGATTGCGTTTTTCGAGTCTCATTCCAGAGAATGAGAATGGCATACTAACTATCACCAACATGTTGCATGCAGTGCACCTTTGCGACATATGCACACCGCAGGCACTGCAAGAATTTACCACAGTGCTTTGCTGAATACCGGCTATCAGCAAAGAGCAGAAACGCTCCCCACCAAAAGCACAACAAGTGTGAACTGGCCCTTGAGAGAATTTGATTGGTGATTACAAATTGTTGCAACCTGTAGTGTAGAACTCAGGGGCATATTTAAAATGCTTTAAATATGCCGCCAAGTTCTAGTTATGGCCTCCTCCTCCCCACAGCCATACCAATCCTCTCCAAAAAGTTACAAAGCATAGAAGCGCAAACAAAACAAAAAAGATGCAGGCCGACAATCGTAATTCTGGAAAATACCAATTGCACTAGCAAAAACCCAGCAATGCAAATTACATGTTCATCGCTGTGCTGTTGCTATTGGCACAATACAATTTTTGAATCGTAACATGCCTAATACAAAGGGGCCCTAATTAGTTGATCTCCCTCTAAGATGGTTTATTATATTCTTTTTTGGCAGAGTACTTTGGCTAATACAATTGGCTAAAAGTAAATCACATTTTGGCCAATAGGATTGTAAGCCGGCCCACCATGGCAAGGTAGACTCTTAGGGCGGGTTGGGGGAAGGGAGTGAGAGAAGTCTAGGGGATTGCAGTTTTGAAGCGGGATAATGGGGATAGGGGGCCATCATGGGTATCACTCTTACACCCTCAAGTGTAATGTCTGGAAACATGACGACCACCTGATAAATAGGTGGGATCCAGTTGGTCCCCCTTAGGCCTGGTTCAACATTGGGATTGCAAAAGGCAAATCACAATCGCCTGTGGAGTGTAATTGCATTTTTACCAAGCAATTCTGGCTCCATGTTGCAGTGATTGCATTTTTCGAGTCTCATTCCAGAAAATGAGAATGGCATACTAACTATCACCAACATGTTGCATGCAGTGCACCTTTGCGACATATGCACACCGCAGGCACTGCAAGAATTTACCACAGTGCTTTGCTGAATACCGGCTATCAGCAAAGAGCAGAAACGCTCCCCACCAAAAGCACAACAAGTGTGAACTGCCCCTTGAGAGAATTTGATTGGTGATTACAAATTGTTGCAACCTGCAGTGTAGAACTCAGGGGCATATTTAAAATGCTTTAAATATGCCGCCAAGTTCTAGTTATGGCCTCCTCCTCCCCACAGCCATACCAATCCTCTCCAAAAAGTTACAAAGCATAGAAGCGCAAACAAAACAAAAAAGATGCAGGCCAACAATCGTAATTCTGGAATATACCAATTGCACTAGCAAAAACCCAGCAATGCAAATTACATGTTCATCGCTGTGCTATTGCTATTGGCACAATGGGCACGATACAATTTTTGAATCGTAACATGCCTAATACAAAAGGGCCCTAATTAGTTGATCTCCCTCTAAGATGTTTTAATATATTCTTTTTTGGCAGAGTACTTTGGCTAATCCAATTGGCTAAAAGTAAATCACATTTTGGCCAATAGGATTGTAAGCCGGCCCACCATGGCAAGGTAGACTCTTAGGGCGGGTTGGGGGAAGGGAGTGAGAGAGGTCTAGGGGATTGCAGTTTTGAAGAGGGATAATGGGGATAGGTGGCCATCATGGGTATCACTCTTACACCCTCAAGTGTAATGTCTGAAAACATGACGACCACCTGATAAATAATTGGGATCCAGTTGGTCCCCCTTAGGCCTGGTTCAACATTGGGATCGCAAAAGGCAAATCACAATCGCCTATGGAGTGTGATTGCATTTTTACAAAGCAATTGTGGCTCCATGTTGCAGTGATTGCGTTTTTCGAGTCTCATTCCAGAGAATGAGAATGGCATACTAACTATCACCAACATGTTGCATGCAGTGCACCTTTGCGACATATGCACACCGCAGGCACTGCAAGAATTTACCACAGTGCTTTGCTGAATACCGGCTATCAGCAAAGAGCAGAAACGCTCCCCACCAAAAGCACAACAAGTGTGAACTGGCCCTTGAGAGAATTTGATTGGTGATTACAAATTGTTGCAACCTGCAGTGTAGAACTCAGGGGCATATTTAAAATGCTTTAAATATGCCGCCAAGTTCTAGTTATGGCCTCCTCCTCCCCACAGCCATACCAATCCTCTCCAAAAAGTTACAAAGCATAGAAGCGCAAAGAAAACAAAAAAGATGCAGGCCGACAATCGTAATTCTGGAATATACCAATTGCACTAGCAAAAACCCAGCAATGCAAATTACATGTTCATCGCTGTGCTGTTGCTATTGGCACAATGGGCACGATACAATTTTTGAATCGTAACATGCCTAATACAAAAGGGCCCTAATTAGTTGATCTCCCTCTAAGATGTTTTAATATATTCTTATTTGGCAGAGTACTTTGGCTAATCCAATTGGCTAAAAGTAAATCACATTTTGGCCAATAGGATTGTAAGCCGGCCCACCATGGCAAGGTAGACTCTTAGGGCGGGTTGGGGGAAGGGAGTGAGAGAGGTCTAGGGGATTGCAGTTTTGAAGAGGGATAATGGGGATAGGTGGCCATCATGGGTATCACTCTTACACCCTCAAGTGTAATGTCTGAAAACATGACGACCACCTGATAAATAATTGGGATCCAGTTGGTCCCCCTTAGGCCTGGTTCAACATTGGGATCGCAAAAGGCAAATCACAATCGCCTATGGAGTGTGATTGCATTTTTACAAAGCAATTGTGGCTCCATGTTGCAGTGATTGCGTTTTTCGAGTCTCATTCCAGAGAATGAGAATGGCATACTAACTATCACCAACATGTTGCATGCAGTGCACCTTTGCGACATATGCACACCGCAGGCACTACAAGGATTTACCACAGTGCTTTGCTGAATACCGGCTATCGGCAAAGAGCAGAAACACTCCCCACCAAAAGCACAACAAGTGTGAACTGGCCCTTGAGAGAATTTGATTGGTGATTACAAATTGTTGCAACCTGCAGTGTAGAACTCAGGGGCATATTTAAAATGATTTAAATATACCGCCAAGTTCTAGTTATGGCCTCCTCCTCCTCCCCACAGCCATGCCAATCCTCTCCAAAAAGTTACAAAGCATAGAAGCGCCAACAAAACAAAAAAAATGCAGGCCGACAATCGTAATTCTGGAAAATACCAATTGCACTAGCAAAAACCCAGCAATGCAAATTACATGTTCATCGCTGTGCTGTTGCTATTGGCACAATGGGCACAATACAATTTTTGAATCGTAACATGCCTAATACAAAAGGGCCCTAATTAGTTGATCTCCCTCTAAGATGGTTTATTATATTCTTTTTTGGCAGAGTACTTTGGCTAATCCAATTGGCTAAAAGTAAATCACGTTTTGGCCAATAGGATTGTAAGCCGGCCCACCATGTCAAGGTAGACTCTTAGGGCGGGTTGGGGGAAGGGAGTGAGAGAGGTCTAAGGGATGGCAGTTTTGAAGAGGGATAATGGGGATAGGTGGCCATCATGGGTATCACTCTTACACCTTCAAGTGTAATGTCTGGAAACATGACGACCACCTGATAAATAATTGGGATCCAGTTGGTCCCCCTTAGGCCTGGTTCAACATTAGGATCGCAAAAGGCAAATCACAATCGCCTATGGAGTGTGATTGCATTTTTGCCAAGCAATTGTGGCTCCATGTTGCAGTGATTGCGTTTTTCGAGTCTCATTCCAGAGAATGAGAATGGCATACTAACTAACACCAACATGTTGCATGCAGTGCACCTTTGCGACATATGCACACCGCAGGCACTACAAGGATTTACCACAGTGCTTTGCTGAATACCGGCTATCAGCAAAGAGCAGAAACGCTCCCCACCAAAAGCACAACAAGTGTGAACTGCACCTTGAGAGAATTTGATTAGTAATTACAAATTGTTGCAACCTGCAGTGTAAAACTCAGGGGCATATTTAAAATGATTTAAATATACCGCCAAGTTCTAGTTATGGCCTCCTCCTCCCCACAGCCATACCAATCCTCTCCAGAAAGTTACAAAGCATAGAAGCGCAAACAAAACAAAAAAGATGCAGGCCAACAATCGTAATTCTGGAAAATACCAATTGCACTAGCAAAAACCCAGCAATGCAAATTACATGTTCATCGCCATGCTGTTGCTATTGGCAGAATGGGCACGATACAATCTTTGAATCGAAACATGCCTAATACAAAAGGTCCCTAATTAGTTGATCTCCCTCTAAAATGGTTTATTATATTCTTTTTTGGCAGAGTACATTGGCTAATCCAATTGGCTAAAAGTAAATGACGTTTTGGCCAATAGGATTGTAAGCCGGCCCACCATGGCAAGGTAGACTCTTAGGGCGGGTTGGGGGAATGGAGTGAGAGAGGTCTAAGGGATGGCAGTTTTGAAGAGGGATAATGGGGATAGGTGGCCATCATAGGTATCACTCTTACACCCTCAAGTGTAATGTCTGGAAACACGACGACCACCTGATAAATAATTGGGATCTAGTTGGTCCCCCTTAGGCCTGATTCGACATTGGGATCGCAAAAGGCAAATCACAATCGCCTATGGAGTGTGATTGCATTTTTACCAAGCAATTGTGGCTCCATGTTGCAGTGATTGCGTTTTTCGAGTCTCATTCCAGAGAATGAGAATGGCATACTAACTATCACCAACATGTTGCATGCAGTGCACCTTTGCGACATATGCACACCGCAGGCACTGCAAGGATTTACCACAGTGCTTTGCTGAATACCGGCTATCAGCAAAGAGCAGAAACGCTCCCCACCAAAAGCACAACAAGTGTGAACTGGCCCTTGAGAGAATTTGATTGGTGATTACAAATTGTTGCAACCTGCAGTGTAGAACTCAGGGGCATATTTAAAATGCTTTAAATATGCCGCCAAGTTCTAGTTATGGCCTCCTCCTCCCCACAGCCATACCAATCCTCTCCAAAAAGTTACAAAGCATAGAAGCGCAAACAAAACAAGAAAGATGCAGGCCGACAATCGTAATTCTGGAAAATACCAATTGCACTAGCAAAAACCCAGCAATGCAAATTACATGTTCATCGCTGTGCTGTTGCTATTGGCACAATACAATTTTTGAATCGTAACATGCCTAATACAAAAGGGCCCTAATTAGTTGATCTCCCTCTAAGATGGTTTATTATATTCTTTTTTGGCAGAGTACTTTGGCTAATCCAATTGGCTAAAAGTAAATCACATTTTGGCCAATAGGATTGTAAGCCGGCCCACCATGGCAAGGTAGACTCTTAGGGCGGGTTGGGGGAAGGGAGTGAGAGAGGTCTAGGGGATGGCAGTTTTGAAGAGGGATAATGGGGATAGGTGGCCATCATGGGTATCACTCTTACACCCTCAAGTGAAATGTCTTGAAACACGACGACCACCTGATAAATTATTGGGATCCAGTTGGTCCCCCTTAGGCCTGGTTCAACATTGGGATCGCAAAAGGCAAATCACAATCGCCTATGGAGTGTGATTGCATTTTTACAAAGCAATTGTGGCTCCATGTTGCAGTGATTGCGTTTTTCGAGTCTCATTCCAGAGAATGAGAATGGCATACTAACTATCACCAACATGTTGCATGCAGTGCACCTTTGCGACATATGCACACCGCAGGCACTACAAGGATTTACCACAGTGCTTTGCTGAATACCGGCTATCAGCAAAGAGCAGAAACGCTCCCCACCAAAAGCACAACAAGTGTGAACTGGCCCTTGAGAGAATTTGATTGGTGATTACAAATTGTTGCAACCTGCAGTGTAGAACTCAGGGGCATATTTAAAATGATTTAAATATACCGCCAAGTTCTAGTTATGGCCTCCTCCTCCTCCCCACAGCCATGCCAATCCTCTCCAAAAAGTTACAAAGCATAGAAGCGCCAACAAAACAAAAAAAATGCAGGCCGACAATCGTAATTCTGGAAAATACCAATTGCACTAGCAAAAACCCAGCAATGCAAATTACATGTTGATCGCTGTGCTGTTGCTATTGGCACAATGGGCACAATACAATTTTTGAATCGTAACATGCCTAATACAAAAGGGCCCTAATTAGTTGATCTCCCTCTAAGATGGTTTATTATATTCTTTTTTGGCAGAGTACTTTGGCTAATCCAATTGGCTAAAAGTAAATCACGTTTTGGCCAATAGGATTGTAAGCCGGCCCACCATGTCAAGGTAGACTCTTAGGGCGGGTTGGGGGAAGGGAGTGAGAGAGGTCTAAGGGATGGCAGTTTTGAAGAGGGATAATGGGGATAGGTGGCCATCATGGGTATCACTCTTACACCTTCAAGTGTAATGTCTGGAAACATGACGACCACCTGATAAATAATTGGGATCCAGTTGGTCCCCCTTAGGCCTGGTTCAACATTAGGATCGCAAAAGGCAAATCACAATCGCCTATGGAGTGTGATTGCATTTTTAACAAGCAATTGTGGCTCCATGTTGCAGTGATTGCGTTTTTCGAGTCTCATTCCAGAGAATGAGAATGGCATACTAACTACCACCAACATGTTGCATGCAGTGCACCTTTGCGACATATGCACACCGCAGGCACTACAAGGATTTACCATAGTGCTTTGCTGAATACCGGCTATCAGCAAAGAGCAGAAACGCTCCCCACCAAAAGCATAACAAGTGTGAACTGGCCCTTGAGAGAATTTGATTGGTGATTACAAATTGTTGCAACCTGCAGTGTAGAACTCAGGGGCATATTTAAAATGATTTAAATATACCGCCAAGTTCTAGTTATGGCCTCCTCCTCCCCACAGCCATACCAATCCTCTCCAAAAAGTTACAAAGCATAGAAGCGCAAACAAAACAAAAAAGATGCAGGCCGACAATCGTAATTCTGGAAAATACCAATTGCACTAGCAAAAACCCAGCAATGCAAATTACATGTTCATCGCTGTGCTGTTGCTATTGGCACAATACAATTTTTGAATCGTAACATGCCTAATACAAAAGGGCCCTAATTAGTTGATCTCCCTCTAAGATGGTTTATTATATTCTTTTTTGGCAGAGTACTTTGGCTAATCCAATTGGCTAAAAGTAAATCACATTTTGGCCAATAAGATTGTAAGCCGGCCCACCATGGCAAGGTAGACTCTTAGGGCGGGTTGGGGGAAGGGAGTGAGAGAGGTCTAGGGGATGGCAGTTTTGAAGAGGGATAATGGGGATAGGTGGCCATCATGGGTATCACTCTTACACCCTCAAGTGAAATGTCTTGAAACACGACGACCACCTGATAAATTATTGGGATCCAGTTGGTCCCCTTTAGGCCTGATTCAACATTGGGATCACAAAAGGCAAATCACAATCACCTATGGAGTGTGAATGCATTCTTACCAAGCAATTGTGGCTCCATGGTGCAGTGATTGCGTTTTTCGAGTCTCATTCCAGAGAATGAGAATGGCATTCTAACTGCCACCGAAATGTTGCACACAGTGCACCTCTGCGATATAAGCACACCGCAGGCACTGCAAGCATTTACCACAGTGCTTTGCTGATTACCGGCTATCAGCAAAGAGCAGAAATGCTCCCCACCAAAAGCACAACAAGTGTGAACCGGCCCTTGAGAGAATTTGATTGGTGATTACAAATTGTTGCAACCTGCAGTGTAGAACTCAGGGGCATATTTAAAATGATTTAAATATACCGCCAAGTTCTAGTTATGGCCTCCTCCTCCCCACAGCCATACCAATCCTCTCCAAAAAGTTACAAAGCATAGAAGCGCAAACAAAACAAAAAAGATGCAGGCCGACAATCGTAATTCTGGAAAATACCAATTGCACTAGCAAAAACCCAGCAATGCAAATTACATGTTCATCGCTGTGCTGTTGCTATTGGCACAATGGGCACGATACAATTTTTGAATCGTAACATGCCTAATACAAAAGGGCCCTAATTAGTTGATCTCCCTCTAAGATGTTTTAATATATTCTTTTTTGGCAGAGTACTTTGGCTAATCCAATTGGCTAAAAGTAAATCACATTTTGGCCAATAGGATTGTAAGCCGGCCCACCATGGCAAGGTAGACTCTTAGGGCGGGTTGGGGGAAGGGAGTGAGAGAGGTCTAGGGGATTGCAGTTTTGAAGAGGGATAATGGGGATAGGTGGCCATCATGGGTATCACTCTTACACCCTCAAGTGTAATGTCTGAAAACATGACGACCACCTGATAAATAATTGGGATCCAGTTGGTCCCCCTTAGGCCTGGTTCAACATTGGGATCGCAAAAGGCAAATCACAATCGCCTATGGAGTGTGATTGCATTTTTACAAAGCAATTGTGGCTCCATGTTGCAGTGATTGCGTTTTTCGAGTCTCATTCCAGAGAATGAGAATGGCATACTAACTATCACCAACATGTTGCATGCAGTGCACCTTTGCGACATATGCACACCGCAGGCACTACAAGGATTTACCACAGTGCTTTGCTGAATACCGGCTATCGGCAAAGAGCAGAAACGCTCCCCACCAAAAGCACAACAAGTGTGAACTGGCCCTTGAGAGAATTTGATTGGTGATTACAAATTGTTGCAACCTGCAGTGTAGAACTCAGGGGCATATTTAAAATGATTTAAATATACCGCCAAGTTCTAGTTATGGCCTCCTCCTCCTCCCCACAGCCATGCCAATCCTCTCCAAAAAGTTACAAAGCATAGAAGCGCCAACAAAACAAAAAAAATGCAGGCCGACAATCGTAATTCTGGAAAATACCGATTGCACTAGCAAAAACCCAGCAATGCAAATTACATGTTCATCGCTGTGCTGTTGCTATTGGCACAATGGGCACAATACAATTTTTGAATCGTAACATGCCTAATACAAAAGGGCCCTAATTAGTTGATCTCCCTCTAAGATGGTTTATTATATTCTTTTTTGGCAGAGTACTTTGGCTAATCCAATTGGCTAAAAGTAAATCACGTTTTGGCCAATAGGATTGTAAGCCGGCCCACCATGTCAAGGTAGACTCTTAGGGCGGGTTGGGGGAAGGGAGTGAGAGAGGTCTAAGGGATGGCAGTTTTGAAGAGGGATAATGGGGATAGGTGGCCATCATGGGTATCACTCTTACACCTTCAAGTGTAATGTCTGGAAACATGACGACCACCTGATAAATAATTGGGATCCAGTTGGTCCCCCTTAGGCCTGGTTCAACATTAGGATCGCAAAAGGCAAATCACAATCGCCTATGGAGTGTGATTGCATTTTTACCAAGCAATTGTGGCTCCATGTTGCAGTGATTGCGTTTTTCGAGTCTCATTCCAGAGAATGAGAATGGCATACTAACTAACACCAACATGTTGCATGCAGTGCACCTTTGCGACATATGCACACCGCAGGCACTACAAGGATTTACCACAGTGCTTTGCTGAATACCGGCTATCAGCAAAGAGCAGAAACGCTCCCCACCAAAAGCACAACAAGTGTGAACTGGCCCTTGAGAGAATTTGATTGGTGATTACAAATTGTTGCAACCTGCAGTGTAGAACTCAGGGGCATATTTAAAATGATTTAAATATACCGCCAAGTTCTAGTTATGAACTCCTCCGCCCCACAGCCATACCAATCCTCTCCAAAAAGTTACAAAGCATAGAAGCGCAAACAAAACAAAAAAGATGCAGGCCGACAATCGTAATTCTGTAAAATACCAATTGCACTAGCAAAAACCCAGCAATGCAAATTACATGTTCATCGCTGTGCTGTTGCTATTGGCACAATGGGCACGACACAATTTTTGAATCGTAACATGCCTAATACAAAAGGGCCCTAATTAGTTGATCTCCCTCTAAGATGGTTTATTATATACTTTTTTGGCAGAGTACTTTGGCTAATCCAATTGGCTAAAAGTAAATCACATTTTGGCCAAATAGGATTGTAAGCCGGCCCACCATGGCAAGGTAGACTCTTAGGGCGGGTTGGGGAAAGGGAGTGAGAGAGGTCTAGGGGATGGCAGTTTTGAAGAGGGATAATGGGGATAGGTGGCCATCATGGGTATCACTCTTACACCCTCAAGTGTAATGTCTGGAAACATGACGACCACCTGATAAATAATTGGGATCCAGTTGGTCCCCCTTAGGCCTGGTTCAACATTGGGATCGCAAAAGGCAAATCACAATCGCCTATGGAGTGTGATTGCCTTTTTACCAAGCAATTGTGGCTCCATGTTGCAGTGATTGCGTTTTTCGAGTCTCATTCCAGAGAATGAGAATGGCATACTAACTATCACCAACATGTTGCATGCAGTGCACCTTTGCGACATATGCACACCGCAGGCACTACAAGAATTTACCACAGTGCTTTGCTGAATACCGGCTATCAGCAAAGAGCAGAAACGCTCCCCACCAAAAGCACAACAAGTGTGAACTGGCCCTTGAGAGAATTTGATTGGTGATTACAAATTGTTGCAACCTGCAGTGTAGAACTCAGGGGCATATTTAAAATGCTTTAAATATGCCGCCAAGTTCTAGTTATGGCCTCCTCCTCCCCACAGCCATACCAATCCTCTCCAAAAAGTTACAAAGCATAGAAGCGCAAACAAAACAAAAAAGATGCAGGCCGACAATCGTAATTCTGGAATATACCAATTGCACTAGCAAAAACCCAGCAATGCAAATTACATGTTCATCGCTGTGCTGTTGCTATTGGCACAATGGGCACGATACAATTTTTGAATCGTAACATGCCTAATACAAAAGGGCCCTAATTAGTTGATCTCCCTCTAAGATGTTTTAATATATTCTTTTTTGGCAGAGTACTTTGGCTAATCCAATTGGCTAAAAGTAAATCACATTTTGGCCAATAGGATTGTAAGCCGGCCCACCATGGCAAGGTAGACTCTTAGGGCGGGTTGGGGGAAGGGAGTGAGAGAGGTCTAGGGGATTGCAGTTTTGAAGAGGGATAATGGGGATAGGTGGCCATCATGGGTATCAACCTTACACCCTCAAGTGTAATGTCTGAAAACATGACGACCACCTGATAAATATTTGGGATCCAGTTGGTCCCCCTTAGGCCTGGTTCAACATTGGGTTCGCAAAAGGCAAATCACAATCGCCTATGGAGTGTGATTGCATTTTTACCAAGCAATTGTGGCTCCATGTTGCAGTGATTACGTTTTTCGAGTCTAATTCCAGAGAATGAGAATGGCATACTAACTATCACCAACATGTTGCATGCAGTGCACCTTTGCGACATATGCACACCGCAGGCACTGCAAGGGTTTACCACAGTGCTTTGCTGAATACCGGCTATCAGCAAAGAGCAGAAACGCTCCCCACCAAAAGCACAACAAGTGTGAACTGGCCCTTGAGAGAATTTGATTGGTGATTACAAATTGTTGCAACCTGCAGTGTAGAACTCAGGGGCATATTTAAAATGCTTTAAATATGCCGCCAAGTTCTAGTTATGGCCTCCTCCTCCCCACAGCCATACCAATCCTCTCCAAAAAAGTTACAAAGCATAGATGCGCAAACAAAACAAAAAAGATGCAGGCCGACAATCGTAATTCTGGAAAATACCAATTGCACTAGCAAAAACCCAGCAATGCAATTTACATGTTTATTGCCGTGCTGTTGCTATTGGCAATATGGGCACTATACATATTTTGAATCGTAACATGCCTAATACAAAAGGGCCCTAATTAGTTGATCTCCCTCTAAAATGGTTTATTATATTCTTTTTTGGCAGAGTACATTGGCTAATCCAATTGGCTAAAAGTAAATCACATTTTGGCCAATAGGATTGTAAGCCCGCCCACCATGGCAAGGTAGACTCTTAGGGCGGGTTGGGGGAATGGAGTGAGAGAGGTCTAAGGGATGGCAGTTTTGAAGAGGGATAATGGGGATAGGTGGCCATCATAGGTTTCACTCTTACACCCTCAAGTGTAATGTCTGGAAACACGACGACCACCTGATAAATAATTGGGATCTAGTTGGTCCCCCTTAGGCCTATTTCGACATTGGGATCGCAAAAGGCAAATCACAATCGCCTATGGAGTGTGATTGCATTTTTACCAAGCAATTGTGGCTCCATGTTGCAGTGATTGCGTTTTTCGAGTCTCATTCCAGAGAATGAGAATGGCATACTAACTATCACCAACATGTTGCATGCAGTGCACCTTTGCGACATATGCACACCGCAGGCACTGCAAGGATTTACCACAGTGCTTTGCTGAATACCGGCTATCAGCAAAGAGCAGAAACGCTCCCCACCAAAAGCATAACAAGTGTGAACTGGCCCTTGAGAGAATTTGATTGGTGATTACAAATTGTTGCAACCTGCAGTGTAGAACTCAGGGGCATATTTAAAATGCTTTAAATATGCCGCCAAGTTCTAGTTATGGCCTCTTCCTCCCCACAGCCATACCAATCCTCTCCAAAAAGTTACAAAGCATAGAAGCGCAAACAAAACAAAAAAGATGCAGGCCGACAATCGTAATTCTGGAAAACACCAATTGCACTAGCAAAAACCCAGCAATGCAAATTACATGTTCATCGCTGTGCTGTTGCTATTGGCACAATACAATTTTTGAATCGTAACATGCCTAATACAAAGGGGCCCTAATTAGTTGATCTCCCTCTAAGATGGTTTATTATATTCTTTTTTGGCAGAGTACTTTGGCTAATACAATTGGCTAAAAGTAAATCACATTTTGGCCAATAGGATTGTAAGCCGGCCCACCATGGCAAGGTAGACTCTTAGGGTGGGTTGGGGGAAGGGAGTGAGAGAAGTCTAGGTGATTGCAGTTTTGAAGCGGGATAATGGGGATAGGGGGCCATCATGGGTATCACTCTTACACCCTCAAGTGTAATGTCTGGAAACATGACGACCACCTGATAAATAGGTGGGATCCAGTTGATCCCCCTTAGGCCTGGTTCAACATTGGGATCGCAAAAGGCAAATCACAATCGCCTGTGGGGTGTAATTGCATTTTTACCAAGCAATTCTGGCTCCATGTTGCAGTGATTGCATTTTTAGAGTCTCATTCCAGAGAATGAGAATGGCATACTAACTATCACCAACATGTTGCATGCAGTGCACCTTTGCAACATATGCACACCGCAGGCACTGCAAGAATTTACCACAGTGCTTTGCTGAATACCGGCTATCAGCAAAGAGCAGAAACGCTCCCCACCAAAAGCACAACAAGTGTGAACTGGCCCTTGAGAGAATTTGATTGGTGATTACAAATTGTTGCAACCTGCAGTGTAGAACTCAGGGGCATATTTAAAATGCTTTAAATATGCCGCCAAGTTCTAGTTATGGCCTCCTCCTCCCCACAGCCATACCAATCCTCTCCAAAAAGTTACAAAGCATAGAAGCGCAAACAAAACAAAAAAGATGCAGGCCGACAATCGTAATTCTGGAAAATACCAATTGCACTAGCAAAAACCCAGCAATGCAAATTACATGTTCATCGCTGTGCTGTTGCTATTGGCACAATACAATTTTTGAATCGTAACATGCCTAATACAAAAGGGCCCTAATTAGTTGATCTCCCTCTAAGATGGTTTATTATATTCTTTTTTGGCAGAGTACTTTGGCTAATCCAATTGGCTAAAAGTAAATCATATTTTGGCCAATAGGATTGTAAGCCGGCCCACCATGGCAAGGTAGACTCTTAGGGCGGGTTGGGGGAAGGGAGTGAGAGAGGTCTAGGGGATGGCAGTTTTGAAGCGGGATAATGGGGATAGGTGGCCATCATGGGTATCACTCTTACACCCTCAAGTGTAATGTCTGGAAACATGACGACCACCTGATAAATAATTGGGATCCAGTTGGTCCCCCTTAGGCCTGGTTCAACATTGGGATCGCAAAAGGCAAATCACAATCGCCTATGGAGTGCGATTGCATTTTTACAAAGCAATTGTGGCTCCATGTTGCAGTGATTGCGTTTTTCGAGTCTCATTTCAGAGAATGAGAATGGCATACTAACTATCACCAACATGTTGCATGCAGTACACCTTTGTGACATATGCACACCGCAGGCACTGCAAGGATTTACCACAGTGCTTTGCTGAATACCGGCTATCAGCAAAGAGCAGAAACGCTCCCCACCAAAAGCACAACAAGTGTGAACTGGCCCTTGAGAGAATTTGATTAGTGATTACAAATTGTTGCAACCTGCAGTGTAAAACTCAGGGGCATATTTAAAATGATTTAAATATACCGCCAAGTTCTAGTTATGGCCTCCTCCTCCTCCCCACAGCCATGCCAATCCTCTCCAAAAAGTTACAAAGCATAGAAGCGCCAACAAAACAAAAAAAATGCAGGCCGACAATCGTAATTCTGGAAAATACCAATTGCACTAGCAAAAACCCAGCAATGCAAATTACATGTTCATCGCTGTGCTGTTGCTATTGGCACAATGGGCACAATACAATTTTTGAATCGTAACATGCCTAATACAAAAGGGCCCTAATTAGTTGATCTCCCTCTAAGATGGTTTATTATATTCTTTTTTGGCAGAGTACTTTGGCTAATCCAATTGGCTAAAAGTAAATCACGTTTTGGCCAATAGGATTGTAAGCCGGCCCACCATGTCAAGGTAGACTCTTAGGGCGGGTTGGGGGAAGGGAGTGAGAGAGGTCTAGGGGATTGCAGTTTTGAAGAGGGATAATGGGGATAGGTGGCCATCATGGGTATCACTCTTACACCCTCAAGTGTAATGTCTGAAAACATGACGACCACCTGATAAATATTTGGGATCCAGTTGGTCCCCCTTAGGCCTGGTTCAACATTGGGTTCGCAAAAGGCAAATCACAATCGCCTATGGAGTGTGATTGCATTTTTACCAAGCAATTGTGGCTCCATGTTGCAGTGATTACGTTTTTCGAGTCTAATTCCAGAGAATGAGAATGGCATACTAACTATCACCAACATGTTGCATGCAGTGCACCTTTGCGACATATGCACACCGCAGGCACTGCAAGGGTTTACCACAGTGCTTTGCTGAATACCGGCTATCAGCAAAGAGCAGAAACGCTCCCCACCAAAAGCACAACAAGTGTGAACTGGCCCTTGAGAGAATTTGATTGGTGATTACAAATTGTTGCAACCTGCAGTGTAGAACTCAGGGGCATATTTAAAATGCTTTAAATATGCCGCCAAGTTCTAGTTATGGCCTCCTCCTCCCCACAGCCATACCAATCCTCTCCAAAAAAGTTACAAAGCATAGATGCGCAAACAAAACAAAAAAGATGCAGGCCGACAATCGTAATTCTGGAAAATACCAATTGCACTAGCAAAAACCCAGCAATGCAATTTACATGTTTATTGCCGTGCTGTTGCTATTGGCAATATGGGCACTATACATATTTTGAATCGTAACATGCCTAATACAAAAGGGCCCTAATTAGTTGATCTCCCTCTAAAATGGTTTATTATATTCTTTTTTGGCAGAGTACATTGGCTAATCCAATTGGCTAAAAGTAAATCACATTTTGGCCAATAGGATTGTAAGCCCGCCCACCATGGCAAGGTAGACTCTTAGGGCGGGTTGGGGGAATGGAGTGAGAGAGGTCTAAGGGATGGCAGTTTTGAAGAGGGATAATGGGGATAGGTGGCCATCATAGGTTTCACTCTTACACCCTCAAGTGTAATGTCTGGAAACACGACGACCACCTGATCAATAATTGGGATCTAGTTGGTCCCCCTTAGGCCTATTTCGACATTGGGATCGCAAAAGGCAAATCACAATCGCCTATGGAGTGTGATTGCATTTTTACCAAGCAATTGTGGCTCCATGTTGCAGTGATTGCGTTTTTCGAGTCTCATTCCAGAGAATGAGAATGGCATACTAACTATCACCAACATGTTGCATGCAGTGCACCTTTGCGACATATGCACACCGCAGGCACTGCAAGGATTTACCACAGTGCTTTGCTGAATACCGGCTATCAGCAAAGAGCAGAAACGCTCCCCACCAAAAGCATAACAAGTGTGAACTGGCCCTTGAGAGAATTTGATTGGTGATTACAAATTGTTGCAACCTGCAGTGTAGAACTCAGGGGCATATTTAAAATGCTTTAAATATGCCGCCAAGTTCTAGTTATGGCCTCTTCCTCCCCACAGCCATACCAATCCTCTCCAAAAAGTTACAAAGCATAGAAGCGCAAACAAAACAAAAAAGATGCAGGCCGACAATCGTAATTCTGGAAAACACCAATTGCACTAGCAAAAACCCAGCAATGCAAATTACATGTTCATCGCTGTGCTGTTGCTATTGGCACAATACAATTTTTGAATCGTAACATGCCTAATACAAAGGGGCCCTAATTAGTTGATCTCCCTCTAAGATGGTTTATTATATTCTTTTTTGGCAGAGTACTTTGGCTAATACAATTGGCTAAAAGTAAATCACATTTTGGCCAATAGGATTGTAAGCCGGCCCACCATGGCAAGGTAGACTCTTAGGGTGGGTTGGGGGAAGGGAGTGAGAGAAGTCTAGGTGATTGCAGTTTTGAAGCGGGATAATGGGGATAGGGGGCCATCATGGGTATCACTCTTACACCCTCAAGTGTAATGTCTGGAAACATGACGACCACCTGATAAATAGGTGGGATCCAGTTGATCCCCCTTAGGCCTGGTTCAACATTGGGATCGCAAAAGGCAAATCACAATCGCCTGTGGGGTTTAATTGCATTTTTACCAAGCAATTCTGGCTCCATGTTGCAGTGATTGCATTTTTAGAGTCTCATTCCAGAGAATGAGAATGGCATACTAACTATCACCAACATGTTGCATGCAGTGCACCTTTGCAACATATGCACACCGCAGGCACTGCAAGAATTTACCACAGTGCTTTGCTGAATACCGGCTATCAGCAAAGAGCAGAAACGCTCCCCACCAAAAGCACAACAAGTGTGAACTGGCCCTTGAGAGAATTTGATTGGTGATTACAAATTGTTGCAACCTGCAGTGTAGAACTCAGGGGCATATTCAAAATGCTTTAAATATGCCGCCAAGTTCTAGTTATGGCCTCCTCCTCCCCACAGCCATACCAATCCTCTCCAAAAAGTTACAAAGCATAGAAGCGCAAACAAAACAAAAAAGATGCAGGCCGACAATCGTAATTCTGGAAAATACCAATTGCACTAGCAAAAACCCAGCAATGCAAATTACATGTTCATCGCTGTGCTGTTGCTATTGGCACAATACAATTTTTGAATCGTAACATGCCTAATACAAAAGGGCCCTAATTAGTTGATCTCCCTCTAAGATGGTTTATTATATTCTTTTTTGGCAGAGTACTTTGGCTAATCCAATTGGCTAAAAGTAAATCATATTTTGGCCAATAGGATTGTAAGCCGGCCCACCATGGCAAGGTAGACTCTTAGGGCGGGTTGGGGGAAGGGAGTGAGAGAGGTCTAGGGGATGGCAGTTTTGAAGCGGGATAATGGGGATAGGTGGCCATCATGGGTATCACTCTTACACCCTCAAGTGTAATGTCTGGAAACATGACGACCACCTGATAAATAATTGGGATCCAGTTGGTCCCCCTTAGGCCTGGTTCAACATTGGGATCGCAAAAGGCAAATCACAATCGCCTATGGAGTGCGATTGCATTTTTACAAAGCAATTGTGGCTCCATGTTGCAGTGATTGCGTTTTTCGAGTCTCATTTCAGAGAATGAGAATGGCATACTAACTATCACCAACATGTTGCATGCAGTACACCTTTGTGACATATGCACACCGCAGGCACTGCAAGGATTTACCACAGTGCTTTGCTGAATACCGGCTATCAGCAAAGAGCAGAAACGCTCCCCACCAAAAGCACAACAAGTGTGAACTGGCCCTTGAGAGAATTTGATTAGTGATTACAAATTGTTGCAACCTGCAGTGTAAAACTCAGGGGCATATTTAAAATGATTTAAATATACCGCCAAGTTCTAGTTATGGCCTCCTCCTCCTCCCCACAGCCATGCCAATCCTCTCCAAAAAGTTACAAAGCATAGAAGCGCCAACAAAACAAAAAAAATGCAGGCCGACAATCGTAATTCTGGAAAATACCAATTGCACTAGCAAAAACCCAGCAATGCAAATTACATGTTCATCGCTGTGCTGTTGCTATTGGCACAATGGGCACAATACAATTTTTGAATCGTAACATGCCTAATACAAAAGGGCCCTAATTAGTTGATCTCCCTCTAAGATGGTTTATTATATTCTTTTTTGGCAGAGTACTTTGGCTAATCCAATTGGCTAAAAGTAAATCACGTTTTGGCCAATAGGATTGTAAGCCGGCCCACCATGTCAAGGTAGACTCTTAGGGCGGGTTGGGGGAAGGGAGTGAGAGAGGTCTAGGGGATTGCAGTTTTGAAGAGGGATAATGGGGATAGGTGGCCATCATGGGTATCACTCTTACACCCTCAAGTGTAATGTCTGAAAACATGACGACCACCTGATAAATAGGTGGGATCCAGTTGGTCCCCCTTAGGCCTGGTTCAACATTGGGATTGCAAAAGGCAAATCACAATCGCCTGTGGAGTGTAATTGCATTTTTACCAAGCAATTCTGGCTCCATGTTGCAGTGATTGCATTTTTTGAGTCTCATTCCAGAGAATGAGAATGGCATACTAACTATCACCAACATGTTGCATGCAGTGCACCTTTGCGACATATGCACACCGCAGGCACTGCAAGAATTTACCACAGTGCTTTGCTGAATACCGGCTATCAGCAAAGAGCAGAAACGCTCCCCACCAAAAGCACAACAAGTGTGAACTGGCCCTTGAGAGAATTTGATTGGTGATTACAAATTGTTGCAACCTGCAGTGTAGAACTCAGGGGCATATTTAAAATGCTTTAAATATGCCGCCAAGTTCTAGTTATGGCCTCCTCCTCCCCACAGCCATACCAATCCTCTCCAAAAAGTTACAAAGCATAGAAGCGCAAACAAAACAAAAAAGATGCAGGCCAACAATCGTAATTCTGGAATATACCAATTGCACTAGCAAAAACCCAGCAATGCAAATTACATGTTCATCGCTGTGCTGTTGCTATTGGCACAATGGGCACGATACAATTTTTGAATCGTAACATGCCTAATACAAAAGGGCCCTAATTAGTTGATCTCCCTCTAAGATGTTTTAATATATTCTTTTTTGGCAGAGTACTTTGGCTAATCCAATTGGCTAAAAGTAAATCACATTTTGGCCAATAGGATTGTAAGCCGGCCCACCATGGCAAGGTAGACTCTTAGGGCGGGTTGGGGGAAGGGAGTGAGAGAGGTCTAGGGGATTGCAGTTTTGAAGAGGGATAATGGGGATAGGTGGCCATCATGGGTATCACTCTTACACCCTCAAGTGTAATGTCTGAAAACATGACGACCACCTGATAAATAATTGGGATCCAGTTGGTCCCCCTTAGGCCTGGTTCAACATTGGGATCGCAAAAGGCAAATCACAATCGCCTATGGAGTGTGATTGCATTTTTACAAAGCAATTGTGGCTCCATGTTGCAGTGATTGCGTTTTTCGAGTCTCATTCCAGAGAATGAGAATGGCATACTAACTATCACCAACATGTTGCATGCAGTGCACCTTTGCGACATATGCACACCGCAGGCACTACAAGGATTTACCACAGTGCTTTGCTGAATACCGGCTATCGGCAAAGAGCAGAAACGCTCCCCACCAAAAGCACAACAAGTGTGAACTGGCCCTTGAGAGAATTTGATTGGTGATTACAAATTGTTGCAACCTGCAGTGTAGAACTCAGGGGCATATTTAAAATGATTTAAATATACCGCCAAGTTCTAGTTATGGCCTCCTCCTCCTCCCCACAGCCATGCCAATCCTCTCCAAAAAGTTACAAAGCATAGAAGCGCCAACAAAACAAAAAAAATGCAGGCCGACAATCGTAATTCTGGAAAATACCAATTGCACTAGCAAAAACCCAGCAATGCAAATTACATGTTCATCGCTGTGCTGTTGCTATTGGCACAATGGGCACAATACAATTTTTGAATCGTAACATGCCTAATACAAAAGGGCCCTAATTAGTTGATCTCCCTCTAAGATGGTTTATTATATTCTTTTTTGGCAGAGTACTTTGGCTAATCCAATTGGCTAAAAGTAAATCACGTTTTGGCCAATAGGATTGTAAGCCGGCCCACCATGTCAAGGTAGACTCTTAGGGCGGGTTGGGGGAAGGGAGTGAGAGAGGTCTAAGGGATGGCAGTTTTGAAGAGGGATAATGGGGATAGGTGGCCATCATGGGTATCACTCTTACACCTTCAAGTGTAATGTCTGGAAACATGACGACCACCTGATAAATAATTGGGATCCAGTTGGTCCCCCTTAGGCCTGGTTCAACATTAGGATCGCAAAAGGCAAATCACAATCGCCTATGGAGTGTGATTGCATTTTTACCAAGCAATTGTGGCTCCATGTTGCAGTGATTGCGTTTTTCGAGTCTCATTCCAGAGAATGAGAATGGCATACTAACTAACACCAACATGTTGCATGCAGTGCACCTTTGCGACATATGCACACCGCAGGCACTACAAGGATTTACCACAGTGCTTTGCTGAATACCGGCTATCAGCAAAGAGCAGAAACGCTCCCCACCAAAAGCACAACAAGTGTGAACTGGCCCTTGAGAGAATTTGATTGGTGATTACAAATTGTTGCAACCTGCAGTGTAGAACTCAGGGGCATATTTAAAATGATTTAAATATACCGCCAAGTTCTAGTTATGGCCTCCTCCTCCCCACAGCCATACCAATCCTCTCCAAAAAGTTACAAAGCATAGAAGCGCAAACAAAACAAAAAAGATGCAGGCCGACAATCGTAATTCTGGAAAATACCAATTGCACTAGCAAAAACCCAGCAATGCAAATTACATGTTCATCGCTGTGCTGTTGCTATTGGCACAATACAATTTTTGAATCGTAACATGCCTAATACAAAAGGGCCCTAATTAGTTGATCTCCCTCTAAGATGGTTTATTATATTCTTTTTTGGCAGAGTACTTTGGCTAATCCAATTGGCTAAAAGTAAATCACATTTTGGCCAATAGGATTGTAAGCCGGCCCACCATGGCAAGGTAGACTCTTAGGGCGGGTTGGGGGAAGGGAGTGAGAGAGGTCTAGGGGATGGCAGTTTTGAAGAGGGATAATGGGGATAGGTGGCCATCATGGGTATCACTCTTACACCCTCAAGTGAAATGTCTTGAAACACGACGACCACCTGATAAATTATTGGGATCCAGTTGGTCCCCTTTAGGCCTGATTCAACATTGGGATCACAAAACGCAAATCACAATCACCTATGGAGTGTGAATGCATTCTTACCAAGCAATTGTGGCTCCATGGTGCAGTGATTGCGTTTTTCGAGTCTCATTCCAGAGAATGAGAATGGCATTCTAACTGCCACCGAAATGTTGCACACAGTGCACCTCTGCGATATAAGCACACCGCAGGCACTGCAAGCATTTACCACAGTGCTTTGCTGATTACCGGCTATCAGCAAAGAGCAGAAATGCTCCCCACCAAAAGCACAACAAGTGTGAACCGGCCCTTGAGATAATTTGATTGGTGATTACAAATTGTTGCAACCTGCAGTGTAGAACTCAGGGGCATATTTAAAATGATTTAAATATACCGCCAAGTTCTAGTTATGGCCTCCTCCTCCCCACAGCCATACCAATCCTCTCCAAAAAGTTACAAAGCATAGAAGCGCAAACAAAACAAAAAAGATGCAGGCCGACAATCGTAATTCTGGAAAATACCAATTGCACTAGCAAAAACCCAGCAATGCAAATTACATGTTCATCGCTGTGCTGTTGCTATTGGCACAATGGGCACAATACAATTTTTGAATCGTAACATGCCTAATACAAAAGGGCCCTAATTAATTGATCTCCCTCTAAGATGGTTTATTATATTCTTTTTTGGCAGAGTACTTTGGCTAATCCAATTGGCTAAAAGTAAATCACATTTTGGCCAATAGGATTGTAAGCCGGCCCACCATGGCAAGGTAGACTCTTAGGGCGGGTTGGGGGAAGGGAGTGAGAGAGGTCTAGGGGATTGCAGTTTTGAAGAGGGATAATGGGGATAGGTGGCCATCATGGGTATCACTACTACACCTTCAAGTGTAATGTCTGGAAACATGACGACCACCTGATAAATAATTGGGATCCAGTTGGTCCCCCTTAGGCCTGGTTCAACATTGGGATCGCAAAAGGCAAATCACAATCGCCTATGGAGTGTGATTGCATTTTTACCAAGCAATTGTGGCTCCATGTTGCAGTGATTACGTTTTTCGAGTCTAATTCCAGAGAATGAGAATGGCATACTAACTATCACCAACATGTTGCATGCAGTGCACCTTTGCGACATATGCACACCGCAGGCACTGCAAGGGCTTACCACAGTGCTTTGCTGAATACCGGCTATCAGCAAAGAGCAGAAACGCTCCCCACCAAAAGCACAACAAGTGTGAACTGGCCCTTGAGAGAATTTGATTGGTGATTACAAATTGTTGCAACCTGCAGTGTAGAACTCAGGGGCATATTTAAAATGCTTTAAATATGCCGCCAAGTTCTAGTTATGGCCTCCTCCTCCCCACAGCCATACCAATCCTCTCCAAAAAAGTTACAAAGCATAGATGCGCAAACAAAACAAAAAAGATGCAGGCCGACAATCGTAATTCTGGAAAATACCAATTGCACTAGCAAAAACCCAGCAATGCAATTTACATGTTTATTGCCGTGCTGTTGCTATTGGCACAATGGGCACGATACAATTTTTGAATCGTAACATGCCTAATACAAAAGGGCCCTAATTAGTTGATCTCCCTCTAAGATGGTTTATTATATTCTTTTTTGGCAGAGTACTTTGGCTAATCCAATTGGCTAAAAGTAAATCATATTTTGGCCAATAGGATTGTAAGCCGGCCCACCATGGCAAGGTAGACTCTTAGGGCGGGTTGGGGGAAGGGAGTGAGAGAGGTCTAGGGGATGGCAGTTTTGAAGCGGGATAATGGGGATAGGTGGCCATCATGGGTATCACTCTTACACCCTCAAGTGTAATGTCTGGAAACATGACGACCACCTGATAAATAATTGGGATCCAGTTGGTCCCCCTTAGGCCTGGTTCAACATTGGGATCGCAAAAGGCAAATCACAATCGCCTATGGAGTGTGATTGCATTTTTACAAAGCAATTGTGGCTCCATGTTGCAGTGATTGCGTTTTTCGAGTCTCATTTCAGAGAATGAGAATGGCATACTAACTATCACCAACATGTTGCATGCAGTACACCTTTGTGACATATGCACACCGCAGGCACTGCAAGGATTTACCACAGTGCTTTGCTGAATACCGGCTATCAGCAAAGAGCAGAAACGCTCCCCACCAAAAGCACAACAAGTGTGAACTGGCCCTTGAGAGAATTTGATTAGTGATTACAAATTGTTGCAACCTGCAGTGTAAAACTCAGGGGCATATTTAAAATGATTTAAATATACCGCCAAGTTCTAGTTATGGCCTCCTCCTCCTCCCCACAGCCATGCCAATCCTCTCCAAAAAGTTACAAAGCATAGAAGCGCCAACAAAACAAAAAAAATGCAGGCCGACAATCGTAATTCTGGAAAATACCAATTGCACTAGCAAAAACCCAGCAATGCAAATTACATGTTCATCGCTGTGCTGTTGCTATTGGCACAATGGGCACAATACAATTTTTGAATCGTAACATGCCTAATACAAAAGGGCCCTAATTAGTTGATCTCCCTCTAAGATGGTTTATTATATTCTTTTTTGGCAGAGTACTTTGGCTAATCCAATTGGCTAAAAGTAAATCACGTTTTGGCCAATAGGATTGTAAGCCGGCCCACCATGTCAAGGTAGACTCTTAGGGCGGGTTGGGGGAAGGGAGTGAGAGAGGTCTAGGGGATTGCAGTTTTGAAGAGGGATAATGGGGATAGGTGGCCATCATGGGTATCACTCTTACACCCTCAAGTGTAATGTCTGAAAACATGACGACCACCTGATAAATAGGTGGGATCCAGTTGGTCCCCCTTAGGCCTGGTTCAACATTGGGATTGCAAAAGGCAAATCACAATCGCCTGTGGAGTGTAATTGCATTTTTACCAAGCAATTCTGGCTCCATGTTGCAGTGATTGCATTTTTTGAGTCTCATTCCAGAGAATGAGAATGGCATACTAACTATCACCAACATGTTGCATGCAGTGCACCTTTGCGACATATGCACACCGCAGGCACTGCAAGAATTTACCACAGTGCTTTGCTGAATACCGGCTATCAGCAAAGAGCAGAAACGCTCCCCACCAAAAGCACAACAAGTGTGAACTGGCCCTTGAGAGAATTTGATTGGTGATTACAAATTGTTGCAACCTGCAGTGTAGAACTCAGGGGCATATTTAAAATGATTTAAATATACCGCCAAGTTCTAGTTATGGCCTCCTCCTCCTCCCCACAGCCATGCCAATCCTCTCCAAAAAGTTACAAAGCATAGAAGCGCCAACAAAACAAAAAAAATGCAGGCCGACAATCGTAATTCTGGAAAATACCAATTGCACTAGCAAAAACCCAGCAATGCAAATTACATGTTCATCGCTGTGCTGTTGCTATTGGCACAATACAATTTTTGAATCGTAACATGCCTAATACAAAAGGGCCCTAATTAGTTGATCTCCCTCTAAGATGGTTTATTATATTCTTTTTTTGGCAGAGTACTTTGGCTAATCCAATTGGCTAAAAGTAAATCACATTTTGGCCAATAGGATTGTAAGCCGGCCCACCATGGCAAGGTAGACTCTTAGGGCGGGTTGGGGGAAGGGAGTGAGAGAGGTCTAGGGGATGGCAGTTTTGAAGAGGGATAATGGGGATAGGTGGCCATCATGGGTATCACTCTTAAACCCTCAAGTGAAATGTCTTGAAACACGACGACCACCTGATAAATTATTGGGATCCAGTTGGTCCCCTTTAGGCCTGATTCAACATTGGGATCACAAAACGCAAATCACAATCACCTATGGAGTGTGAATGCATTCTTACCAAGCAATTGTGGCTCCATGGTGCAGTGATTGCGTTTTTCGAGTCTCATTCCAGAGAATGAGAATGGCATTCTAACTGCCACCGAAATGTTGCACACAGTGCACCTCTGCGATATAAGCACACCGCAGGCACTGCAAGCATTTACCACAGTGCTTTGCTGATTACCGGCTATCAGCAAAGAGCAGAAATGCTCCCCACCAAAAGCACAACAAGTGTGAACCGGCCCTTAAGAGAATTTGATTGGTGATTACAAATTGTTGCAACCTGCAGTGTAGAACTCAGGGGCATATTTAAAATGATTTAAATACACCGCCAAGTTCTAGTTATGGCCTCCTCCTCCCCACAGCCATACCAATCCTCTCCAAAAAGTTACAAAGCATAGAAGCGCAAACAAAACAAAAAAGATGCAGGCCGACAATCGTAATTCTGGAAAATACCAATTGCACTAGCAAAAACCCAGCAATGCAAATTACATGTTCATCGCTGTGCTGTTGCTATTGGCACAATGGGCACAATACAATTTTTGAATCGTAACATGCCTAATACAAAAGGGCCCTAATTAGTTGATCTCCCTCTAAGATGGTTTATTATATTCTTTTTTGGCAGAGTACTTTGGCTAATCCAATTGGCTAAAAGTAAATCACATTTTGGCCAATAGGATTGTAAGCCGGCCCACCATGGCAAGGTAGACTCTTAGGGCGGGTTGGGGGAAGGGAGTGAGAGAGGTCTAGGGGATTGCAGTTTTGAAGAGGGATAATGGGGATAGGTGGCCATCATGGGTATCACTACTACACCTTCAAGTGTAATGTCTGGAAACATGACGACCACCTGATAAATAATTGGGATCCAGTTGGTCCCCCTTAGGCCTGGTTCAACATTGGGATCGCAAAAGGCAAATCACAATCGCCTATGGAGTGTGATTGCATTTTTACCAAGCAATTGTGGCTCCATGTTGCAGTGATTACGTTTTTCGAGTCTAATTCCAGAGAATGAGAATGGCATACTAACTATCACCAACATGTTGCATGCAGTGCACCTTTGCGACATATGCACACCGCAGGCACTGCAAGGGTTTACCACAGTGCTTTGCTGAATACCGGCTATCAGCAAAGAGCAGAAACGCTCCCCACCAAAAGCACAACAAGTGTGAACTGGCCCTTGAGAGAATTTGATTGGTGATTACAAATTGTTGCAACCTGCAGTGTAGAACTCAGGGGCATATTTAAAATGCTTTAAATATGCCGCCAAGTTCTAGTTATGGCCTCCTCCTCCCCACAGCCATACCAATCCTCTCCAAAAAGTTACAAAGCATAGAAGCGCAAACAAAACAAAAAAGATGCAGGCCGACAATCGTAATTCTGGAAAATACCAATTGCACTAGCAAAAACCCAGCAATGCAATTTACATGTTTATTGCCGTGCTGTTGCTATTGGCAATATGGGCACTATACATATTTTGAATCGTAACATGCCTAATACAAAAGGGCCCTAATTAGTTGATCTCCCTCTAAGATGGTTTATTATATTCTTTTTTGGCAGAGTACTTTGGCTAATCCAATTGGCTAAAAGTAAATCACATTTTGGCCAATAGGATTGTAAGCCGGCCCACCATGGCAAGGTAGACTCTTAGGGCGGGTTGGGGGAAAGGAGTGAGAGATGTCTAGGGGATGGCAGTTTTGAAGAGGGATAATGGGGATAGGTGGCCATCATGGGTATCACTCTTACACCCTCAAGTGTAATGTCTGAAAACATGACGACCACCTGATAAATAATTGGGATCCAGTTGGTCCCCCTTAGGCCTGGTTCAACATTGGGATCGCAAAAGGCAAATCACAATCGCCTATGGAGTGTGATTGCATTTTTACAAAGCAATTGTGGCTCCATGTTGCAGTGATTGCGTTTTTCGAGTCTCATTCCAGAGAATGAGAATGGCATACTAACTATCACCAACATGTTGCATGCAGTGCACCTTTGCGACATATGCACACCGCAGGCACTACAAGGATTTACCACAGTGCTTTGCTGAATACCGGCTATCAGCAAAGAGCAGAAACGCTCCCCACCAAAAGCACAACAAGTGTGAACTGGCCCTTGAGAGAATTTGATTGGTGATTACAAATTGTTGCAACCTGCAGTGTAGAACTCAGGGGCATATTTAAAATGATTTAAATATACCGCCAAGTTCTAGTTATGGCCTCCTCCTCCTCCCCACAGCCATGCCAATCCTCTCCAAAAAGTTACAAAGCATAGAAGCGCCAACAAAACAAAAAAAATGCAGGCCGACAGTCGTAATTCTGGAAAATACCAATTGCACTAGCAAAAACCCAGCAATGCAAATTACATGTTCATCGCTGTGCTGTTGCTATTGGCACAATGGGCACGACACAATTTTTGAATCGTAACATGCCTAATACAAAAGGGCCCTAATTAGTTGATCTCCCTCTAAGATGGTTTATTATATTCTTTTTTGGCAGAGTACTTTGGCTAATCCAATTGGCTAAAAGTAAATCACATTTTGGCCAAATAGGATTGTAAGCCGGCCCACCATGGCAAGGTAGACTCTTAGGGCGGGTTGGGGAAAGGGAGTGAGAGAGGTCTAGGGGATGGCAGTTTTGAAGAGGGATAATGGGGATAGGTGGCCATCATGGGTATCACTCTTACACCCTCAAGTGTAATGTCTGGAAACATGACGACCACCTGATAAATAATTGGGATCCAGTTGGTCCCCCTTAGGCCTGGTTCAACATTGGGATCGCAAAAGGCAAATCACAATCGCCTATGGTGTGTGATTGCATTTTTACCAAGCAATTGTGGCGCCATGTTGCATTGATTGCGTTTTTCGAGTCTCATTCCAGAGAATGAGAATGGCATACTAACTATCACCAACATGTTGCATGCAGTGCACCTTTGCGACATATGCACACCGCAGGCACTGCAAGAATTTACCACAGTGCTTTGCTGAATACCGGCTATCAGCAAAGAGCAGAAACGCTCCCCACCAAAAGCACAACAAGTGTGAACTGGCCCTTGAGAGAATTTGATTGGTGATTACAAATTGTTGCAACCTGCAGTGTAGAACTCAGGGGCATATTTAAAATGCTTTAAATATGCCGCCAAGTTCTAGTTATGGCCTCCTCCTCCCCACAGCCATACCAATCCTCTCCAAAAAGTTACAAAGCATAGAAGCGCAAACAAAACAAAAAAGATGCAGGCCGACAATCGTAATTCTGGAAAATACCAATTGCACTAGCAAAAACCCAGCAATGCAAATTACATGTTCATCGCTGTGCTGTTGCTATTGGCACAATACAATTTTTGAATCGTAACATGCCTAATACAAAGGGGCCCTAATTAGTTGATCTCCCTCTAAGATGGTTTATTATATTCTTTTTTGGCAGAGTACTTTGGCTAATACAATTGGCTAAAAGTAAATCACATTTTGGCCAATAGGATTGTAAGCCGGCCCACCATGGCAAGGTAGACTCTTAGGGCGGGTTGGGGGAAGGGAGTGAGAGAAGTCTAGGGGATTGCAGTTTTGAAGCGGGATAATGGGGATAGGGGGCCATCATGGGTATCACTCTTACACCCTCAAGTGTAATGTCTGGAAACATGACGACCACCTGATAAATAGGTGGGATCCAGTTGGTCCCCCTTAGGCCTGGTTCAACATTGGGATTGCAAAAGGCAAATCACAATCGCCTGTGGAGTGTAATTGCATTTTTACCAAGCAATTCTGGCTCCATGTTGCAGTGATTGCATTTTTCGAGTCTCATTCCAGAGAATGAGAATGGCATACTAACTATCACCAACATGTTGCATGCAGTGCACCTTTGCGACATATGCACACCGCAGGCACTGCAAGAATTTACCACAGTGCTTTGCTGAATACCGGCTATCAGCAAAGAGCAGAAACGCTCCCCACCAAAAGCACAACAAGTGTGAACTGGCCCTTGAGAGAATTTGATTGGTGATTACAAATTGTTGCAACCTGCAGTGTAGAACTCAGGGGCATATTTAAAATGCTTTAAATATGCCGCCAAGTTCTAGTTATGGCCTCCTCCTCCCCACAGCCATACCAATCCTCTCCAAAAAGTTACAAAGCATAGAAGCGCAAACAAAACAAAAAAGATGCAGGCCAACAATCGTAATTCTGGAATATACCAATTGCACTAGCAAAAACCCAGCAATGCAAATTACATGTTCATCGCTGTGCTGTTGCTATTGGCACAATGGGCACGATACAATTTTTGAATCGTAACATGCCTAATACAAAAGGGCCCTAATTAGTTGATCTCCCTCTAAGATGTTTTAATATATTCTTTTTTGGCAGAGTACTTTGGCTAATCCAATTGGCTAAAAGTAAATCACATTTTGGCCAATAGGATTGTAAGCCGGCCCACCATGGCAAGGTAGACTCTTAGGGCGGGTTGGGGGAAGGGAGTGAGAGAGGTCTAGGGGATTGCAGTTTTGAAGAGGGATAATGGGGATAGGTGGCCATCATGGGTATCACTCTTACACCCTCAAGTGTAATGTCTGAAAACATGACGACCACCTGATAAATAATTGGGATCCAGTTGGTCCCCCTTAGGCCTGGTTCAACATTGGGATCGCAAAAGGCAAATCACAATCGCCTATGGAGTGTGATTGCATTTTTACAAAGCAATTGTGGCTCCATGTTGCAGTGATTGCGTTTTTCGAGTCTCATTCCAGAGAATGAGAATGGCATACTAACTATCACCAACATGTTGCATGCAGTGCACCTTTGCGACATATGCACACCGCAGGCACTACAAGGATTTACCACAGTGCTTTGCTGAATACCGGCTATCGGCAAAGAGCAGAAACGCTCCCCACCAAAAGCACAACAAGTGTGAACTGGCCCTTGAGAGAATTTGATTGGTGATTACAAATTGTTGCAACCTGCAGTGTAGCACTCAGGGGCATATTTAAAATGATTTAAATATACCGCCAAGTTCTAGTTATGGCCTCCTCCTCCTCCCCACAGCCATGCCAATCCTCTCCAAAAAGTTACAAAGCATAGAAGCGCCAACAAAACAAAAAAAATGCAGGCCGACAATCGTAATTCTGGAAAATACCAATTGCACTAGCAAAAACCCAGCAATGCAAATTACATGTTCATCGCTGTGCTGTTGCTATTGGCACAATGGGCACAATACAATTTTTGAATCGTAACATGCCTAATACAAAAGGGCCCTAATTAGTTGATCTCGCTCTAAGATGGTTTATTATATTCTTTTTTGGCAGAGTACTTTGGCTAATCCAATTGGCTAAAAGTAAATCACGTTTTGGCCAATAGGATTGTAAGCCGGCCCACCATGTCAAGGTAGACTCTTAGGGCGGGTTGGGGGAAGGGAGTGAGAGAGGTCTAAGGGATGGCAGTTTTGAAGAGGGATAATGGGGATAGGTGGCCATCATGGGTATCACTCCTACACCTTCAAGTGTAATGTCTGGAAACATGACGACCACCTGATAAATAATTGGGATCCAGTTGGTCCCCCTTAGGCCTGGTTCAACATTAGGATCGCAAAAGGCAAATCACAATCGCCTATGGAGTGTGATTGCATTTTTACCAAGCAATTGTGGCTCCATGTTGCAGTGATTGCGTTTTTCGAGTCTCATTCCAGAGAATGAGAATGGCATACTAACTAACACCAACATGTTGCATGCAGTGCACCTTTGCGACATATGCACACCGCAGGCACTACAAGGATTTACCACAGTGCTTTGCTGAATACCGGCTATCAGCAAAGAGCAGAAACGCTCCCCACCAAAAGCACAACAAGTGTGAACTGGCCCTTGAGAGAATTTGATTGGTGATTACAAATTGTTGCAACCTGCAGTGTAGAACTCAGGGGCATATTTAAAATGATTTAAATATACCGCCAAGTTCTAGTTATGAACTCCTCCGCCCCACAGCCATACCAATCCTCTCCAAAAAGTTACAAAGCATAGAAGCGCAAACAAAACAAAAAAGATGCAGGCCGACAATCGTAATTCTGTAAAATACCAATTGCACTAGCAAAAACCCAGCAATGCAAATTACATGTTCATCGCTGTGCTGTTGCTATTGGCACAGTGGGCACAATACAATTTTTGAATCGTAACATGCCTAATACAAAAGGGCCCTAATTAGTTGATCTCCCTCTAAGATGGTTTATTATATTCTTTTTTGGCAGAGTACTTTGGCTAATCCAATTGGCTAAAAGTAAATCACGTTTTGGCCAATAGGATTGTAAGCCGGCCCACCATGTCAAGGTAGACTCTTAGGGCGGGTTGGGGGAAGGGAGTGAGAGAGGTCTAAGGGATGGCAGTTTTGAAGAGGGATAATGGGGATAGGTGGCCATCATGGGTATCACTCTTACACCTTCAAGTGTAATGTATGGAAACATGACGACCACCTGATAAATAATTGGGATCCAGTTGGTCCCCCTTAGGCCTGGTTCAACATTAGGATCGCAAAAGGCAAATCACAATCGCCTATGGAGTGTGATTGCATTTTTACCAAGCAATTGTGGCTCCATGTTGCAGTGATTGCGTTTTTCGAGTCTCATTCCAGAGAATGAGAATGGCATACTAACTAACACCAACATGTTGCATGCAGTGCACCTTTGCGACATATGCACACCGCAGGCACTACAAGGATTTACCACAGTGCTTTGCTGAATACCGGCTATCAGCAAAGAGCAGAAACGCTCCCCACCAAAAGCACAACAAGTGTGAACTGGCCCTTGAGAGAATTTGATTGGTGATTACAAATTGTTGCAACCTGCAGTGTAGAACTCAGGGGCATATTTAAAATGATTTAAATATACCGCCAAGTTCTAGTTATGAACTCCTCCGCCCCACAGCCATACCAATCCTCTCCAAAAAGTTACAAAGCATAGAAGCGCAAACAAAACAAAAAAGATGCAGGCCGACAATCGTAATTCTGTAAAATACCAATTGCACTAGCAAAAACCCAGCAATGCAAATTACATGTTCATCGCTGTGCTGTTGCTATTGGCACAATGGGCACGACACAATTTTTGAATCGTAACATGCCTAATACAAAAGGGCCCTAATTAGTTGATCTCCCTCTAAGATGGTTTATTATATTCTTTTTTGGCAGAGTACTTTGGCTAATCCAATTGGCTAAAAGTAAATCACATTTTGGCCAAATAGGATTGTAAGCCGGCCCACCATGGCAAGGTAGACTCTTAGGGCGGGTTGGGGAAAGGGAGTGAGAGAGGTCTAGGGGATGGCAGTTTTGAAGAGAGATAATGGGGATAGGTGGCCATCATGGGTATCACTCTTACACCCCCAAGTGTAATGTCTGGAAACATGACGACCACCTGATAAATAATTGGGATCCAGTTGGTCCCCCTTAGGCCTGGTTCAACATTGGGATCGCAAAAGGCAAATCACAATCGCCTATGGAGTGTGATTGCATTTTTACAAAGCAATTGTGGCTCCATGTTGCAGTGATTGCGTTTTTCGAGTCTCATTCCAGAGAATGAGAATGGCATACTAACTATCACCAACATGTTGCATGCAGTGCACCTTTGCGACATATGCACACCGCAGGCACTACAAGGATTTACCACAGTGCTTTGCTTAATACCGGCTATCGGCAAAGAGCAGAAACGCTCCCCACCAAAAGCACAACAAGTGTGAACTGGCCCTTGAGAGAATTTGATTGGTGATTACAAATTGTTGCAACCTGCAGTGTAGAACTCAGGGGCATATTTAAAATGATTTAAATATACCGCCAAGTTCTAGTTATGGCCTCCTCCTCCTCCCCACAGCCATGCCAATCCTCTCCAAAAAGTTACAAAGCATAGAAGCGCAAACAAAACAAAAAAAATGCAGGCCGACAATCGTAATTCTGGAAAATATCATTGCACTAGCAAAAACCCAGCAATGCAAATTACATGTTCATCGCTGTGCTGTTGCTATTGGCACAATGGGCACAATACAATTTTTGAATCGTAACATGCCTAATACAAAAGGGCCCTAATTAGTTGATCTCCCTCTAAGATGGTTTATTATATTCTTTTTTTGGCAGAGTACTTTGGCTAATCCAATTGGCTAAAAGTAAATCTTGTTTTGGCCAATAGGATTGTAAGCCGGCCCACCATGTCAAGGTAGACTCTTAGGGCGGGTTGGGGGAAGGGAGTGAGAGAGGTCTAAGGGATGGCAGTTTTGAAGAGGGATAATGGGGATAGGTGGCCATCATGGGTATCACTCTTACACCTTCAAGTGTAATGTCTGGAAACATGACGACCACCTGATAAATAATTGGGATCCAGTTGGTCCCCCTTAGGCCTGGTTCAACATTAGGATCGCAAAAGGCAAATCACAATCGCCTATGGAGTGTGATTGCATTTTTACCAAGCAATTGTGGCTCCATGTTGCAGTGATTGCGTTTTTCGAGTCTCATTCCAGAGAATGAGAATGGCATACTAACTACCACCAACATGTTGCATGCAGTGCACCTTTGCGACATATGCACACCGCAGGCACTACAAGGATTTACCACAGTGCTTTGCTGAATACCGGCTATCAGCAAAGAGCAGAAACGCTCTCCACCAAAAGCACAACAAGTGTGAACTGGCCCTTGAGAGAATTTGATTGGTGATTACAAATTGTTGCAACCTGCAGTGTAGAACTCAGGGGCATATTTAAAATGATTTAAATATACCGCCAAGTTCTAGTTATGGCCTCCTCCGCCCCACAGCCATACCAATCCTCTCCAAAAAGTTACAAAGCATAGAAGCGCAAACAAAACAAAAAAGATGCAGGCCGACAATCGTAATTCTGTAAAATACCAATTGCACTAGCAAAAACCCAGCAATGCAAATTACATGTTCATCGCTGTGCTGTTGCTATTGGCACAATGGGCACGACACAATTTTTGAATCGTAACATGCCTAATACAAAAGGGCCCTAATTAGTTGATCTCCCTCTAAGATGGTTTATTATATTCTTTTTTGGCAGAGTACTTTGGCTAATCCAATTGGCTAAAAGTAAATCACATTTTGGCCAAATAGGATTGTAAGCCGGCCCACCATGGCAAGGTAGACTCTTAGGGCGGGTTGGGGAAAGGGAGTGAGAGAGGTCTAGGGGATGGCAGTTTTGAAGAGGGATAATGGGGATAGGTGGCCATCATGGGTATTACTCTTACACCCTCAAGTGTAATGTCTGGAAACATGACGACCACCTGATAAATAATTGGGATCCAGTTGGTCCCCCTTAGGCCTGGTTCAACATTGGGATCGCAAAAGGCAAATCACAATCGCCTATGGTGTGTGATTGCATTTTTACCAAGCAATTGTGGCGCCATGTTGCATTGATTGCGTTTTTCGAGTCTCATTCCAGAGAATGAGAATGGCATACTAACTATCACCAACATGTTGCATGCAGTGCACCTTTGCGACATATGCACACCGCAGGCACTGCAAGAATTTACCACAGTGCTTTGCTGAATACCGGCTATCAGCAAAGAGCAGAAACGCTCCCCACCAAAAGCACAACAAGTGTGAACTGGCCCTTGAGAGAATTTGATTGGTGATTACAAATTGTTGCAACCTGCAGTGTAGAACTCAGGGGCATATTTAAAATGCTTTAAATATGCCGCCAAGTTCTAGTTATGGCCTCCTCCTCCCCACAGCCATACCAATCCTCTCCAAAAAGTTACAAAGCATAGAAGCGCAAACAAAACAAAAAAGATGCAGGCCGACAATCGTAATTCTGGAAAATACCAATTGCACTAGCAAAAACCCAGCAATGCAAATTACATGTTCATCGCTGTGCTGTTGCTATTGGCACAATACAATTTTTGAATCGTAACATGCCTAATACAAAGGGGCCCTAATTAGTTGATCTCCCTCTAAGATGGTTTATTATATTCTTTTTTGGCAGAGTACTTTGGCTAATACAATTGGCTAAAAGTAAATCACATTTTGGCCAATAGGATTGTAAGCCGGCCCACCATGGCAAGGTAGACTCTTCGGGCGGGTTGGGGGAAGGGAGTGAGAGAAGTCTAGGGGATTGCAGTTTTGAAGCGGGATAATGGGGATAGGGGGCCATCATGGGTATCACTCTTACACCCTCAAGTGTAATGTCTGGAAACATGACGACCACCTGATAAATAGGTGGGATCCAGTTGGTCCCCCTTAGGCCTGGTTCAACATTGGGATCGCAAAAGGCAAATCACAATCGCCTGTGGAGTGTAATTGCATTTTTACCAAGCAATTCTGGCTCCATGTTGCAGTGATTGCATTTTTCGAGTCTCATTCCAGAGAATGAGAATGGCATACTAACTATCACCAACATGTTGCATGCAGCGCACCTTTGCGACATATGCACACCGCAGGCACTGCAAGAATTTACCACAGTGCTTTGCTGAATACCGGCTATCAGCAAAGAGCAGAAACGCTCCCCACCAAAAGCACAACAAGTGTGAACTGGCCCTTGAGAGAATTTGATTGGTGATTACAAATTGTTGCAACCTGCAGTGTAGAACTCAGGGGCATATTTAAAATGCTTTAAATATGCCGCCAAGTTCTAGTTATGGCCTCCTCCTCCCCACAGCCATACCAATCCTCTCCAAAAAGTTACAAAGCATAGAAGCGCAAACAAAACAAAAAAGATGCAGGCCGACAATCGTAATTCTGGAATATACCAATTGCACTAGCAAAAACCCAGCAATGCAAATTACATGTTCATCGCTGTGCTGTTGCTATTGGCACAATACAATTTTTGAATCGTAACATGCCTAATACAAAGGGGCCCTAATTAGCTGATCTCCCTCTAAGATGGTTTATTATATTCTTTTTTGGCAGAGTACTTTGGCTAATACAATTGGCTAAAAGTAAATCACGTTTTGGCCAATAGGATTGTAAGCCGGCCCACCATGGCAAGGTAGACTCTTAGGGCGGGATGGGGGAAGGGAGTGAGAGAAGTCTAAGGGATTGCAGTTTTGAAGCGGGATAATGGGGATAGGGGGCCATCATGGGTATCACTCTTACACCCTCAAGTGTAATGTCTGGAAACATGACGACCACCTGATAAATAGGTGGGATCCAGTTGGTCCCCCTTAGGCCTGGTTCAACATTGGGATCGCAAAAGGCAAATCACAATCGCCTGTGGAGTGTAATTGCATTTTTACCAAGCAATTCTGGCTTCATGTTGCAGTGATTGCATTTTCGAGTCTCATTCCAGAGAATGAGAATGGCATACTAACTATCACCAACATGTTGCATGCAGTGCACCTTTGCGACATATGCACACCGCAGGCACTGCAAGAATTTACCACAGTGCTTTGCTGAATACCGGCTATCAGCAAAGAGCAGAAACGCTCCCCACCAAAAGCACAACAAGTGTGAACTGGCCCTTGAGAGAATTTGATTGGTGATTACAAATTGTTGCAACCTGCAGTGTAGAACTCAGGGGCATATTTAAAATGATTTAAATATACCGCCAAGTTCTAGTTATGGCCTCCTCCTCCCCACAGCCATACCAATCCTCTCCAAAAAGTTACAAAGCATAGAAGCGCAAACAAAACAAAAAAGATGCAGGCCGACAATCGTAATTCTGGAAAATACCAATTGCACTAGCAAAAACCCAGCAATGCAATTTACATGTTTATTGCCGTGCTGTTGCTATTGGCAATATGGGCACTATACAATTTTTGAATCGTAACATGCCTAATACAAAAGGGCCCTAATTAGTTGATCTCCCTCTAAGATGGTTTATTATATTCTTTTTTGGCAGAGTACTTTGGCTAATCCACTTGGCTAAAAGTAAATCACATTTTGGCCAATAGGATTGTAAGCCGGCCCACCATGGCAAGGTAGACTCTTAGGGCGGGTTGGGGGAAGGGAGTGAGAGAGGTCTAGGGGATGGCAGTTTTGAAGAGGGATAATGGGGATAGGTGGCCATCATGGGTATCACTCTTACACCCTCAAGTGTAATGTCTGGAAACACGACGACCACCTGATAAATAATTGGGATCCAGTTGGTCCCCTTTAGGCGTGATTAAAGATTGGGATCACAAAAGGCAAATCACAATCACCTATGGAGTGTGATTGCATTCTTACCAAGCAATTGTGGCTCCATGTTGCAGTGATTGCGTTTTTCGAGTCTCATTCCAGAGAATGAGAATGGCATTCTAACTGCCACCGAAATGTTGCACACAGTGCACCTCTGCGATATAAGCACACCGCAGGCACTGCAAGCATTTACCACAGTGCTTTGCTGAATACCGGCTATCAGCAAAGAGCAGAAATGCTCCCCACCAAAAGCACAAGTGTGAACTGGCCCTTGAGAGAATTTGATTGGTGATTACAAATTGTTGCAACCTGCAGTGTAGAACTCAGGGGCATATTTAAAATGATTTAAATATACCGCCAAGTTCTGGTTATGGCCTCCTCCTCCCCACAGCCATACCAATCCTCTCCAAAAAGTTACAAAGCATAGAAGCGCAAACAAAACAAAAAAGATGCAGGCCGACAATCGTAATTCTGGAAAATTCCAATTGCACTATCAAAAACCCAGCAATGCAAATTACATGTTCATCGCCGTGCTGTTGCTATTGGCAGAATGGGCACGATACAATCTTTGAATCGTAACATGCCTAATACAAAAGGGCCCTAATTAGTTGATCTCCCTCTAAGATGGTTTATTATATTCTTTTTTGGCAGAGTACATTGGCTAATCCAATTGGCTAAAAGTAAATCACGTTTTGGCCAATAGGATTGTAAGCCGGCCCACCATGGCAAGGTAGACTCTTAGGGCGGGTTGGGGGAAGGGAGTGAGAGAGGTCTAAGGGATGGCAGTTTTGAAGAGGGATAATGGGGATAGGTGGCCATCATGGGTATCACTCTTACACCTTCAAGTGTAATGTCTGGAAACATGACGACCACCTGATAAATAATTGGGATCCAGTTGGTCCCCCTTAGGCCTGGTTCAACATTAGGATCGCAAAAGGCAAATCACAATCGCCTATGGAGTGTGATTGCATTTTTACCAAGCAATTGTGGCTCCATGTTGCAGTGATTGCGTTTTTCGAGTCTCATTCCAGAGAATGAGAATGGCATACTAACTAACACCAACATGTTGCATGCAGTGCACCTTTGCGACATATGCACACCGCAGGCACTACAAGGATTTACCACAGTGCTTTGCTGAATACCGGCTATCAGCAAAGAGCAGAAACGCTCCCCACCAAAAGCACAACAAGTGTGAACTGCACCTTGAGAGAATTTGATTAGTAATTACAAATTGTTGCAACCTGCAGTGTAAAACTCAGGGGCATATTTAAAATGATTTAAATATACCGCCAAGTTCTAGTTATGGCCTCCTCCTCCCCACAGCCATACCAATCCTCTCCAGAAAGTTACAAAGCATAGAAGCGCAAACAAAACAAAAAAGATGCAGGCCAACAATAGTAATTCTGGAAAATACCAATTGCACTAGCAAAAACCCAGCAATGCAAATTACATGTTCATCGCCATGCTGTTGCTATTGGCAGAATGGGCACGATACAATCTTTGAATCGAAACATGCCTAATACATAAGGTCCCTAATTAGTTGATCTCCCTCTAAAATGGTTTATTATATTCTTTTTTGGCAGAGTACATTGGCTAATCCAATTGGCTAAAAGTAAATGACGTTTTGGCCAATAGGATTGTAAGCCGGCCCACCATGGCAAGGTAGACTCTTAGGGCGGGTTGGGGGAATGGAGTGAGAGAGGTCTAAGGGATGGCAGTTTTGAAGAGGGATAATGGGGATAGGTGGCCATCATAGGTATCACTCTTACACCCTCAAGTGTAATGTCTGGAAACACGACGACCACCTGATAAATAATTGGGATCTAGTTGGTCCCCCTTAGGCCTGGTTCGACATTGGGATCGCAAAAGGCAAATCACAATCGCCTATGGAGTGTGATTGCATTTTTACCAAGCAATTGTGGCTCCATGTTGCAGTGATTGCGTTTTTCGAGTCTCATTCCAGAGAATGAGAATGGCATACTATCACCAACATGTTGCATGCAGTGCACCTTTGCGACATATGCACACCGCAGGCACTACAAGGATTTACCACAGTGCTTTGCTGAATACCGGCTATCAGCAAAGAGCAGAAACGCTCCCCACCAAAAGCACAACAAGTGTGAACTGGCCCTTGAGAGAATTTGATTGGTGATTACAAATTGTTGCAACCTGCAGTGTAGAACTCAGGGGCATATTTAAAATGATTTAAATATACCGCCAAGTTCTAGTTATGGCCTCCTCCTCCTCCCCACAGCCATGCCAATCCTCTCCAAAAAGTTACAAAGCATAGAAGCGCCAACAAAACAAAAAAAATGCAGGCCGACAATCGTAATTCTGGAAAATACCAATTGCACTAGCAAAAACCCAGCAATGCAAATTACATGTTCATCGCTGTGCTGTTGCTATTGGCACAATGGGCACAATACAATTTTTGAATCGTAACATGCCTAATACAAAAGGGCCCTAATTAGTTGATCTCCCTCTAAGATGGTTTATTATATTCTTTTTTGGCAGAGTACTTTGGCTAATCCAATTGGCTAAAAGTAAATCACGTTTTGGCCAATAGGATTGTAAGCCGGCCCACCATGTCAAGGTAGACTCTTAGGGCGGGTTGGGGGAAGGGAGTGAGAGAGGTCTAAGGGATGGCAGTTTTGAAGAGGGATAATGGGGATAGGTGGCCATCATGGGTATCACTCTTACACCTTCAAGTGTAATGTCTGGAAACATGACGACCACCTGATAAATAATTGGGATCCAGTTGGTCCCCCTTAGGCCTGGTTCAACATTAGGATCGCAAAAGGCAAATCACAATCGCCTATGGAGTGTGATTGCATTTTTAACAAGCAATTGTGGCTCCATGTTGCAGTGATTGCGTTTTTCGAGTCTCATTCCAGAGAATGAGAATTGCATACTAACTACCACCAACATGTTGCATGCAGTGCACCTTTGCGACATATGCACACCGCAGGCACTACAAGGATTTACCATAGTGCTTTGCTGAATACCGGCTATCAGCAAAGAGCAGAAACGCTCCCCACCAAAAGCACAACAAGTGTGAACTGGCCCTTGAGAGAATTTGATTGGTGATTACAAATTGTTGCAACCTGCAGTGTAGAACTCAGGGGCGTATTTAAAATGATTTAAATATACCGCCAAGTTCTAGTTATGGCCTCCTCCGCCCCACAGCCATACCAATCCTCTCCAAAAAGTTACAAAGCATAGAAGCGCAAACAAAACAAAAAAGATGCAGGCCGACAATCGTAATTCTGTAAAATACCAATTGCACTAGCAAAAACCCAGCAATGCAAATTACATGTTCATCGCTGTGCTGTTGCTATTGGCACAATGGGCACGACACAATTTTTGAATCGTAACATGCCTAATACAAAAGGGCCCTAATTAGTTGATCTCCCTCTAAGATGGTTTATTATATTCTTTTTTGGCAGAGTACTTTGGCTAATCCAATTGGCTAAAAGTAAATCACATTTTGGCCAAATAGGATTGTAAGCCGGCCCACCATGTCAAGGTAGACTCTTAGGGCGGGTTGGGGAAAGGGAGTGAGAGAGGTCTAGGGGATGGCAGTTTTGAAGAGGGATAACGGGGATAGGTGGCCATCATGGGTATCACTCTTACACCCTCAACTGTAATGTCTGGAAACATGATGACCACCTGATAAATAATTGGGATCCAGTTGGTCCCCCTTAGGCCTGGTTCAACATTGGGATCGCAAAAGGCAAATCACAATCGCCTATGGTGTGTGATTGCATTTTTACCAAGCAATTGTGGCGCCATGTTGCATTGATTGCGTTTTTCGAGTCTCATTCCAGAGAATGAGAATGGCATACTAACTATCACCAACATGTTGCATGCAGTGCACCTTTGCGACATATGCACACCGCAGGCACTGCAAGAATTTACCACAGTGCTTTGCTGAATACCGGCTATCAGCAAAGAGCAGAAACGCTCCCCACCAAAAGCACAACAAGTGTGAACTGGCCCTTGAGAGAATTTGATTGGTGATTACAAATTGTTGCAACCTGCAGTGTAAAACTCAGGGGCATATTTAAAATGCTTTAAATATGCCGCCAAGTTCTAGTTATGGCCTCCTCCCCACAGCCATACCAATCCTCTCCAAAAAGTTACAAAGCATAGAAGCGCAAACAAAACAAAAAAGATGCAGGCCGACAATCGTAATTCTGGAAAATACCAATTGCACTAGCAAAAACCCAGCAATGCAAATTACATGTTCATCGCTGTGCTGTTGCTATTGGCACAATACAATTTTTGAATCGTAACATGCCTAATACAAAGGGGCCCTAATTAGTTGATCTCCCTCTAAGATGGTTTATTATATTCTTTTTTGGCAGAGTACTTTGGCTAATACAATTGGCTAAAAGTAAATCACATTTTGGCCAATAGGATTGTAAGCCGGCCCACCATGGCAAGGTAGACTCTTAGGGCGGGTTGGGGGAAGGGAGTGAGAGAAGTCTAGGGGATTGCAGTTTTGAAGCGGGATAATGGGGATAGGGGGCCATCATGGGTATCACTCTTACACCCTCAAGTGTAATGTCTGGAAACATGACGACCACCTGATAAATAGGTGGGATCCAGTTGGTCCCCCTTAGGCCTGGTTCAACATTGGGATTGCAAAAGGCAAATCACAATTGCCTGTGGAGTGTAATTGCATTTTTACCAAGCAATTCTGGCTCCATGTTGCAGTGATTGCATTTTTCGAGTCTCATTCCAGAGAATGAGAATGGCATACTAACTATCACCAACATGTTGCATGCAGTGCACCTTTGCGACATATGCACACCGCAGGCACTGCAAGAATTTACCACAGTGCTTTGCTGAATACCGGCTATCAGCAAAGAGCAGAAACGCTCCCCACCAAAAGCACAACAAGTGTGAACTGCCCCTTGAGAGAATTTGATTGGTGATTACAAATTGTTGCAACCTGCAGTGTAGAACTCAGGGGCATATTTAAAATGCTTTAAATATGCCGCCAAGTTCTAGTTATGGCCTCCTCCTCCCCACAGCCATACCAATCCTCTCCAAAAAGTTACAAAGCATAGAAGCGCAAACAAAACAAAAAAGATGCAGGCCAACAATCGTAATTCTGGAATATACCAATTGCACTAGCAAAAACCCAGCAATGCAAATTACATGTTCATCGCTGTGCTGTTGCTATTGGCACAATGGGCACGATACAATTTTTGAATCGTAACATGCCTAATACAAAAGGGCCCTAATTAGTTGATCTCCCTCTAAGATGTTTTAATATATTCTTTTTTGGCAGAGTACTTTGGCTAATCCAATTGGCTAAAAGTAAATCACATTTTGGCCAATAGGATTGTAAGCCGGCCCACCATGGCAAGGTAGACTCTTAGGGCGGGTTGGGGGAAGGGAGTGAGAGAGGTCTAGGGGATTGCAGTTTTGAAGAGGGATAATGGGGATAGGTGGCCATCATAGGTATCACTCTTACACCCTCAAGTGTAATGTCTGGAAACACGACGACCACCTGATAAATAATTGGGATCTAGTTGGTCCCCCTTAGGCCTGGTTCAACATTGGGATCGCAAAAGGCAAATCACAATCGCCTATGGAGTGTGATTGCATTTTTACAAAGCAATTGTGGCTCCATGTTGCAGTGATTGCGTTTTTCGAGTCTCATTCCAGAGAATGAGAATGGCATACTAACTATCACCAACATGTTGCATGCAGTGCACCTTTGCGACATATGCACACCGCAGGCACTGCAAGAATTTACCACAGTGCTTTGCTGAATACCGGCTATCAGCAAAGAGCAGAAACGCTCCCCACCAAAAGCACAACAAGTGTGAACTGGCCCTTGAGAGAATTTGATTGGTGATTACAAATTGTTGCAACCTGCAGTGTAGAACTCAGGGGCATATTTAAAATGCTTTAAATATGCCGCCAAGTTCTAGTTATGGCCTCCTCCTCCCCACAGCCATACCAATCCTCTCCAAAAAGTTACAAAGCATAGAAGCGCAAACAAAACAAAAAAGATGCAGGCCGACAATCGTAATTCTGGAATATACCAATTGCACTAGCAAAAACCCAGCAATGCAAATTACATGTTCATCGCTGTGCTGTTGCTATTGGCACAATGGGCACGATACAATTTTTGAATCGTAACATGCCTAATACAAAAGGGCCCTAATTAGTTGATCTCCCTCTAAGATGTTTTAATATATTCTTTTTTGGCAGAGTACTTTGGCTAATCCAATTGGCTAAAAGTAAATCACATTTTGGCCAATAGGATTGTAAGCCGGCCCACCATGGCAAGGTAGACTCTTAGGGCGGGTTGGGGGAAGGGAGTGAGAGAGGTCTAGGGGATGGCAGTTTTGAAGAGGGATAATGGGGATAGGTGGCCATCATGGGTATCACTCTTACACCCTCAAGTGAAATGTCTTGAAACACGACGACCACCTGATAAATTATTGGGATCCAGTTGGTCCCCCTTAGGCCTGGTTCAACATTGGGATCGCAAAAGGCAAATCACAATCGCCTATGGAGTGTGATTGCATTTTTACAAAGCAATTGTGGCTCCATGTTGCAGTGATTGCGTTTTTCGAGTCTCATTCCAGAGAATGAGAATGGCATACTAACTATCACCAACATGTTGCATGCAGTGCACCTTTGCGACATATGCACACCGCAGGCACTACAAGGATTTACCACAGTGCTTTGCTGAATACCGGCTATCGGCAAAGAGCAGAAACGCTCCCCACCAAAAGCACAACAAGTGTGAACTGGCCCTTGAGAGAATTTGATTGGTGATTACAAATTGTTGCAACCTGCAGTGTAGAACTCAGGGGCATATTTAAAATGCTTTAAATATGCCGCCAAGTTCTAGTTATGGCCTCCTCCTCCCCACAGCCATACCAATCCTCTCCAAAAAGTTACAAAGCATAGAAGCGCAAACAAAACAAAAAAGATGCAGGCCGACAATCGTAATTCTGGAAAATACCAATTGCACTAGCAAAAACCCAGCAATGCAAATTACATGTTCATCGCTGTGTTGTTGCTATTGGCACAATACAATTTTTGAATCGTAACATGCCTAATACAAAGGGGCCCTAATTAGTTGATCTCCCTCTAAGATGGTTTATTATATTCTTTTTTGGCAGAGTACTTTGGCTAATACAATTGGCTAAAAGTAAATCACATTTTGGCCAATAGGATTGTAAGCCGGCCCACCATGGCAAGGTAGACTCTTAGGGCGGGTTGGGGGAAGGGAGTGAGAGAAGTCTAGGGGATTGCAGTTTTGAAGCGGGATAATGGGGATAGGGGGCCATCATGGGTATCACTCTTACACCCTCAAGTGTAATGTCTGGAAACATGACGACCACCTGATAAATAGGTGGGATCCAGTTGGTCCCCCTTAGGCCTGGTTCAACATTGGGATTGCAAAAGGCAAATCACAATCGCCTGTGGAGTGTAATTGCATTTTTACCAAGCAATTCTGGCTCCATGTTGCAGTGATTGCATTTTTCGAGTCTCATTCCAGAGAATGAGAATGGCATACTAACTATCACCAACATGTTGCATGCAGTGCACCTTTGCGACATATGCACACCGCAGGCACTGCAAGAATTTACCACAGTGCTTTGCTGAATACCGGCTATCAGCAAAGAGCAGAAACGCTCCCCACCAAAAGCACAACAAGTGTGAACTGGCCCTTGAGAGAATTTGATTGGTGATTACAAATTGTTGCAACCTGCAGTGTAGAACTCAGGGGCATATTTAAAATGCTTTAAATATGCCGCCAAGTTCTAGTTATGGCCTCCTCCTCCCCACAGCCATACCAATCCTCTCCAAAAAGTTACAAAGCATAGAAGCGCAAACAAAACAAAAAAGATGCAGGCCAACAATCGTAATTCTGGAATATACCAATTGCACTAGCAAAAACCCAGCAATGCAAATTACATGTTCATCGCTGTGCTGTTGCTATTGGCACAATGGGCACGATACAATTTTTGAATCGTAACATGCCTAATACAAAAGGGCCCTAATTAGTTGATCTCCCTCTAAGATGGTTTATTATATTCTTTTTTGGCAGAGTACTTTGGCTAATCCAATTGGCTAAAAGTAAATCACATTTTGGCCAATAAGATTGTAAGCCGGCCCACCATGGCAAGGTAGACTCTTAGGGCGGGTTGGGGGAAGGGAGTGAGAGAGGTCTAGGGGATGGCAGTTTTGAAGAGGGATAATGGGGATAGGTGGCCATCATGGGTATCACTCTTACACCCTCAAGTGAAATGTCTTGAAACACGACGACCACCTGATAAATTATTGGGATCCAGTTGGTCCCCTTTAGGCCTGATTCAACATTGGGATCACAAAAGGCAAATCACAATCACCTATGGAGTGTGAATGCATTCTTACCAAGCAATTGTGGCTCCATGGTGCAGTGATTGCGTTTTTCGAGTCTCATTCCAGAGAATGAGAATGGCATTCTAACTGCCACCGAAATGTTGCACACAGTGCACCTCTGCGATATAAGCACACCGCAGGCACTGCAAGCATTTACCACAGTGCTTTGCTGATTACCGGCTATCAGCAAAGAGCAGAAATGCTCCCCACCAAAAGCACAACAAGTGTGAACCGGCCCTTGAGAGAATTTGATTGGTGATTACAAATTGTTGCAACCTGCAGTGTAGAACTCAGGGGCATATTTAAAATGATTCAAATATACCGCCAAGTTCTAGTTATGGCCTCCTCCTCCCCACAGCCATACCAATCCTCTCCAAAAAGTTACAAAGCATAGAAGCGCAAACAAAACAAAAAAGATGCAGGCCGACAATCGTAATTCTGGAAAATACCAATTGCACTAGCAAAAACCCAGCAATGCAAATTACATGTTCATCGCTGTGCTGTTGCTATTGGCACAATGGGCACAATACAATTTTTGAATCGTAACATGCCTAATACAAAAGGGCCCTAATTAGTTGATCTCCCTCTAAGATGGTTTATTATATTCTTTTTTGGCAGAGTACTTTGGCTAATCCAATTGGCTAAAAGTAAATCACATTTTGGCCAATAGGATTGTAAGCCGGCCCACCATGGCAAGGTAGACTCTTAGGGCGGGTTGGGGGAAAGGAGTGAGAGAGGTCTAGGGGATGGCAGTTTTGAAGAGGGATAATGGGGATAGGTGGCCATCATGGGTATCACTCTTACACCCTCAAGTGTAATGTCTGAAAACATGACGACCACCTGATAAATAATTGGGATCCAGTTGGTCCCCCTTAGGCCTGGTTCAACATTGGGATCGCAAAAGGCAAATCACAATCGCCTATGGAGTGTGATTGCATTTTTACAAAGCAATTGTGGCTCCATGTTGCAGTGATTGCGTTTTTCGAGTCTCATTCCAGAGAATGAGAATGGCATACTAACTATCACCAACATGTTGCATGCAGTGCACCTTTGCGACATATGCACACCGCAGGCACTACAAGGATTTACCACAGTGCTTTGCTGAATACCGGCTATCAGCAAAGAGCAGAAACGCTCCCCACCAAAAGCACAACAAGTGTGAACTGGCCCTTGAGAGAATTTGATTGGTGATTACAAATTGTTGCAACCTGCAGTGTAGAACTCAGGGGCATATTTAAAATGATTTAAATATACCGCCAAGTTCTAGTTATGGCCTCCTCCTCCTCCCCACAGCCATGCCAATCCTCTCCAAAAAGTTACAAAGCATAGAAGCGCCAACAAAACAAAAAAAATGCAGGCCGACAATCGTAATTCTGGAAAATACCAATTGCACTAGCAAAAACCCAGCAATGCAAATTACATGTTCATCGCTGTGCTGTTGCTATTGGCACAATGGGCACAATACAATTTTTGAATCGTAACATGCCTAATACAAAAGGGCCCTAATTAGTTGATCTCCCTCTAAGATGGTTTATTATATTCTTTTTTGGCAGAGTACTTTGGCTAATCCAATTGGCTAAAAGTAAATCACGTTTTGGCCAATAGGATTGTAAGCCGGCCCACCATGTCAAGGTAGACTCTTAGGGCGGGTTGGGGGAAGGGAGTGAGAGAGGTCTAAGGGATGGCAGTTTTGAAGAGGGATAATGGGGATAGGTGGCCATCATGGGTATCACTCTTACACCTTCAAGTGTAATGTCTGGAAACAGGACGACCACCTGATAAATAGGTGGGATCCAGTTGATCCCCCTTAGGCCTGGTTCAACATTGGGATCGCAAAAGGCAAATCACAATCGCCTGTGGGGTGTAATTGCATTTTTACCAAGCAATTCTGGCTCCATGTTGCAGTGATTGCATTTTTAGAGTCTCATTCCAGAGAATGAGAATGGCATACTAACTATCACCAACATGTTGCATGCAGTGCACCTTTGCGACATATGCACACCGCAGGCACTGCAAGAATTTACCACAGTGCTTTGCTGAATACCGGCTATCAGCAAAGAGCAGAAACGCTCCCCACCAAAAGCACAACAAGTGTGAACTGGCCCTTGAGAGAATTTGATTGGTGATTACAAATTGTTGCAACCTGCAGTGTAGAACTCAGGGGCATATTTAAAATGCTTTAAATATGCCGCCAAGTTCTAGTTATGGCCTCCTCCTCCCCACAGCCATACCAATCCTCTCCAAAAAGTTACAAAGCATAGAAGCGCAAACAAAACAAAAAAGATGCAGGCCGACAATCGTAATTCTGGAAAATACCAATTGCACTAGCAAAAACCCAGCAATGCAAATTACATGTTCATCGCTGTGCTGTTGCTATTGGCACAATACAATTTTTGAATCGTAACATGCCTAATACAAAAGGGCCCTAATTAGTTGATCTCCCTCTAAGATGGTTTATTATATTCTTTTTTGGCAGAGTACTTTGGCTAATCCAATTGGCTAAAAGTAAATCATATTTTGGCCAATAGGATTGTAAGCCGGCCCACCATGGCAAGGTAGACTCTTAGGGCGGGTTGGGGGAAGGGAGTGAGAGAGGTCTAGGGGATGGCAGTTTTGAAGCGGGATAATGGGGATAGGTGGCCATCATGGGTATCACTCTTACACCCTCAAGTGTAATGTCTGGAAACATGACGACCACCTGATAAATAATTGGGATCCAGTTGGTCCCCCTTAGGCCTGGTTCAACATTGGGATCGCAAAAGGCAAATCACAATCGCCTATGGAGTGTGATTGCATTTTTACAAAGCAATTGTGGCTCCATGTTGCAGTGATTGCGTTTTTCGAGTCTCATTTCAGAGAATGAGAATGGCATACTAACTATCACCAACATGTTGCATGCAGTACACCTTTGTGACATATGCACACCGCAGGCACTGCAAGGATTTACCACAGTGCTTTGCTGAATACCGGCTATCAGCAAAGAGCAGAAACGCTCCCCACCAAAAGCACAACAAGTGTGAACTGGCCCTTGAGAGAATTTGATTAGTGATTACAAATTGTTGCAACCTGCAGTGTAAAACTCAGGAGCATATTTAAAATGATTTAAATATACCGCCAAGTTCTAGTTATGGCCTCCTCCTCCTCCCCACAGCCATGCCAATCCTCTCCAAAAAGTTACAAAGCATAGAAGCGCCAACAAAACAAAAAAAATGCAGGCCGACAATCGTAATTCTGGAAAATACCAATTGCACTAGCAAAAACCCAGCAATGCAAATTACATGTTCATCGCTGTGCTGTTGCTATTGGCACAATGGGCACAATACAATTTTTGAATCGTAACATGCCTAATACAAAAGGGCCCTAATTAGTTGATCTCCCTCTAAGATGGTTTATTATATTCTTTTTTGGCAGAGTACTTTGGCTAATCCAATTGGCTAAAAGTAAATCACGTTTTGGCCAATAGGATTGTAAGCCGGCCCACCATGTCAAGGTAGACTCTTAGGGCGGGTTGGGGGAAGGGAGTGAGAGAGGTCTAGGGGATTGCAGTTTTGAAGAGGGATAATGGGGATAGGTGGCCATCATGGGTATCACTCTTACACCCTCAAGTGTAATGTCTGAAAACATGACGACCACCTGATAAATAGGTGGGATCCAGTTGGTCCCCCTTAGGCCTGGTTCAACATTGGGATTGCAAAAGGCAAATCACAATCGCCTGTGGAGTGTAATTGCATTTTTACCAAGCAATTCTGGCTCCATGTTGCAGTGATTGCATTTTTTGAGTCTCATTCCAGAGAATAAGAATGGCATACTAACTATCACCAACATGTTGCATGCAGTGCACCTTTGCGACATATGCACACCGCAGGCACTGCAAGAATTTACCACAGTGCTTTGCTGAATACCGGCTATCAGCAAAGAGCAGAAACGCTCCCCACCAAAAGCACAACAAGTGTGAACTGGCCCTTGAGAGAATTTGATTGGTGATTACAAATTGTTGCAACCTGCAGTGTAGAACTCAGGGGCATATTTAAAATGCTTTAAATATGCCGCCAAGTTCTAGTTATGGCCTCCTCCTCCCCACAGCCATACCAATCCTCTCCAAAAAGTTACAAAGCATAGAAGCGCAAACAAAACAAAAAAGATGCAGGCCAACAATCGTAATTCTGGAATATACCAATTGCACTAGCAAAAACCCAGCAATGCAAATTACATGTTCATCGCTGTGCTGTTGCTATTGGCACAATGGGCACGATACAATTTTTGAATCGTAACATGCCTAATACAAAAGGGCCCTAATTAGTTGATCTCCCTCTAAGATGTTTTAATATATTCTTTTTTGGCAGAGTACTTTGGCTAATCCAATTGGCTAAAAGTAAATCACGTTTTGGCCAATAGGATTGTAAGCCGGCCCACCATGGCAAGGTAGACTCTTAGGGCGGGTTGGGGGAAGGGAGTGAGAGAGGTCTAGGGGATTGCAGTTTTGAAGAGGGATAATGGGGATAGGTGGCCATCATGGGTATCACTCTTACACCCTCAAGTGTAATGTCTGAAAACATGACGACCACCTGATAAATAATTGGGATCCAGTTGGTCCCCCTTAGGCCTGGTTCAACATTGGGATCGCAAAAGGCAAATCACAATCGCCTATGGAGTGTGATTGCATTTTTACAAAGCAATTGTGGCTCCATGTTGCAGTGATTGCGTTTTTCGAGTCTCATTCCAGAGAATGAGAATGGCATACTAACTATCACCAACATGTTGCATGCAGTGCACCTTTGCGACATATGCACACCGCAGGCACTACAAGGATTTACCACAGTGCTTTGCTGAATACCGGCTATCGGCAAAGAGCAGAAATGCTCCCCACCAAAAGCACAACAAGTGTGAACTGGCCCTTGAGAGAATTTGATTGGTGATTACAAATTGTTGCAACCTGCAGTGTAGAACTCAGGGGCATATTTAAAATGATTTAAATATACCGCCAAGTTCTAGTTATGGCCTCCTCCTCCTCCCCACAGCCATGCCAATCCTCTCCAAAAAGTTACAAAGCATAGAAGCGCCAACAAAACAAAAAAAATGCAGGCCGACAATCGTAATTCTGGAAAATACCAATTGCACTAGCAAAAACCCAGCAATGCAAATTACATGTTCATCGCTGTGCTGTTGCTATTGGCACAATGGGCACAATACAATTTTTGAATCGTAACATGCCTAATACAAAAGGGCCCTAATTAGTTGATCTCCCTCTAAGATGGTTTATTATATTCTTTTTTGGCAGAGTACTTTGGCTAATCCAATTGGCTAAAAGTAAATCACGTTTTGGCCAATAGGATTGTAAGCCGGCCCACCATGTCAAGGTAGACTCTTAGGGCGGGTTGGGGGAAGGGAGTGAGAGAGGTCTAAGGGATGGCAGTTTTGAAGAGGGATAATGGGGATAGGTGGCCATCATGGGTATCACTCTTACACCTTCAAGTGTAATGTCTGGAAACATGACGACCACCTGATAAATAATTGGGATCCAGTTGGTCCCCCTTAGGCCTGGTTCAACATTAGGATCGCAAAAGGCAAATCACAATCGCCTATGGAGTGTGATTGCATTTTTACCAAGCAATTGTGGCTCCATGTTGCAGTGATTGCGTTTTTCGAGTCTCATTCCAGAGAATGAGAATGGCATACTAACTAACACCAACATGTTGCATGCAGTGCACCTTTGCGACATATGCACACCGCAGGCACTACAAGGATTTACCACAGTGCTTTGCTGAATACCGGCTATCAGCAAAGAGCAGAAACGCTCCCCACCAAAAGCACAACAAGTGTGAACTGGCCCTTGAGAGAATTTGATTGGTGATTACAAATTGTTGCAACCTGCAGTGTAGAACTCAGGGGCATATTTAAAATGATTTAAATATACCGCCAAGTTCTAGTTATGGCCTCCTCCTCCCCACAGCCATACCAATCCTCTCCAAAAAGTTACAAAGCATAGAAGCGCAAACAAAACAAAAAAGATGCAGGCCGACAATCGTAATTCTGGAAAATACCAATTGCACTAGCAAAAACCCAGCAATGCAAATTACATGTTCATCGCTGTGCTGTTGCTATTGGCACAATACAATTTTTGAATCGTAACATGCCTAATACAAAAGGGCCCTAATTAGTTGATCTCCCTCTAAGATGGTTTATTATATTCTTTTTTGGCAGAGTACTTTGGCTAATCCAATTGGCTAAAAGTAAATCACATTTTGGCCAATAGGATTGTAAGCCGGCCCACCATGGCAAGGTAGACTCTTAGGGCGGGTTGGGGGAAGGGAGTGAGAGAGGTCTAGGGGATGGCAGTTTTGAAGAGGGATAATGGGGATAGGTGGCCATCATGGGTATCACTCTTACACCCTCAAGTGAAATGTCTTGAAACACGACGACCACCTGATAAATTATTGGGATCCAGTTGGTCCCCTTTAGGCCTGATTCAACATTGGGATCACAAAACGCAAATCACAATCACCTATGGAGTGTGAATGCATTCTTACCAAGCAATTGTGGCTCCATGGTGCAGTGATTGCGTTTTTCGAGTCTCATTCCAGAGAATGAGAATGGCATTCTAACTGCCACCGAAATGTTGCACACAGTGCACCTCTGCGATATAAGCACACCGCAGGCACTGCAAGCATTTACCACAGTGCTTTGCTGATTACCGGCTATCAGCAAAGAGCAGAAATGCTCCCCACCAAAAGCACAACAAGTGTGAACCGGCCCTTGAGATAATTTGATTGGTGATTACAAATTGTTGCAACCTGCAGTGTAGAACTCAGGGGCATATTTAAAATGATTTAAATATACCGCCAAGTTCTAGTTATGGCCTCCTCCTCCCCACAGCCATACCAATCCTCTCCAAAAAGTTACAAAGCATAGAAGCGCAAACAAAACAAAAAAGATGCAGGCCGACAATCGTAATTCTGGAAAATACCAATTGCACTAGCAAAAACCCAGCAATGCAAATTACATGTTCATCGCTGTGCTGTTGCTATTGGCACAATGGGCACAATACAATTTTTGAATCGTAACATGCCTAATACAAAAGGGCCCTAATTAGTTGATCTCCCTCTAAGATGGTTTATTATATTCTTTTTTGGCAGAGTACTTTGGCTAATCCAATTGGCTAAAAGTAAATCACATTTTGGCCAATAGGATTGTAAGCCGGCCCACCATGGCAAGGTAGACTCTTAGGGCGGGTTGGGGGAAGGGAGTGAGAGAGGTCTAGGGGATTGCAGTTTTGAAGAGGGATAATGGGGATAGGTGGCCATCATGGGTATCACTACTACACCTTCAAGTGTAATGTCTGGAAACATGACGACCACCTGATAAATAATTGGGATCCAGTTGGTCCCCCTTAGGCCTGGTTCAACATTGGGATCGCAAAAGGCAAATCACAATCGCCTATGGAGTGTGATTGCATTTTTACCAAGCAATTGTGGCTCCATGTTGCAGTGATTACGTTTTTCGAGTCTAATTCCAGAGAATGAGAATGGCATACTAACTATCACCAACATGTTGCATGCAGTGCACCTTTGCGACATATGCACACCGCAGGCACTGCAAGGGCTTACCACAGTGCTTTGCTGAATACCGGCTATCAGCAAAGAGCAGAAACGCTCCCCACCAAAAGCACAACAAGTGTGAACTGGCCCTTGAGAGAATTTGATTGGTGATTACAAATTGTTGCAACCTGCAGTGTAGAACTCAGGGGCATATTTAAAATGCTTTAAATATGCCGCCAAGTTCTAGTTATGGCCTCCTCCTCCCCACAGCCATACCAATCCTCTCCAAAAAAGTTACAAAGCATAGATGCGCAAACAAAACAAAAAAGATGCAGGCCGACAATCGTAATTCTGGAAAATACCAATTGCACTAGCAAAAACCCAGCAATGCAATTTACATGTTTATTGCCGTGCTGTTGCTATTGGCACAATGGGCACGATACAATTTTTGAATCGTAACATGCCTAATACAAAAGGGCCCTAATTAGTTGATCTCCCTCTAAGATGGTTTATTATATTCTTTTTTGGCAGAGTACTTTGGCTAATCCAATTGGCTAAAAGTAAATCATATTTTGGCCAATAGGATTGTAAGCCGGCCCACCATGGCAAGGTAGACTCTTAGGGCGGGTTGGGGGAAGGGAGTGAGAGAGGTCTAGGGGATGGCAGTTTTGAAGCGGGATAATGGGGATAGGTGGCCATCATGGGTATCACTCTTACACCCTCAAGTGTAATGTCTGGAAACATGACGACCACCTGATAAATAATTGGGATCCAGTTGGTCCCCCTTAGGCCTGGTTCAACATTGGGATCGCAAAAGGCAAATCACAATCGCCTATGGAGTGTGATTGCATTTTTACAAAGCAATTGTGGCTCCATGTTGCAGTGATTGCGTTTTTCGAGTCTCATTTCAGAGAATGAGAATGGCATACTAACTATCACCAACATGTTGCATGCAGTACACCTTTGTGACATATGCACACCGCAGGCACTGCAAGGATTTACCACAGTGCTTTGCTGAATACCGGCTATCAGCAAAGAGCAGAAACGCTCCCCACCAAAAGCACAACAAGTGTGAACTGGCCCTTGAGAGAATTTGATTAGTGATTACAAATTGTTGCAACCTGCAGTGTAAAACTCAGGGGCATATTTAAAATGATTTAAATATACCGCCAAGTTCTAGTTATGGCCTCCTCCTCCTCCCCACAGCCATGCCAATCCTCTCCAAAAAGTTACAAAGCATAGAAGCGCCAACAAAACAAAAAAAATGCAGGCCGACAATCGTAATTCTGGAAAATACCAATTGCACTAGCAAAAACCCAGCAATGCAAATTACATGTTCATCGCTGTGCTGTTGCTATTGGCACAATGGGCACAATACAATTTTTGAATCGTAACATGCCTAATACAAAAGGGCCCTAATTAGTTGATCTCCCTCTAAGATGGTTTATTATATTCTTTTTTGGCAGAGTACTTTGGCTAATCCAATTGGCTAAAAGTAAATCACGTTTTGGCCAATAGGATTGTAAGCCGGCCCACCATGTCAAGGTAGACTCTTAGGGCGGGTTGGGGGAAGGGAGTGAGAGAGGTCTAGGGGATTGCAGTTTTGAAGAGGGATAATGGGGATAGGTGGCCATCATGGGTATCACTCTTACACCCTCAAGTGTAATGTCTGAAAACATGACGACCACCTGATAAATAGGTGGGATCCAGTTGGTCCCCCTTAGGCCTGGTTCAACATTGGGATTGCAAAAGGCAAATCACAATCGCCTGTGGAGTGTAATTGCATTTTTACCAAGCAATTCTGGCTCCATGTTGCAGTGATTGCATTTTTTGAGTCTCATTCCAGAGAATGAGAATGGCATACTAACTATCACCAACATGTTGCATGCAGTGCACCTTTGCGACATATGCACACCGCAGGCACTGCAAGAATTTACCACAGTGCTTTGCTGAATACCGGCTATCAGCAAAGAGCAGAAACGCTCCCCACCAAAAGCACAACAAGTGTGAACTGGCCCTTGAGAGAATTTGATTGGTGATTACAAATTGTTGCAACCTGCAGTGTAGAACTCAGGGGCATATTTAAAATGATTTAAATATACCGCCAAGTTCTAGTTATGGCCTCCTCCTCCTCCCCACAGCCATGCCAATCCTCTCCAAAAAGTTACAAAGCATAGAAGCGCCAACAAAACAAAAAAAATGCAGGCCGACAATCGTAATTCTGGAAAATACCAATTGCACTAGCAAAAACCCAGCAATGCAAATTACATGTTCATCGCTGTGCTGTTGCTATTGGCACAATACAATTTTTGAATCGTAACATGCCTAATACAAAAGGGCCCTAATTAGTTGATCTCCCTCTAAGATGGTTTATTATATTCTTTTTTTGGCAGAGTACTTTGGCTAATCCAATTGGCTAAAAGTAAATCACATTTTGGCCAATAGGATTGTAAGCCGGCCCACCATGGCAAGGTAGACTCTTAGGGCGGGTTGGGGGAAGGGAGTGAGAGAGGTCTAGGGGATGGCAGTTTTGAAGAGGGATAATGGGGATAGGTGGCCATCATGGGTATCACTCTTACACCCTCAAGTGAAATGTCTTGAAACACGACGACCACCTGATAAATTATTGGGATCCAGTTGGTCCCCTTTAGGCCTGATTCAACATTGGGATCACAAAACGCAAATCACAATCACCTATGGAGTGTGAATGCATTCTTACCAAGCAATTGTGGCTCCATGGTGCAGTGATTGCGTTTTTCGAGTCTCATTCCAGAGAATGAGAATGGCATTCTAACTGCCACCGAAATGTTGCACACAGTGCACCTCTGCGATATAAGCACACCGCAGGCACTGCAAGCATTTACCACAGTGCTTTGCTGATTACCGGCTATCAGCAAAGAGCAGAAATGCTCCCCACCAAAAGCACAACAAGTGTGAACCGGCCCTTGAGAGAATTTGATTGGTGATTACAAATTGTTGCAACCTGCAGTGTAGAACTCAGGGGCATATTTAAAATGATTTAAATACACCGCCAAGTTCTAGTTATGGCCTCCTCCTCCCCACAGCCATACCAATCCTCTCCAAAAAGTTACAAAGCATAGAAGCGCAAACAAAACAAAAAAGATGCAGGCCGACAATCGTAATTCTGGAAAATACCAATTGCACTAGCAAAAACCCAGCAATGCAAATTACATGTTCATCGCTGTGCTGTTGCTATTGGCACAATGGGCACAATACAATTTTTGAATCGTAACATGCCTAATACAAAAGGGCCCTAATTAGTTGATCTCCCTCTAAGATGGTTTATTATATTCTTTTTTGGCAGAGTACTTTGGCTAATCCAATTGGCTAAAAGTAAATCACATTTTGGCCAATAGGATTGTAAGCCGGCCCACCATGGCAAGGTAGACTCTTAGGGCGGGTTGGGGGAAGGGAGTGAGAGAGGTCTAGGGGATTGCAGTTTTGAAGAGGGATAATGGGGATAGGTGGCCATCATGGGTATCACTACTACACCTTCAAGTGTAATGTCTGGAAACATGACGACCACCTGATAAATAATTGGGATCCAGTTGGTCCCCCTTAGGCCTGGTTCAACATTGGGATCGCAAAAGGCAAATCACAATCGCCTATGGAGTGTGATTGCATTTTTACCAAGCAATTGTGGCTCCATGTTGCAGTGATTACGTTTTTCGAGTCTAATTCCAGAGAATGAGAATGGCATACTAACTATCACCAACATGTTGCATGCAGTGCACCTTTGCGACATATGCACACCGCAGGCACTGCAAGGGTTTACCACAGTGCTTTGCTGAATACCGGCTATCAGCAAAGAGCAGAAACGCTCCCCACCAAAAGCACAACAAGTGTGAACTGGCCCTTGAGAGAATTTGATTGGTGATTACAAATTGTTGCAACCTGCAGTGTAGAACTCAGGGGCATATTTAAAATGCTTTAAATATGCCGCCAAGTTCTAGTTATGGCCTCCTCCTCCCCACAGCCATACCAATCCTCTCCAAAAAGTTACAAAGCATAGAAGCGCAAACAAAACAAAAAAGATGCAGGCCGACAATCGTAATTCTGGAAAATACCAATTGCACTAGCAAAAACCCAGCAATGCAATTTACATGTTTATTGCCGTGCTGTTGCTATTGGCAATATGGGCACTATACATATTTTGAATCGTAACATGCCTAATACAAAAGGGCCCTAATTAGTTGATCTCCCTCTAAGATGGTTTATTATATTCTTTTTTGGCAGAGTACTTTGGCTAATCCAATTGGCTAAAAGTAAATCACATTTTGGCCAATAGGATTGTAAGCCGGCCCACCATGGCAAGGTAGACTCTTAGGGCGGGTTGGGGGAAAGGAGTGAGAGAGGTCTAGGGGATGGCAGTTTTGAAGAGGGATAATGGGGATAGGTGGCCATCATGGGTATCACTCTTACACCCTCAAGTGTAATGTCTGAAAACATGACGACCACCTGATAAATAATTGGGATCCAGTTGGTCCCCCTTAGGCCTGGTTCAACATTGGGATCGCAAAAGGCAAATCACAATCGCCTATGGAGTGTGATTGCATTTTTACAAAGCAATTGTGGCTCCATGTTGCAGTGATTGCGTTTTTCGAGTCTCATTCCAGAGAATGAGAATGGCATACTAACTATCACCAACATGTTGCATGCAGTGCACCTTTGCGACATATGCACACCGCAGGCACTACAAGGATTTACCACAGTGCTTTGCTGAATACCGGCTATCAGCAAAGAGCAGAAACGCTCCCCACCAAAAGCACAACAAGTGTGAACTGGCCCTTGAGAGAATTTGATTGGTGATTACAAATTGTTGCAACCTGCAGTGTAGAACTCAGGGGCATATTTAAAATGATTTAAATATACCGCCAAGTTCTAGTTATGGCCTCCTCCTCCTCCCCACAGCCATGCCAATCCTCTCCAAAAAGTTACAAAGCATAGAAGCGCCAACAAAACAAAAAAAATGCAGGCCGACAGTCGTAATTCTGGAAAATACCAATTGCACTAGCAAAAACCCAGCAATGCAAATTACATGTTCATCGCTGTGCTGTTGCTATTGGCACAATGGGCACGACACAATTTTTGAATCGTAACATGCCTAATACAAAAGGGCCCTAATTAGTTGATCTCCCTCTAAGATGGTTTATTATATTCTTTTTTGGCAGAGTACTTTGGCTAATCCAATTGGCTAAAAGTAAATCACATTTTGGCCAAATAGGATTGTAAGCCGGCCCACCATGGCAAGGTAGACTCTTAGGGCGGGTTGGGGAAAGGGAGTGAGAGAGGTCTAGGGGATGGCAGTTTTGAAGAGGGATAATGGGGATAGGTGGCCATCATGGGTATCACTCTTACACCCTCAAGTGTAATGTCTGGAAACATGACGACCACCTGATAAATAATTGGGATCCAGTTGGTCCCCCTTAGGCCTGGTTCAACATTGGGATCGCAAAAGGCAAATCACAATCGCCTATGGTGTGTGATTGCATTTTTACCAAGCAATTGTGGCGCCATGTTGCATTGATTGCGTTTTTCGAGTCTCATTCCAGAGAATGAGAATGGCATACTAACTATCACCAACATGTTGCATGCAGTGCACCTTTGCGACATATGCACACCGCAGGCACTGCAAGAATTTACCACAGTGCTTTGCTGAATACCGGCTATCAGCAAAGAGCAGAAACGCTCCCCACCAAAAGCACAACAAGTGTGAACTGGCCCTTGAGAGAATTTGATTGGTGATTACAAATTGTTGCAACCTGCAGTGTAGAACTCAGGGGCATATTTAAAATGCTTTAAATATGCCGCCAAGTTCTAGTTATGGCCTCCTCCTCCCCACAGCCATACCAATCCTCTCCAAAAAGTTACAAAGCATAGAAGCGCAAACAAAACAAAAAAGATGCAGGCCGACAATCGTAATTCTGGAAAATACCAATTGCACTAGCAAAAACCCAGCAATGCAAATTACATGTTCATCGCTGTGCTGTTGCTATTGGCACAATACAATTTTTGAATCGTAACATGCCTAATACAAAGGGGCCCTAATTAGTTGATCTCCCTCTAAGATGGTTTATTATATTCTTTTTTGGCAGAGTACTTTGGCTAATACAATTGGCTAAAAGTAAATCACATTTTGGCCAATAGGATTGTAAGCCGGCCCACCATGGCAAGGTAGACTCTTAGGGCGGGTTGGGGGAAGGGAGTGAGAGAAGTCTAGGGGATTGCAGTTTTGAAGCGGGATAATGGGGATAGGGGGCCATCATGGGTATCACTCTTACACCCTCAAGTGTAATGTCTGGAAACATGACGACCACCTGATAAATAGGTGGGATCCAGTTGGTCGCCCTTAGGCCTGGTTCAACATTGGGATTGCAAAAGGCAAATCACAATCGCCTGTGGAGTGTAATTGCATTTTTACCAAGCAATTCTGGCTCCATGTTGCAGTGATTGCATTTTTCGAGTCTCATTCCAGAGAATGAGAATGGCATACTAACTATCACCAACATGTTGCATGCAGTGCACCTTTGCGACATATGCACACCGCAGGCACTGCAAGAATTTACCACAGTGCTTTGCTGAATACCGGCTATCAGCAAAGAGCAGAAACGCTCCCCACCAAAAGCACAACAAGTGTGAACTGGCCCTTGAGAGAATTTGATTGGTGATTACAAATTGTTGCAACCTGCAGTGTAGAACTCAGGGGCATATTTAAAATGCTTTAAATATGCCGCCAAGTTCTAGTTATGGCCTCCTCCTCCCCACAGCCATACCAATCCTCTCCAAAAAGTTACAAAGCATAGAAGCGCAAACAAAACAAAAAAGATGCAGGCCAACAATCGTAATTCTGGAATATACCAATTGCACTAGCAAAAACCCAGCAATGCAAATTACATGTTCATCGCTGTGCTGTTGCTATTGGCACAATGGGCACGATACAATTTTTGAATCGTAACATGCCTAATACAAAAGGGCCCTAATTAGTTGATCTCCCTCTAAGATGTTTTAATATATTCTTTTTTGGCAGAGTACTTTGGCTAATCCAATTGGCTAAAAGTAAATCACATTTTGGCCAATAGGATTGTAAGCCGGCCCACCATGGCAAGGTAGACTCTTAGGGCGGGTTGGGGGAAGGGAGTGAGAGAGGTCTAGGGGATTGCAGTTTTGAAGAGGGATAATGGGGATAGGTGGCCATCATGGGTATCACTCTTACACCCTCAAGTGTAATGTCTGAAAACATGACGACCACCTGATAAATAATTGGGATCCAGTTGGTCCCCCTTAGGCCTGGTTCAACATTGGGATCGCAAAAGGCAAATCACAATCGCCTATGGAGTGTGATTGCATTTTTACAAAGCAATTGTGGCTCCATGTTGCAGTGATTGCGTTTTTCGAGTCTCATTCCAGAGAATGAGAATGGCATACTAACTATCACCAACATGTTGCATGCAGTGCACCTTTGCGACATATGCACACCGCAGGCACTACAAGGATTTACCACAGTGCTTTGCTGAATACCGGCTATCGGCAAAGAGCAGAAACGCTCCCCACCAAAAGCACAACAAGTGTGAACTGGCCCTTGAGAGAATTTGATTGGTGATTACAAATTGTTGCAACCTGCAGTGTAGAACTCAGGGGCATATTTAAAATGATTTAAATATACCGCCAAGTTCTAGTTATGGCCTCCTCCGCCCCACAGCCATACCAATCCTCTCCAAAAAGTTACAAAGCATAGAAGCGCAAACAAAACAAAAAAGATGCAGGCCGACAATCGTAATTCTGTAAAATACCAATTGCACTAGCAAAAACCCAGCAATGCAAATTACATGTTCATCGCTGTGCTGTTGCTATTGGCACAATGGGCACGACACAATTTTTGAATCGTAACATGCCTAATACAAAAGGGCCCTAATTAGTTGATCTCCCTCTAAGATGGTTTATTATATTCTTTTTTGGCAGAGTACTTTGGCTAATCCAATTGGCTAAAAGTAAATCACATTTTGGCCAAATAGGATTGTAAGCCGGCCCACCATGGCAAGGTAGACTCTTAGGGCGGGTTGGGGAAAGGGAGTGAGAGAGGTCTAGGGGATGGCAGTTTTGAAGAGGGATAATGGGGATAGGTGGCCATCATGGGTATTACTCTTACACCCTCAAGTGTAATGTCTGGAAACATGACGACCACCTGATAAATAGGTGGGATCCAGTTGGTCCCCCTTAGGCCTGGTTCAACATTGGGATCGCAAAAGGCAAATCACAATCGCCTGTGGAGTGTAATTGCATTTTTACCAAGCAATTCTGGCTCCATGTTGCAGTGATTGCATTTTTCGAGTCTCATTCCAGAGAATGAGAATGGCATACTAACTATCACCAACATGTTGCATGCAGCGCACCTTTGCGACATATGCACACCGCAGGCACTGCAAGAATTTACCACAGTGCTTTGCTGAATACCGGCTATCAGCAAAGAGCAGAAACGCTCCCCACCAAAAGCACAACAAGTGTGAACTGGCCCTTGAGAGAATTTGATTGGTGATTACAAATTGTTGCAACCTGCAGTGTAAAACTCAGGGGCATATTTAAAATGCTTTAAATATGCCGCCAAGTTCTAGTTATGGCCTCCTCCTCCCCACAGCCATACCAATCCTCTCCAAAAAGTTACAAAGCATAGAAGCGCAAACAAAACAAAAAAGATGCAGGCCGACAATCGTAATTCTGGAATATACCAATTGCACTAGCAAAAACCCAGCAATGCAAATTACATGTTCATCGCTGTGCTGTTGCTATTGGCACAATACAATTTTTGAATCGTAACATGCCTAATACAAAGGGGCCCTAATTAGCTGATCTCCCTCTAAGATGGTTTATTATATTCTTTTTTGGCAGAGTACTTTGGCTAATACAATTGGCTAAAAGTAAATCACGTTTTGGCCAATAGGATTGTAAGCCGGCCCACCATGGCAAGGTAGACTCTTAGGGCGGGATGGGGGAAGGGAGTGAGAGAAGTCTAAGGGATTGCAGTTTTGAAGCGGGATAATGGGGATAGGGGGCCATCATGGGTATCACTCTTACACCCTCAAGTGTAATGTCTGGAAACATGACGACCACCTGATAAATAGGTGGGATCCAGTTGGTCCCCCTTAGGCCTGGTTCAACATTGGGATCGCAAAAGGCAAATCACAATCGCCTGTGGAGTGTAATTGCATTTTTACCAAGCAATTCTGGCTTCATGTTGCAGTGATTGCATTTTCGAGTCTCATTCCAGAGAATGAGAATGGCATACTAACTATCACCAACATGTTGCATGCAGTGCACCTTTGCGACATATGCACACCGCAGGCACTGCAAGAATTTACCACAGTGCTTTGCTGAATACCGGCTATCAGCAAAGAGCAGAAACGCTCCCCACCAAAAGCACAACAAGTGTGAACTGGCCCTTGAGAGAATTTGATTGGTGATTACAAATTGTTGCAACCTGCAGTGTAGAACTCAGGGGCATATTTAAAATGATTTAAATATACCGCCAAGTTCTAGTTATGGCCTCCTCCTCCCCACAGCCATACCAATCCTCTCCAAAAAGTTACAAAGCATAGAAGCGCAAACAAAACAAAAAAGATGCAGGCCGACAATCGTAATTCTGGAAAATACCAATTGCACTAGCAAAAACCCAGCAATGCAATTTACATGTTTATTGCCGTGCTGTTGCTATTGGCAATATGGGCACTATACAATTTTTGAATCGTAACATGCCTAATACAAAAGGGCCCTAATTAGTTGATCTCCCTCTAAGATGGTTTATTATATTCTTTTTTGGCAGAGTACTTTGGCTAATCCACTTGGCTAAAAGTAAATCACATTTTGGCCAATAGGATTGTAAGCCGGCCCACCATGGCAAGGTAGACTCTTAGGGCGGGTTGGGGGAAGGGAGTGAGAGAGGTCTAGGGGATGGCAGTTTTGAAGAGGGATAATGGGGATAGGTGGCCATCATGGGTATCACTCTTACACCCTCAAGTGTAATGTCTGGAAACACGACGACCACCTGATAAATAATTGGGATCCAGTTGGTCCCCTTTAGGCGTGATTAAAGATTGGGATCACAAAAGGCAAATCACAATCACCTATGGAGTGTGATTGCATTCTTACCAAGCAATTGTGGCTCCATGTTGCAGTGATTGCGTTTTTCGAGTCTCATTCCAGAGAATGAGAATGGCATTCTAACTGCCACCGAAATGTTGCACACAGTGCACCTCTGCGATATAAGCACACCGCAGGCACTGCAAGCATTTACCACAGTGCTTTGCTGAATACCGGCTATCAGCAAAGAGCAGAAATGCTCCCCACCAAAAGCACAAGTGTGAACTGGCCCTTGAGAGAATTTGATTGGTGATTACAAATTGTTGCAACCTGCAGTGTAGAACTCAGGGGCATATTTAAAATGATTTAAATATACCGTCAAGTTCTGGTTATGGCCTCCTCCTCCCCACAGCCATACCAATCCTCTCCAAAAAGTTACAAAGCATAGAAGCGCAAACAAAACAAAAAAGATGCAGGCCGACAATCGTAATTCTGGAAAATTCCAATTGCACTAGCAAAAACCCAGCAATGCAAATTACATGTTCATCGCCGTGCTGTTGCTATTGGCAGAATGGGCACGATACAATCTTTGAATCGTAACATGCCTAATACAAAAGGGCCCTAATTAGTTGATCTCCCTCTAAGATGGTTTATTATATTCTTTTTTGGCAGAGTACATTGGCTAATCCAATTGGCTAAAAGTAAATCACGTTTTGGCCAATAGGATTGTAAGCCGGCCCACCATGGCAAGGTAGACTCTTAGGGCGGGTTGGGGGAAGGGAGTGAGAGAGGTCTAGGGGATGGCAGTTTTGAAGAGGGATAATGGGGATAGGTGGCCATCATAGGTATCACTCTTACACCCTCAAGTGTAATGTCTGGAAACACGACGACCACCTGATAAATAATTGGGATCCAGTTGGTCCCCCTTAGGCCTGGTTCGACATTGGGATCGCAAAAGGCAAATCACAATCGCCTATGGAGTGTGATTGCAATTTTACCAAGCAATTGTGGCTCCATGTTGCAGTGATTGCATTTTTCGAGTCTCATTCCAGAGAATAAGAATGGCATATTAACTACCACCAACATGTTGCATGCAGTGCACCTTTGCGACATATGCACACTGCAGGCACTGCAAGGATTTACCACAGTGCTTTGCTGAATACTGGTTATCAGCAAAGAGCAGAAACGCTCCCCACCAAAAGCACAGCAAGTGTGAACTGGCCCTTGAGAGAATTTGATTGGTGATTACAAATTGTAGAAACCTGCAGTGTAGAATTCAGGGGCATATTTAAAATGATTTAAATATACCGCCAAGTTCTAGTTATGGCCTCCTCCTCCTCCCCACAGCCATACCAATCCTCTCCAAAAAGTTACAAAGCATAGAAGCGCAAACAAAACAAAAAAGATGCAGGCCGACAATCGTAATTCTGGAAAATACCAATTGCACTAGCAAAATGCAAATTACATGTTCATCGCTGTGCTGTTGCTATTGGCACAATACAATTTTTGAATCGTAACATGCCTAATACAAAAGGGCCCTAATTAGTTGATCTCCCTCTAAGATGGTTTATTATATTCTTTTTTGGCAGAGTACTTTGGCTAATCCAATTGGCTAAAAGTAAATCACATTTTGGCCAATAGGATTCTAAGCCGGCCCACCATGGCAAGGTAGACTCTTAGGGCATGTTGGGGGAAGGGAGTGAGAGAGGTCTAGGGGATTGCAGTTTTGAAGAGGGATAATGGTGATAGGGGGCCAACATGGGTATCACTCTTACACCCTCAAGTGTAATGTCTGGAAACATGACGACCACCTGATAAATAATTAGGATCCAGTTGGTCCCCCTTAGGTCTGGTTCAACATTGGGATCGCAAAAGGCAAATCACAATCGCCTGTGGAGTGTGATTGCATTTTTACCAAGCAATTGTGGCTCCATGTTGCAGTGATTGCGTTTTTCGAGTCTCATTCCAGAGAATGAGAATGGCATACTAACTATCACCAACATGTTGCATGCAGTGCACCTTTGCGACATATGCACACCGCAGGCACTGCAAGGATTTACCACAGTGCTTTGCTGAATACCGGCTATCAGCAAAGAGCAGAAACGCTCCCCACCAAAAGCACAACAAGTGTGAACTGGCCCTTGAGAGAATTTGATTGGTGATTACAAATTGTTGCAACCTGCAGTGTAGAACTCAGGGGCATATTTAAAATGATTTAAATATGCCGGCAAGTTCTAGTTATGGCCTCCTCCTCCCCACAGCCATACCAATCCTCTCCAAAAAGTTACAAAGCATAGAAGCGCAAACAAAACAAAAAAGATGCAGGCCGACAATCGTAATTCTGGAAAAATACCAATTGCACTAGCAAAAACCCAGCAATGCAAATTACATGTTCATAGCTGTGCTGCTGCTATTGGCACAATACAATTTTTGAATCGTAATATGCCTAATACAAAAGGGCCCTAATTAGTTGATCTCCCTCTAAGATGGTTTATTATATTCTTTTTTGGCAGAGTACTTTGGCTAATCCAATTGGCTAAAAGTAAATCACATTTTGGCCAATAGGATTGTAAGACGGCCCACCATGGCAAGGTAGACTCTTAGGGCGGGTTGGGGGAAGGGAGTGAGAGAGGTCTAGTGGATTGCAGTTTTGAAGAGGGATAATGGGGATAGGGGGCCATCATGGGTATCACTCTTACACCCTCAAGTGTAATGTCTGGAAACATGACGACCACCTGTTAAATAATTGGGATCCAGTTGGTCCCCCTTAGGCCTGGTTATACATTGGGATCGCAAAAGGCAAATCACAATCGCCTGTGGAGTGTGATTGCATTTTTACCAAGCAATTGTGGCTCCATGTTGCAGTGATTGCGTTTTTCGAGTCTCATTCCAGAGAATGAGAATGGCATACTAACTACCACCAACATATTGCATGCAGTGCACCTTTGCGACATATGCACACCGCAGGCACTACAAGGATTTACCACAGTGCTTTGCTGAATACCGGCTATCAGCAAAGAGCATAAACGCTCCCCACCAAAAGCACAACAAGTGTGAACTGGCCCTTGAGAGAATTTGATTGGTGATTACAAATTGTTGCAACCTGCAGTGTAGAACTCAGGGGCATATTTAAAATGATTTAAATATGCCGCCAAGTTCTAGTTATGGCCTCCTCCTCCCCACAGCCATACCAATGCTCTCCAAAAAGTAACAAAGCATAGAAGCGCAAACAAAACAAAAAAGATGCAGGCCGACAATCGTAATTCTGGAAAATACCAATCGCACTAGCAAAAACCCAGCAATGCAAATTACATGTCCATCGCTGTGCTGTTGCTATTGGCAGAATGGGCACGATACAATCTTTGAATTGTAACATGCCTAATACAAAAGGGCCCTAATTAGTTGATCTCCCTCTAAGATGGTTTATTATATTCTTTTTTGGCAGAGTACTTTGGCTAATCCAATTGGCTAAAAGTAAATCACATTTTGGCCAATAGGATTGTAAGCCGGCCCACCATGGCAAGGTAGACTCTTACAGCGGGTTGGGGGAAGGGAGTGAGAGAGGTCTAGGGGATGGCAGTTTTGAAGAGGGATAATAGGGATAGGTGGCCATCATGGGTATCACTCTTACACCCTCAAGTGTAATGTCTGGAAACACGACGACCACCTGATAAATAATTGGGATCCAGTTGGTCCCCTTTAGGCCTGGTTCAACATTGGGATCACAAAAGGCAAATCATATCCGCCTATGGAGTGTGATTGCATTTTTACCAAGCAATTGTGGCTCCATGATGCAGTGATTGCGTTTTTCGAGTCTCATTCCAAAGAATGAGAATGGCATACTAACTATCACCAACATGTTGCATGCAGTGCACCTTTGCGACATATGCACACCGCAGGCACTGCAAGGATTTACCACAGTGCTTTGCTGAATACCGGCTATCAGCAAAGAGCAGAAACGCTCCCCACCAAAAGCACAACAAGTGTGAACTGGCCCTTGAGAGAATTTGATTGGTGATTACAAATTGTTGCAACCTGCAGTGTAGAACTCAGGGGCATATTTAAAATGATTTAAATATACCCCCAAGTTATACTTATGGCCTCCTCCTACCCACAGCCATACCAATCCTCACCAAAAAGTTACAAAGCATAGAAGCGCAAACAAAACAAAAAAGATGCAGGCCGACAATCGTAATTCTGGAAAATACTAATTGCACTAGAAAAAAACCAGCAATGCAATTTACATGTTCATCACCGTGCTGTTGCTATTGGCAAAATGTGCACGATACAATTCTTGAATCGATACGTACCTAATACAAAAGGGCCCTAATTAGTTTATCTCCCTCTAAGATGGTTTATTATATTCTTTTTCGGCAGAGGGCTTTGGCTAATCCAATTGGCTAGAAGTAAATCACATTTTGGCCAATAGGATTGTAAGCCGGCCCACCATGGCAAGGTAGACTCTTAGGGCGGGTTGGGAGAAGGGAGTGAGAGAGGTCTAGGGGATGGCAGTTTTGAAGAGGGATAATGGGGATAGGTGGTCATCATGGGTACCACTCTCTCACCCTCAAGTGTAATGTCTGGACATACGACGACCACCTGATAATTGGAATCCAGTTGGTCCCCCTTAGGCCTGGTTCAACATTGGAATCGCAAAAGGCAAATCACAATCGCCTATGGAGTGTGATTGTATTTTTACCAAGCAATTGTGGCTACATGGTGCAGTGATTGCGTTTTTTGAGTCTCATTCCAGAGAATCAGAATGGCATACTAACTACCACCAACATGTTGCATGCAGTGCACCTTTGCGATATAAAGCACACCGCAGGCACTGCAAGGATTTACCACAGTGCTTTGCTGAATACCGGCTTTCAGCAAAGAGCAGAAACGCTCCCCACCAAAAGCACTCCAAGCACCAACAAATTACTGTACGCGGAAGAAAGTAAGTAAAAACATGGGGTGTATTGTAGTACAGAAAAATGTGTATACCAAATATAAATGCACTGGCTCAAAATTTAGACTTGGTAGACAAAGTAATTACAGTGACAAATGTTACATGACGCAACATGTTGAGAGAGCCTTGTCCTTGTAAGCTTACAATCTATGAGAATTGGGGCGATGGGGTAGTAACAACATATATACAGGGCCGGCGCTACCATAGAGGCAAAGGAGGAAATTGCCACAGAGCCTTTAGGGGCCCCCAGTGGCTACAAGAGGAAACAATTTTTTTCAAAAAGACCTTATAGGTTTTGAGAAAACTGATTTTAAAGTTTCAAAGGAAAAAAAATTACACATTTAAAAACCCGCCGACTTTAACGGTTAATAGCAAATCCACCTTAAATGCTAAAATCCCTATATTTGCAGGATATGTTAAGGAGATCATTGGGAAGAAGAGGAAAAAAAATATTTTTCAAAAAGACCTTACAGTTTTTGAGAAAATCGATTTTAAAGTTTCGAAGGAAAAAAAGTATACTTTTAAATGCGGTAAATGTCACTTTCAGTAACAAACCTAACGGTAGTGTAATTTTACATGTACCAAAGGAAAGAGCAATGAATTTCCTGATGGGGTTTCCAGGGGGTCCATATGCAGCCGCAGCGCTTTGGCCAGAGATCGCTATACAGCCACAATATGGCTGTATGAAGATCCCTGGCACTTTTTCCTATTTTCCCATTTTTTTTTTGTATGTTTAGAGTGTGGGATTTTTTTTTTTTAATTATGTGGGGTCCCCCCTCCTGAAACTTTTTAACCCCCCTGTCCCCCATGCAGGCTGGGATAGCCAGAATGTGGAGCTCCGACGGATTGGGGCTTTACACCCTGACAATACCAGCTGCAAAAAAGGTCCCTTAATGACGATTTTTGTTCCGGGGTATCTGATGGGGGGCCCCCAGGTTTATTTTGCCCTGGGGCCCCATTGTTGCTTAAACCGGCCCTGCATGTATACCAAAAGGTGATGTGTTTTTAGGTTTCCTAGTGAGGAGCACAACTTTGCCAGAGGTTGATGTGGGAGTGGCCGAAGTTGGAGTGTGTAGGCTTGTTGGAAAATGTATCTATCAAGTGTGATGCTTTTTCAGGACCATATACTAGCACAGAGTAACAATTCATAGCAGCAATTCATAGCTGTTGCATGAAATAACTGGAGAATTGTTGCCACCCTGTCCTCCTATAAATTGTAACGCCAGATTACTATCAAGTGTGACCATGTTTCAGGGCCGGCGTATACAGTCACGCTCTTTCAATCAGTTGTAAATGGTGGTGAGAAATGACTTTTGGGTACCTCTCCCATTTGTAGAGCTGCAGGACTGTCTTACAGGATGTATTCTCTGCAGAACCCGGCACCCGGCCTCCAGTACTGCAGAGTGACCAAGATCTGCTTTCCTTTCAGTCCTCTACCCCAATGTGCATCCATACTAGAACAGCAGTGAAAAGCACCACCTGAGAGGGCGGGTGCCAGAGGCTCCCAGCATCCTCTATCTATACCCAGCTGAGTAGTGTGAGATCATCAGGTAATCCTGGCCAGGGCAGTTTCTAGGCAAAAATACACCCAGGGCGAGGGCACCCTCCCCCCTCCATGTGGAGCCAGGTATAGGTGCCCGCAGCATAGGTTAGCCAGGTCTAGTTGCACTTAGTATAGGTAGCCAGCTATAAGTCCCACCAGTATAGGTAGCCAGGCATAGGTGCCCCAGTATAGGTAGCCAGCTATAGGTCCCCACAGTATAGGTTAGCCAGGTAGGTGCCTCCAGTATAGGTATGTAGTATAGTTGTCCCGGCATAGGTTAGATAGGCAGGTGTCGCCTCTATAGGTTAGATAGGTAGGCGTCCCCAGTACAGGTTAGCTAGGTGGGTGCCTCCAATATAGGTAGCCAGAATAGTTGCCCCCAGCATGTTACATATGTAGGTGCCCCCAGTATAGGTTAGTTAGTTAGGTGCCTCCAATATAGGTTAGATAGGTAGCTGCCCCCAGTAAAGGCTAGATAGGTAGGTGCCCCCAGTACAGGTTAGATAGGTAGATGCCCCCAGTATTGGCTAGATAGGTAGGTGCCCCCAGTATGTTAGATAGGTATCTTCCCCCAATATAGGTTAGATAGGTAGGTGCCCCCAGTACAGGCTAGATAGGTAGGTGCCTCCAGTATAGGTTAGATAGGTAGAAGCACGCAGTACAGATTAGATAGGTAGCGGCCCCCGTATAAGTTAAATAGGTAAGTATGACAAAAAAGTTAGTCGGGAGCCTCATATACAACATATCAAAAATATTTTTTATTCCAAAAGCATAGTGTGAACAAACCCCCCCTCCCCCCTTTTAAAACCATAAAAATGGCTGCAGTTCTCATAGAGAATGGTAGGCCTAGCGCTAGATGAATTTGGAGTGCACTCCTATTATTCAAGCATAAACAACAGTTATTAATAGCGTGTTTGTTCGGGCCCCCTTTATGTAAACTCCGGATGCTATTAATCCTTGTGATGTTCTCTATAGGTATCCGGGTCATGTGCCATATGTCATGGATAGCATATGATGAATAGACTTCAGCCTCTTACTTTAGCTCCCCTTTTTATATGCAGAACATACCCAGCAATTTTTCTAAGCAGACCGACACTCGCCGGGACTCACCTGTCCTTTTGTATAAGAGTGTTACGCTATAATGGCGGGTACTTCCGGCATTAGCAACGTCCATATGCCAGGTTCCCTTGCGTGCCACTCGTCTGCCGACGTCCGTTTATGTGCACCGGCTACTTCTGCTGTTCAGGCGTTTTGAAGCAGGAACCAGGATGCTGGGGGGAGAGAGCGAGGCCGTACACAGAGATCCGTCACATGACCGCAGCCTCACGTGACGCGTTTCACCCGGCGTCGGGTTTCTTCAGACAGGTAGGTACCTGCAATATAGGTTAGATAGGTAGCTGCCCCCAGTATACGTTAGATAGGTAGGTACCAGCAATATAAGTTAGATAGGTAGCTGACCCCAGTATAGGTTAGATAGGTAGGTACCAGCAATATAGGTTAGATAGGTAGCTGCCCCCAGTATAGATTAGATAGGTAGGTACTCCCAGTATAGTTTAGATAGGTAGGTACTTCCAGTATAGGTTAGATAGGTAGCTGCCTCCAATATAGTTTAGACAGGTAGGTGCTCGCAGTATAGGATAGGTAGCTGCCCCCAGTATAGGTTAGATAGGTAGGTGCTTGCAGTATAGGTTAGATAGGTAGGTGCCCCCCAATATAGGCTAGGTAGGTAGGTGCCCCCAGTATAGGTTAGATAGGTAGGTAACCCCAGTATAGGCTAGATAGGTAGGTGCCCCCAGTATAGGTTAGATAGGAGGCTGCCCCCGTATAGGTTAGATAGGTAGGTTTTCCCCATATAGGCTAGATAGGTAGGTGCCCCCAGTATAGGTTAGATAGGTAGGTACCCCCAGTATAGGTTAGATAGGTAGCTGCCCCCAGTATCGGCTAGATAGGTAGGTACCCTCTTCCCCCCATCATGGAGAGGGGAGACAGCCGAGGGGAGAGCGACCCGACATTTCCCTCCATTCCTCTCCCAGGCCGCCCCCCGTGCTCCCCCTCCGATGCAGAGTAAAGCGCAGCAGGAATGTAGAGAGCAACTCACCTGCCTGTGTTCCAATCGCCGGTCACTATCCGCTGGTCTCCTCCTCTGCATAGCCACTTATACACACTATACTTCCTGCTAAATAGGTACCCCCAGGAAGTATAGTGTGTATAAGCGCTATGCAGAGGAGGAGGCCAGCGGCTAGTGACCGGCGATTGGAACTCAGGCAGGTGAGTTGCCCTCTACCTTACTTCCTGTTGCTCTCTACATTGCTTCCTGCTGCGCTTTACTCTGCATCGGAGGGGAAGCACGGAGGGTGGCCCGGGAGAGGGAGGGAGGGAGAGGTTGGGCTGCTCTCCACACAGCTGCAGCTCCCCCTCCATCACTGCGCCCTCCACCGCCCTCAGGGCGGCCGCACATCCCTACAAAACAGGCCTGATCCTGACTCTATGGAAGGAGTTAATAAGCCTGAGGTAGAGAATATAACCTTGCGAGACAATCATAACCATAAAGAAAAAGTAACATTAATAAGCAGATATAAGATGGAACTGTGCCCCATTGTAGAATGGAATGTCCACTTTCACACATATCACGCATGATCAGATAATGACTCAGATACTTCCAGCTAGTTGTTATGCCTGGTACATACGCACCATGCAATTTCCCATCAGATAGACGGGTCCAAACAATGATTTCTGACAGGTCCTATCTGATCTGATTTCTGATCATTTTTCTGATGCATTTTTGTAGACGTTTTTGGAAAGTTTAATTGGAAAAACGATCTAAAATAAGATCGGATCTGTTGAAAATTATCAATTCAATCCGTCTATCTATCTGAAGGAAATTGCATGGTGTGACCCAGGCATAGCACCTATAGGATGTAGTCTTCCCAGTGAGTAAATCCAGGTACACACTTTCAATTATGATTGGCCAATCACTAACTAACCTTACCAACATGCACTATGGGAGCCAACAGATATTGGATTTAATGAGCAGATAGTGTAGGTAAACAATCATACTACATATAGCTAGGTTCACACTTGGTCCGTTAACGTATCTGTGGCTCTGTTTTTCAGGCTGGATCAAAACTGGAGCCACGGATACCAGTGTTAAAGATAGCAGTTCTCTTCACCCATAAAAAAAAACGGATCTGTCTGCGTTCAGGGGACCTGTTTTTAAAACCTGAACGGACGGTCCGGATTTGCAACATTTTCAAGGACCCCCACTAGCTGGAGGGAGAGCGGGGATGGGGGACCCAGGTAAGGGGGGGGGGGCGGGGTAATAACCCCCCTCCCTGCTGACGTTTCCACGGACTGGAAACGTCCCCTGTGGCTTTACCATAGCCTCCGTTTTGTTTAGGAAAAAAGAAAGAAAGGATACGTTTAAAACGGATTTGATCCTGAACGGACAAGTGTGGACCTAGCCATAGGTGGTATAACTGGTCAGTTATTGCCATGATTGGCCTGCTTGGTGTTAGTAGTTTTCAGATCATCAAATCATTATATTTGTGATGTGTTTATATAACTTTCTATTTGGCTACTAATTACCATAGTTTCTGTGTACAGATCACAAATATGATTTGATGATCTGAAAACTACTAACACCAAGCTGGCCAATCATGAATCCACAGTTATGGTTACTAATGCACTTAAGGGGCCCATACACTGGTCGTTTCATCGATCGATCGATTCTATAGAATCGATCGATCAAAAATCAATTCTATCAAATTCCCCATTCGATTGATTTGCGGACGATTTTGATCAATTTGATCTATCTTACAGGATGGAAAATCTAGGTTGATCTGCTGCTGGTAGAAGATCGATGGTCCGTAGAGTTGGATTGGATCTAATGGTCCAATAATGCATTTAGATCGATTTCCAATAGATTTCATTCTGAAATCTAATAGAAATCTGTTCCTATTGTGTGGCACACATCAGATAGATTCCTGTCAGATTGGACTAGACAGGCATCTGCCAGAAATCTATCTGATGGTCAAATCTGCTGCAAATCTATAAGTGTATGGCCACCTTTAGATCGATTTCCAATAGATTTCATTCTGAAATCTATTGGAAACCTGTTCCTAGTGTGTGACACATCAGATTGATTCCTGTCAGATTGGACTTGACAGGCATCTGCCAGAAAGCTATCTGATGGTCAAATCTGCTGCAAATCTATAAGTGTATGGCCACCTTTACACTCAGCAAATACTCAGTGCTTAAAACTGAGTGAGGCTGGGTGCACACATAACAGAATGTGAAAGGTTGCGTTTTCTGTCATGTGTGGGGTTTTTTGTGTGTGCTTTTAGTACGTGTGCGGTTTTTCCTTGCAGATGCGTTTTTCAAGCGTTTGTGTGCATTTTTATGCATTTGTGTTTCGCATATACAAACCCATATGCGTTTTGTATGCGCTTTTCAATTGCGTTTTATGCTAATCCCTAGGAAGACAACAGGAAGCGGAAATACATCAGAAAACAATTTTTTAAAATAAAAACGCATATAAAAACGCATGTAAAACACAAACATAAAAAACGCATACCATTGCGTTCCCATTGACTTTCATTATGTGCGTTTTTGAATATTATGCAACAAAACCTGTATTTTAAAAACGCATGTTTGAGAACACATATGCGTTTTTATATGCATTTTTTCCTGCGGCCCATCGACTTCCATTAGCAACAAAAACGCAGCTTTTGTTCTGCAACGTTAGCGTTTCTGCTAAGTGTGCACCTAGCCTGTATGTTCTCTATTCCATATACTTGTTCTTCCTATATGCATCCTCTATGTATAACCAGCGGAGTATTGTGAGGTCATCAGGTAATCCCAGCATCCTCTATACCCAGCTAAGTATTGTGAGGTCATCAGGTAATCCCAGCATCCTCTATACCAGCGGTGGCGAACCTATGGCACGCGTCCCGGCCCGGCATGCGTAGCTTAATCTGCTGGCACGCCACCGCTGCTTATGAACTGGCCGCAGCGTCTACTAGACGCCGCTGCGCCAGTTCATAGCCCGCAGCCCCGCAGTCTCCCTGGAGGCAGACCAGGGCCACGGCAAGATGGCTGCCGAAGCCCTGTATTGGAGACTATTTGTGTCTCCAGTACAGGGCTTCGGGCGCCATCTTCCCGTAGCCCTGCACTCTGCCTGTCAGCAGCAGCGCGGGAGACTGCAGGAGGAACGTCCGGGGGAGATGCGCGCCAGAGCCCAGCCGAGAGAGAAGACTTCTGTCAGGTGAGTACATTACTTTTTTTTGCAGGTGAAATGCGGCCCACTGTGTTATTTTCTGGTAAAATGTTTTGTCACATTGTGTTTATGTCCTGTGACATGCTGCCCACTGCGTTTGTTTTTTGGTGAAATGTGGCCCACTGCGTTTGTTTTCTGGTTAAATGCTGCCCGCTGCGTTTGTTTTCCGGTAAAATGTGGCCCACTGCGTTTATTTTCTGGTGAAATGTGGCCCACTGCGTTTGTTTTCTGGTGAAATGTGGCCCACTGCGCTTGTTTTCTGGTAAAATGTGGCCCACTGCGTTTGTTTTCTGGTGAAATGTGGCCCGCTGCGTTTGTTTTCTGGTGAAATGTGGCCCGCTGCGTTTGTTTTCTGATGAAATGTGGCCCGCTGCGTTTGTTTTCTGGTGAAATGTGGCCCACTGCATTTGTTTTCTAGTGAAATGTGGCCCGCTGCGTTTGTTTTCTGGTGAAACGCTGCCCGCTGCGTTTGTTTTCTGGTGAAATGCTGCCCGCTGCGTTTATTTTCTGGTGAAATGCTGCCCACTGCGTTTATTTTCTGGTGAAATGTGGCCCGCTGCGTTTGTTTTCTGGTGAAATGTGGCCCACTGCGTTTGTTTTTTTTCTGGTGAAATGTGGCCCACTGCGTTTATTTTCTGGTGAAATGTGGCCCACTGTGTTTGTTTTCTGGTGAAATGTGGCCCACTGCGTTTGTTTTCTGGTGAAATGCTGCCAGCTGCGTTTGTTTTCTGGTGAAATGCTGCCCGCTGCATTTGTTTTCTGGTGAAATGCTGCCCACTGCGTTTGTTTTCTGGTGAAATGTGGCCCACTGCGTTTGTTTTCTGGTGAAATGTGGCCCACTGCGTTTGTTTTCTGGTGAAATGCTGCCAGCTGCGTTTGTTTTCTGGTGAAATGCTGCCCGCTGCATTTGTTTTCTGGTGAAATGCTGCCCACTGCGTTTGTTTTCTGGTGAAATGTGGCCCACTGCGTTTGTTTTCTGGTGAAATGTGGCCCACTGCGTTTGTTTTCTGGTGAAATGCTGCCAGCTGCGTTTGTTTTCTGGTGAAATGCTGCCCGCTGCATTTGTTTTCTGGTGAAATGCTGCCCACTGCGTTTGTTTTCTGGTGAAATGCTGCCCGCTGCATTTGTTTTTTGGTGAAATGCTGCCCGCTGCATTTGTTTTCTGGTGAAATGTGGCCCGCTGCGTTTGTTTTCTGGTGAAATGTGGCCCACTGCGTTTGTTTTTTTGTTGAATTGTGGCCCACTGCGTTTATTTTTTGGTGAAATGTGGCCCACTGCGTTTGTTTTCTGGTGAAATGTGGCCCACTGCGTTTGTTTTCTGGTGAAATGTGGCCCACATTGCATGATTTTCTGCTGAAATGTTACCAACATTGCATTATTTTCTGCTGAAATGTTGCACACATTGCGTTTATTTTCTGGTGTCTGGGGTAACTGTTGCTGCATTTATTATTAAGGGCTCATTCACACTACAGAACGTATGCACGAATGTGATTTCATGCATGCACTGCCAACGCACAGTGATCGCATGGAATGCACGTTGTGGTGCGCTAAAGCGTGGGCGTATTTTCTGGTAAAATGTTTTGTCACATTGTGTTTATGTCCTGTGACATGCTGCCCACTGCGTTTGTTTTTTGGTGAAATGTGGCCCACTGCGTTTGTTTTCTGGTGAAATGCTGCCCGCTGCGTTTGTTTTCCGGTAAAATGTGGCCCACTGCGTTTATTTTCTGGTGAAATGTGGCCCACTGCGTTTGTTTTCTGGTGAAATGTGGCCCACTGCGCTTGTTTTCTGGTAAAATGTGGCCCACTGCGTTTGTTTTCTGGTGAAATGTGGCCCGCTGCGTTTGTTTTCTGGTGAAATGTGGCCCGCTGCGTTTGTTTTCTGATGAAATGTGGCCCGCTGCGTTTGTTTTCTGGTGAAATGTGGCCCACTGCATTTGTTTTCTAGTGAAATGTGGCCCGCTGCGTTTGTTTTCTGGTGAAACGCTGCCCGCTGCGTTTGTTTTCTGGTGAAATGCTGCCCGCTGCGTTTATTTTCTGGTGAAATGCTGCCCACTGCGTTTATTTTCTGGTGAAATGTGGCCCGCTGCGTTTGTTTTCTGGTGAAATGTGGCCCACTGCGTTTGTTTTTTTTTCTGGTGAAATGTGGCCCACTGCGTTTATTTTCTGGTGAAATGTGGCCCACTGTGTTTGTTTTCTGGTGAAATGTGGCCCACTGCGTTTGTTTTCTGGTGAAATGCTGCCAGCTGCGTTTGTTTTCTGGTGAAATGCTGCCCGCTGCATTTGTTTTCTGGTGAAATGCTGCCCACTGCGTTTGTTTTCTGGTGAAATGTGGCCCACTGCGTTTGTTTTCTGGTGAAATGTGGCCCACTGCGTTTGTTTTCTGGTGAAATGCTGCCAGCTGCGTTTGTTTTCTGGTGAAATGCTGCCCGCTGCATTTGTTTTCTGGTGAAATGCTGCCCACTGCGTTTGTTTTCTGGTGAAATGCTGCCCGCTGCATTTGTTTTTTGGTGAAATGCTGCCCGCTGCATTTGTTTTCTGGTGAAATGTGGCCCGCTGCGTTTGTTTTCTGGTGAAATGTGGCCCACTGCGTTTGTTTTTTTGTTGAATTGTGGCCCACTGCGTTTATTTTTTGGTGAAATGTGGCCCACTGCGTTTGTTTTCTGGTGAAATGTGGCCCACTGCGTTTGTTTTCTGGTGAAATGTGGCCCACATTGCATGATTTTCTGCTGAAATGTTACCAACATTGCATTATTTTCTGCTGAAATGTTGCACACATTGCGTTTATTTTCTGGTGTCTGGGGTAACTGTTGCTGCATTTATTATTAAGGGCTCATTCACACTACAGAACGTATGCACGAATGTGATTTCATGCATGCGCTGCCAACGCACAGTGATCGCATGGAATGCACGTTGTGGTGCGCTAAAGCGTGGGCGTCGGCAGCTGTACCCATCGGGGAAACGTATGCGTTGTGCATTAAAATGTTCCCAGATGCGTTACAACGTAAAGCATGGGAACGCACACCTGTAGTGTGAATGGTAACATGGAAGTCTATTGACTTTCATGTTACCATATGAATCTTACATTATGTGTGTTGCGTCAAAACTGACAGCGCAGCACATAGTGTGAATGAGCCCTTAATGGTCATAGTTGGCTATATTTGCTGCTTTGGGGTTACGGCGGGTATAAATAGCATCATACAGTTTCTGCACACCCATGATGCGAATCCTCGTTTCACCACATCATGGCGGAAACACTGCTTTCTTATGCCTCGCTGTTACATCATTACGTTAGCTCCGCCCATACAATATCATGACCACGCCCATTTTTCGGCAAACCCCATCCCGCCCCCCCCCCCCCCCCCCCCCCCGCCCATTGGCACTCGGAGATAGATAAGTCGATGTTAGGTCGCAGTTTGGGCACTCGGCCTCTGAAAGGTTAGCCATCACTGCTCTATACCCATCTGAATATTGTGAGGTCATCAGGTAATCCCAGCATCCTCTATACACAGCTAAGTATTGTGAGGTCATCAAGTAATCCCAGCATCCTCTATACCCAGCTAAGTACTGTGAGTTCATCAGGTAATCCCAGCATCCTCTATCCCCAGCTGAGTATTGTGAGGTCATCAGGTAATCCTAGCATCCTCTATACCCAGCTGAGTATTGTGAGGTCATCAGGTAATCCCAGCATCCTCTATACCCAGCTGAGTATTGTGAGGTCATCAGGTAATCCCAGCATCCTCTATACCCATCTGAGTATTATGAGGTCATCAGGTAATCCTAGCATCCTCTATACCCAGCTGAGTATTGTGAGGTCAGCAGGTAATCCTAACATCCTCTATACCCAGCTGAGTTTTGTGAGGTCATCAGGTAATCCCAGCATCCTCTATACCCAACTGAGTATTGTGAGGTCATCAGGTAATCCTAGCATCCTCTATACCCAGCTGAGTATTGTGAGGTCCATCAGGTAATCCCAGAATCCTCTATACCGAGCTGAGTATTGTGAGGTCATTAGGTAATCCCAGCATTCTCTATTTGTACCCATCTGAGTACTGTGAGGTCATCAGGTAATCCCAGCATCCTCTATACCCAGCTGAGTATTGTGAGGTCATCAGGTAATCCCAGCATCCTCTATCCCCAGCTGAGTATTGTGAGGTCATCAGGTAATCCTAACATCCTCTATACCCAGCTGAGTTTTGTGAGGTCATCAGGTAATCCTAGCATCCTCTATACCCAGCTGAGTATTGTGAGGTCATCAGGTAATCCCAGAATCCTCTATACCGAGCTGAGTATTCTGAGGTCATTAGGTAATCCCAGCATTCTCTATTTGTACCCATCTGAGTACTGTGAGGTCATCAGGTGGAGAAAAAACAACTGTAACTGATCAGTCAAGTTTTCATCTGGAAAGACAATTTACAGTAAAACGTTAAAAACAAAAAATACATATATGTATATATGACTCAATGATCTTTCTTTAGCTATTTGACAGGTACATATAGCCATCATTTCTGATATCATTTGGAATATCAGCTTACATTACTTTTCCCCTGGCTACTATATATATATACCGCTTTTATTACCATAATTGCTGTATTGAAATCCTCATGTGACTCTATGATTGTTGTGTAAATAATAAAAAAGAATAATTACTAAAACATTCCTTCCTTCCTGCGGTTTGCGGCATCGGAGCTGCGATCAGCGGCAGAGGAGCCCCGCTCGGTTCTGCGGTCTATAGGCGAATGCCTCGCTCCCGCACCGGAGCTTCCTTATAAAGCCACAGAGCGGACCACGTTGAGAACATACACAGCCCCCGCGCGCCGCTGTGCCACACTTGTGCTTCTTCTCCTGCCTCTTCGCGGGGTTTTCAGGCGATCGGCGACCCCCAAACCCGGGACCACCCGCATATCTCCATCTCCGGACTCCCCCCGAAGACCCGAACAGGAATCCCGGAGGAATGCCGCCGCTTTCATGTGGAAATCCCAGGATCCATGGGCGCCCCCTGGCGGTCACAGCGCTAGCGGCGGGGAATCTGCTGTTCGGGGGCAGATTGCGGGGATGAGAGGGGACAGAGAGGGGAGATCGCTGCTGGGGGTGGAGGAGGGGTCTCTAGCAGACACATGAAATGCTATTTGGGGCCTCCAGGTGGCGGTGATGAGGAGCTATGAACAAAGTAGTGTGATGGAAGAAGCACAGAGGCTGTCACGTGACCACAGAGCTGTCGGCACTGGAGGCTCAGATGCGGCTTCGTCACAGTAGAGGGTCACGTGCAGAGGGGAGGGGCTCTGGCACATCCCCCCGACTCCACATGCCTTTTTTTTTTCAACAAAGGTGGCTGCAAGAAGCCACGCCCCAGGTTCCGAGAAGCTCCGCCCCCGGCCGCGAGAAGCTCCGCCCCCAATCCAGGACACTTTGGAGAGGCAGCCCTGACAGGAATTTGGGAGCAGGTGAGAATGTGCATCCCCGATAGCAGCACCCACACTGATCTCCCCCCAAATCACCCTCACTGACCCTCATGCCCAATCACCCTCACTGACCCCTCCCCCCAGCACCCGCAGTAACTTCTCCTTCATCCACACACCCACACTGATCTCTCCCTCCACCAATCACCCACACTGACCCCTCCCCCCCAGCACCCACAGTAACCTCTCCTTCACCCACACTAACCTCTTTCCTAATCACCCTCACTGACCCTTCCTCCCTCCCCCCAGCACCCACAGTAACCTCTCCTTCACCCACACTAACCTCTTTCCCAATCACCCTCACTGACCCTTCCTCCCTCCCCCCAGCACCCGCAGTAACTTCTCCTTCATCCACACACCCACACTGACCTCTTCCCCCCAGCCCACCCACACTGACCTCTCCCTCCACCAATCACTCACACTAATCCCTCCCACCTAGCACCCTCACTAACCCCTCCCCTCCCCCCAGCACCCGCAGTAACTTCTACTTCTTCCACACACCCACACTGACCTCTTCCCCAATCCCCCACACTGACCCCTTCCCCCCCCCCCCCCCCCCCCAGCATCCACAGTATCTTCTCCCTCAAGAACCCCCTCCACCCCACACACACACTTACCTCTCCTTCCACCAATCAACCCACGCTGATCCCTCACCTTCAGCCCCCCCTCCACCAAAACCCACAGTAGCTTCCCCTTTATCCCCCCCTTCCACACACACTGACCTCTCCCTCCACCAATCACCCACACTGACCCCCCCCCATACACACACACACACACTGACCTCTCCTTCCACCAATCAACCTACGCTGATCCCTCACCCCCCCCCCCCCTCCAAAACCAACAGTAACTTCGCCCTCATCCCCCTCCCCCCCCACACACACACCCACTCCCACACTGACCTCTCCCTCCACCAATCACCTACACTGACCTATCACCCCCCCCAGAACCCACAGTAACTTCTACCCCCCTCCCACACACACACACACACTGACCTCTCCCTCCACCCACATTAACCTCTCCATCACCCACACTGACCTTTCCCTCCCACCAGCACCCACACTGACCTCTCCCTCCCCCACCCCCCACACTAACCTCTCCCACCCCCCACAATCCAAGGTAACCTCTCCCTTCCCTGACAACCACACATGGCCTCTCCCTTCCCCCACCACTTCACTAACTTCTCTCACCCCCCAGAACCCACACTAACCTCTCCCTTACCCGACAATCACACTGATTGATGAAGTTCCCCTGGTTGGTGTATTTTGAAGCATGCACTTTACGTAACATTTTTTGTGTCCTGTTACCTCCCTCTTGGCAACCAAACAACAAAAAATCCCCCTCCTCTCTCTTTCTGAGTATACATAAATAATGGACGCTATGCTTGTGGCGCATACCACAAATCAAAAATTGAATTGGGTAGGACATGGACGCTATGCTTAGTGCCTCTTACCTGATTGGCTATATCCATATAGCTTTGCATTTACTTATTGTTTGAGTCAAACAGTAACGCCCCTCACCTGGGATGTCTCTGCTCTGCATTTTGTGCCGATTTTCCTGCTGTATTTTCAATATTATTATTTTGTTCATCACTTTATTTACATGTATATTATCCCTTGTGTACCATGACATAATGTTGTTTAATCCTTAAAGAGAGTCTGAAGCGAGAATAAATCTCGCTTCAGACCTCATAGATAGCAGGTGCATGTGTGCCCCTGCTAAAACGCCGCTATCCCGCGGCTTAACGGGGGTCCCTTCACCCCCAAATCCCCTCCGTACAGCGGGGGAGCGCTTCCGCATTGGGGCAGGGCTAACTGCCGCAGCCCTGCCCCACGCGCGTCTGTCAGACGCGTATCTCCGCCTCTCCCCCGCCCCTCTCAGTCTTCCTTCACTGAGAGGGGCGGGGGAGAGGCGGCGATGCGCGTCCGATAGACGTGACTAGAGGCAGGGCTGCAGCCGTTAGCCCTGCCTCCAGGAAGAGATTTTTCACGACCAACTTTGTGACCAAGTCTTGCAGGGTTGGGTTTGGGGGTGAAGGGACCCCTGTTTAGCCGCGGGATAGCGGCGGTTTAGCAGGGGCACACATGCCCCTGCTAACTATGAGCTCTAAAGCGAGATTTATTCTCTCTTCAGAGTCCTGAGGAAGTGGTTATCTTTAACCATGCCACGCATGGAGCGTCTGGCCCTCATCTGAATGCTGCTATCAATTCCAGGACCCTCCAGTATCACCAGCATCAATATATATATGCTACAACCCCATATATAACTTTTGACTTGCATTACTGATCCCTATATGCACTGTTCATGCACTTTTACCTGAACACTTATGTTCTTTGAGCATTATATCTATCCTTATTTCTTAGCACTTTGGTCACTAAAGGGCTTATTATTGTAGCATGTCATTTTCAGGTCTAGACCCGGGTCTGGGATCGCCTTACATTGGACTCAATCATTGAACCCAATTTTTGACAATTTAAGCAGTTACAGGGCTGATTGTTTACATAGGTGGTGAGACACTTATTGATCATTGGTCCGCAATTGATGTATTCTGGTGAGTTGCTGCTTGTTAGCTGTAACTTTTTAAATGCTTTTATGTGTTCTTTGCATGGTGTCCAATAAAGATTGTTTACATTTGGAATGGTGATGCAGCCTGTATTTCCAATACCTCTTTTTTCTTTTTTATGGTTAAGGTATGATGCTTTTTGTCCTGGAAGCTGCACACCAGTACTATTGAGGAGTGCGGATTATTTCTATTGCATATCAATCCCAGTCACACAGTGACCAATTGGGCAAAGATTGTGAACCCTTCCATTGTAAGAATGGCTGCAGTTTACATTTTCCCAGTGAAATTTGTATTTGTCTCTCTCTACTGATAACCCGGTGTTGCTCGGGTATGAATTTGGCTGGTGTTGGCTGCACCCACTTTTTCTAACACTAACACCTAAACACTCAATTACTCAGTGACCAAGTTTGTGAGCTTTGCAGTCTTTGGCATCAATAATTTGCATTGAAATGAAACAAATCTGATTGGCGGTGGCTCCACCCCTTTTCTGAATTTGACCCCCAGTCACCCAATGACTAACTCTACCAGGTTTGAGGCTTGCGCCATTAACAGTGCAAGAATGGCAGCAATTAAATATTCCATGTGAAAATCAATAGGTGAATTTTGATTGGCTTTTATAGGCTCCACCCACTTTTACTGAATATTAATCCCAGTCACCCAGTGACCAACTGTGCAAAGTTTGAGAACCCTGCTATTAACAGTGTAAGAATGGCTGCAGTTTACATTTTCCCAGTGAAATTTGTATTTGTCTTTGCCCACTTTGGGCTTGATTCACAAAGCGGTGCTAACTGTTAGCACGCCTGTGAAAACCCCCTTAGCACGTCTAAAACAGCTTTTCGCGCGCAAAACTTTATGCGCATAAAACTTTATGCGCGTAAAACTTTACGCGCGCACTGTGCCCATTAAAGCCTATGGGACTTAGTGCGCGCATAGGACTTTGCGCGCGTAAAACTTTGTGCGTGATCTGATTGAGAAATCCGGTGCTAACCTACTTAGCACCCTGGTTAGCACGTCTAAAGACTTTAGACGTGCTAAGTAGGTTAGCACTGCTTTGTGAATCAAGCCCTTTTTGGCTGTGGGGATATAAAGTATCCTATATGTTATTTCAGGTAATGTACTATGTGTGTGCCAAATTTCATTCAAATTCCTTCAGCCATTTTTGCGTGATCGAGTAACAAACATCCGAACTTCCCCTTTTATAATATTAGTAGGATATGCTGCATTTTATATATGGACTGCATTTTCTGTATGGGCTAATATGCTCATTTTATGTGTGGGCTAATCTTCTTATTTTCTACATGGGCTAACGTGCTGCATTTTATATATGGACTGCATTTTCTACATGGGCTAACGTGCTGCATTTTCTATATGGGCTAACATGCTGCATTTTATTAATGGACTGCATTTTGTATATGGGCGTGGCCATGCGGTGAGTGGGCGTGGCCAAATGTACATGAACTTAGCAGCGGTGTAAGCTACAGATAACGGGCCTGCCCATCGAAATATTGGATGGAGCCCCCTGTCCTTTATTTGGATAATTTACAATCAGTATAGGCATAAATCAAAGATGTATACGCACATACAATTTTGATTGGTCAATTACTGACCCCCAATTTTACCACCCCCGTGCAGTAAGTGGGCCAACAGACAATGAATTTTATGAACAGAGCTAAAATTGGCTAATCAAAATTGTATGTGTGTACCAGGCTTTACAGCTAATACTGTACATACTGAAAGTAGCAGGGATCAGCATACAATATAGCTGGTTTACAATCAGTAAAGGCACAGAGTAACACCTTACACTGTACACACTGGAGGTAAATCAGCACACAGTGCAGCAACTAGAGAACAGCGTATACTGTACATACTGTAGGCAGCAGAATTCAGCACACTGCAGCTAGCGTGCCAAAAACATGAGGATCACGTTGTGCGGCGTGCTTATCGTGCCGCACCGAAAAATGGGTGGGCCATGGACCAGAATATAGGTGTGGTAACGGCCGGGTGGAAACAAATTTACATGAACCTAGCAATGATGGGACATTAGATTATGACAGTGGTGGCGAACTTTTGGAGGCCGAGTGCCCAAACTGCAACCCAAAAGTCACTTATCTATCGCAAAGTGGCAACCGCAATTTAAACTAAATACTGTACAAACGTTTTAACTCATACATGAACATTATGGAAAATCCAAGTTGAAAATAAACTGTGAAGATAAACAATTTCATCCATCCTACTCCTGAAAAATATATTCAATTTTTTAGAACCTCCCAGTTTTATTTTCTGTTTTAAAAAGCTAAAAAAGTAGGTTTAATGCTATTGTCTCATATGATAAGGATTCAGCTTTTCCCATAGTCTCGCAGTTAGCAATCATGTGACCCCCAACAAGACAAATTCAGCAATCATGAGGCCCCCAACAAATCATGAGGCCCCCAACAAGACAAATTCAGCAATCATGAGGCCCCCAACAATAATAATAATAATAATAATCCGAACATTTGTATAGCGCTTTTCTCCTGTCGGACTCAAAGCGCTCAAGAGCTGCAGCCACTGGGACGCGCTCAGGAGGCCACCCTGCAGTGTTAGGGAGTCTTGCCTTGAACTCCTTACTGAATAGGTACTTGACCTAGCCAGGATTCGAACCCTGGTCTCCCATGTCAAAGGCGGAACCCTTAACCAGTACACTATCCAGCCATAAGGCTCCCAACAAGACAAATTCAGCAGTCATGAGGCACATAAATAGACAGCATTTCACATAAATAGGCAGAATCCCCCCTTAATATGGTAGCCCCCACATTAGGTAGTGAGTGACAGGGACCCCCAGGTTAGCTAGTGAGTGACAGGCGCCTCCAGTTAGGTAGTGAGTGACAGGGACCCCGATAGTGAGTGACAGGGAGCCCCTTTAGGTAGTGAGTGAGTGCCAGGGAGCCCCTTCAGGTAGTGAGTGAGTGTCAGGGAGCCCCTTCAGGCAGTGAGTGAGTGCCAGGGAGCCCCTTCAGGCAGTGAGTGAGTGCCAGGGAGCCCCTTTAGGCAGTGAGTGAGTGCCAGGGAGCCCCTTTAGGCAGTGAGTGAGTGCCAGGGAGCCCCTTCAGGCAGTGAGTGAGTGCCAGGGAGCCCCTTCAGGCAGTGAGTGAGTGCCAGGGAGCCCCTTCAGGCAGTGAGTGAGTGCCAGGGAGCCCCTTCAGGCAGTGAGTGAGTGCCAGGGAGCCCCTTCAGGCAGTGAGTGAGTGCCAGGGAGCCCCTTCAGGCAGTGAGTGAGTGCCAGGGAGCCCCTTCAGGCAGTGAGTGAGTGCCAGGGAGCCCCTTCAGGCAGTGAGTGAGTGCCAGGGAGCCCCTTCAGGCAGTGGGTGAGTGCCAGGGAGGCCCTTCAGGCAGTGAGTGAGTCCCAGGGAGGCCCTTTAGGGAGTGAGTGAGTGAGTGACAGGGAGGACCTTTAGGTAGTGAGTGAGTGCCAGGGAGCCCCATTAGGGAGTGAGTGAGTGACAGGGAGGACCTTTAGGGAGTGAGTGAGTGAGTGAGTGACAGGGAGGCCCTTTAGGGAGTGAATGAGTGAGTGACAGGGAGGCCCTTTAGGGAGTGAGTGAGTGAGTGACAGGAAGGGCCTTTAGGGAGTCAGTGAGTGCCAGGGAGCCCCTTTAGGGAGTGAGTGAGTGCCAGGGGGAGCCCCTTTAGGGAGTGAGTGAATGCCAGGGAGCCCCTTTAGGGAGTGAGTGAGTGACAGGGAGGACCTTTAGGGAGTGAGTGAGTGAGTGAGTGACAGGGAGGCCCTTTAGGGAGTGAATGAGTGAGTGACAGGGAGGCCCTTTAGGGAGTGAGTGAGTGAGTGACAGGGAGGCCCTTTAGGGAGTCAGTGAGTGCCAGGGAGCCCCTTTAGGGAGTGAGTGAGTGCCAGGGGGAGCCCCTTTAGGGAGTGAGTGAATGCCAGGGAGCCCCTTTAGGGAGTGAGTGAGTGCCAGGGAGCCCCTTTAGGGAGTGAGTGAGTGCCAGGGAGCCCCTTTAGGGAGTGAGTGAGTGCCAGGGAGCCCCTTTAGGGAGTGAGTGAGTGCCAGGGAGCCCCTTTAGGGAGTGAGTGAGTGCCAGGGAGCCCCTTTAGGGAGTGAGTGAGTGCCAGGGAGCCCCTTTAGGGAGTGAGTGAGTGCCAGGGAGCCCCTTTAGGGAGTGAGTGAGTGCCAGGGGGAGCCCCTTTAGGGAGTGAGTGAGTGCCAGGGAGCCCCTTTAGGGAGTGAGTGAGTGCCAGGGGGGGCCCCTTTAGGGAGTGAGTGAGTGCCAGGGAGCCCCTTTAGGGAGTGAGTGCCAGGGGGAGCCCCTTTAGGGAGTGAGTGCCAGGGAGCCCCTTTAGGGAGTGAGTGAGTGCCAGGGGGAGCCCCTTTAGGGAGTGAGTGAGTGCCAGGGAGCCCCTTTAGGGAGTGAGTGAGTGCCAGGGGAGCCGCTTTAGGGAGTGAGTGAGTGCCAGGGAGCCCCTTTAGTGAGTGAGTGCCAGGGAGCCCCTTTAGGGAGTGAGTGAGTGCCAGGGAGCCCCTTTAGGGAGTGAGTGCCAGGGAGCCCCTTTAGGGAGTGAGTGAGTGCCAAGGGGAGCCACTTTAGGGAGTGAGTGAGTGCCAGGGAGCCCCTTTAGGGAGTCAGTGAGTGCCAGGGAGCCCCTTTAGGGAGTGAGTGCCAGGGGGAGCCCCTTTAGGGAGTGAGTGAGTGCCAGGGAGCCCCTTTAGGGAGTGAGTGCCAGGGAGCCCCTTTAGGGAGTGAGTGCCTGGGAGCCCCTTTAGGGAGTGAGTGCCAGGGAGCCCCTTTAGGGAGTGAGTGAGTGCCAGGGGGAACCCCTTTAGGGAGTGAGTGAGTGCCAGGGTGCCCCTTTAGGGAGTGAGTGCCAGGGGGAGCCCCTTTAGGGAGTGAGTGAGTGCCAGGGAGCCCCTTTAGGGAGTGAGTGAGTGCCAGGGAGCCCCTTTAGGGAGTGAGTGAGTGCCAGGGAGCCCCTTTAGGGAGTGAGTGAGTGCCAGGGGGAGCCCCTTTAGGGAGTGAGTGAGTGCCAGGGGGAGCCCCTTTAGGGAGTGAGTGAGTGCCAGGGAGCCCCTTTAGGGAGTGAGTGAGTGCCAGGGGGAGCCCCTTTAGGGAGTGAGTGAGTGCCAGGGAGCCCCTTTAGGGAGTGAGTGAGTGCCAGGGGGAGCCCCTTTAGGGAGTGAGTGCCAGGGAGCCCCTTTAGGGAGTGAGTGCCAGGGGGAGCCCCTTTAGGGAGTGAGTGAGTGCCAGGGAGCCCCTTTAGGGAGTGAGTGAGTGCCAGGGGAGCCGCTTTAGGGAGTGAGTGAGTGCCAGGGAGCCCCTTTAGTGAGTGAGTGCCCGGGGGCCCCTTTAGGGAGTGAGTGAGTGCCAGGGAGCCCCTTTAGGGAGTGAGTGAGTGCCAGGGAGCCCCTTTAGGGAGTGAGTGAGTGAGTGAGTGCCAGGGAGCCCCTTTAGGGAGTGGGTGAGTGCCAGGGAGCCCCTTTAGGGAGTGAGTGAGTGCCAGGGGGAGCCCCTTTAGGGAGTGAGTGAGTGCCAGGGGGAGCCCCTTTAGGGAGTGAGTGCCAGGGAGCCCCTTTAGGGAGTGAGGGAGTGCCAGGGGGAGCCCCTTTAGGGAGTGAGCGAGTGCCAGGGAGCCCCTTTAGGGAGTGAGTGAGTGCCAGGGGAGCCGCTTTAGGGAGTGAGTGAGTGCCAGGGAGCCCCTTTAGTGAGTGAGTGCCAGGGAGCCCCTTTAGGGAGTGAGTGCCAGGGAGCCCCTTTAGGGAGTGAGTGCCAGGGAGCCCCTTTAGGGAGTGAGTGAGTGCCAGGGAGCCCCTTTAGGGAGTGAGTGAGTGCCAGGGAGCCCCTTTAGGGAGTGAGTGAGTGCCAGGGAGCCCCTTTAGGGAGTGAGTGAGTGCCAGGGAGCCCCTTTAGGGAGTGAGTGAGTGCCAGGGGGAGCCCCTTTAGGGAGTGAGTGAGTGCCAGGGGGAGCCCCTTTAGGGAGTGAGTGCCAGGGAGCCCCTTTAGGGAGTGAGTGAGTGCCAGGGGGAGCCTCTTTAGTGAGTGAGTGAGTGCCAGGGAGCCCCTTTAGGGAGTGAGTGAGTGCCAGGGAGCCCCTTTAGGGAGTGAGTGAGTGCCAGGGAGCCCCTTTAGGGAGTGAGTGAGTGCCAGGGAGCCCCTTTAGGGAGTGAGTGCCAGGGAGCCCCTTTAGGGAGTGAGTGAGTGCCAGGGAGGCCCCCCCGCCGCCGCCGCTGCTCCCCCCACCCCCCTTACCTTGTAGCAGACCTCAGGATCAGCGGCGACCCGACCAGTAAGAGCGGGCGCTGGACGCACCCGCTCGATATGCGGAAGTGATGTCACTTCCGCATATCAGTGCGGGCGCTGAGTCCTAGCGTCCGCACGATTGGTCGCCGGCTCGCCGCCTGATCCTGAGGTCTGAGTGACGCGGCGGCGGCGGCTGGAGGGAGCCGCTGCCAGAGGGGGCCGGGCGGAGATCCGTGGCACCCCAGGATAGATTGGGGGCTCGTGCCCCCCCAAAACAGGGCTAGCGACGCCCCTGAAGGGAAATAGTAATTACCACGGCCCGGACTTGTGCAGAAGCAGGATCAGCCATGTACTGGCTGTGTCCTGCGCCCAAGTCTACCGGCGCCGATTTCACATGCATTTTCTATACTGGCTAACGTGCTGCATTTTCTGATATGTGAGATGGGCCCCTGTACTCGAGGGGGGGGGGGGGGGTTAGAAGCCGTGCCCCCACAGCTCTAGAACCCCCTGCAGTCACTGGGGCTGCTCTCTGTGATTACACCTCTGGTGAAAAGTGTGTCCTTTGGCCTTTGCCATAAACAAACACTAGGAACAGAGTAGGGTATATACTGTATATTGTGGGGACTGCTTGAGTGTCCTGAACGTACTGTAACTGCACAACACTTATAAAGCATTTACAGTATATTAGAATCTTGCTGCTTAAATAAATTGTTCAAGTAGTCTGAAGTGTGTGTCCAGGTGCCCCAAATGTTCCTGGCATTCCCTTCAGCCATTACACACTTTAGATCAGCATTGTTTGACAGTTATCTTCTATTGTTTTTCCTACAACTCCAGCTCACCCCTTTTCCCCTCCCCCTCCCCTTTCCGTACAACAGAACAGGCTGCTCAGCAGATAGCCCGCTAGCCTGTCTATACAGAAATCATTCCTAAATTACCACCTTGAACTAATGTTTTTATGTGAATTGGGTAATTCATATTTTAATATTAATCAACATGTATAACAGTATTTAACAGTATTTATGAATTAAATGTACTGTTTCCATAACTCCACAGGCTCTTGTCGAATAAGTTCTGGATCGGTGGGATCAAGGAGGATTGAGAAGACTCTGAACTCTCCAGAGGCTTCCCACTACTGAGGTAAGTATTCAATTATCTTTTTTCGCTTCAGGTACCCTTGAAAGGATACACGAGGTGACATGATGAGATAGACATGTGTATGTACAGCGCCAAGCATACAAATAACTATTCTGTGTTCCTTTTTTTCTTTCCTTGCCTGAAAGAGTTAAACATCAGGCATGCAAGTGACTGGTTTGGGACTGGGTGGGACCACAGCGTAACCCTCAGTGATAAGAAATTACAGCGATAATACAGAAAATGGCTTCTGAGAGCAGAAAAGATTAAAAAGGGTCAACAGTTCATAGATTTTAGCTCTGGCATACTTCAATGAAGGGTTATTGAGCAGAGACAATGAAACAGTAAAAACTTTAAACTGCTGCCACTGAGGGAGTCATCAGATACTCACTTTGCCGATGTTCCATGTGCTGCAGCTACAAACTTCTTCCTGTTCTTGTGTTCCATCTCACATTAACCTCCCTGGCGGTATGATATGTGCAGCTGCGCAAATCCAGGTAGGCAGGTGCTGCCCCCCTTTCTTTAGTATCTTAACATAGGTAGATAGATGTTTTTCCCCCATTGCCCTCCCCTTTAGTATCGGTAGCTAGATGCTATCACACAGGAAGCCAGATGCTATCATATCCCCCCCCCCCCATTTTCATAGGTAGTCAGAGGGTATGCTGTGTACCCCTTTTAGTATAGGGAGGGATCATAATGTTGGCTGATTTCCCCCTCCCCCCACCACCACCAGGAGCCAGTCCTTGTTTTCTGTCTCTCTCCCTCCCTTCCCCGATCCTACCCCTGCACGTTCCCGCAGAGTAGCAGCAGAGGCAGCCACTTTACCTCTCCAGGCTTCCAGCGCCGAAGCTTCCTGTGTCCCGCTGCGCTGTGCGCCTCTCTCTTGCTGGCGATTCCCATCATGTGACTCGCCGGTAACCTGCCGGCGAGTCACATGGGAGAGACGCTGACTGGAGAAACAAGCACCTAGCGGCAGCGGGACACAGGAAGCTTCGGCGCTGGAAGCCTGGAAAGGTAAAGTGGCTGCCTCTGCTGCTACTCTGCGGGAACGTGCGGGGGTAGGATCAGGGAAGGGAGGGAGAGGGGGGATCGGGAAATAGAGGGAGAGAGAGGCGCTGGGCAAAGTGATGCGGCCGCTAACAGGAAGCTGCACAGCGCTGCCCAGGGGGTCGCAGCACGCTCGCTCTCTCCACCAGCCTGCACCAATCCAAGCCCACCTAGTGAAAGGGCGGCCGTGGACACGCAGCGGCTCCTCTCAGGACTGGTGACAGGTGCAGTCAACCTGTCACCACCCGCCCCTAAGACTCCCGTGGATTCTGGCGCCCTAGGAACTGGCCTTGGAGGCCTTCCCCTTAATCCGGCCCTGATACAGAGGCATCTAATCCTGACTATCTATACAGAGGCATCTAATCCTGACTGTCTATACAGAGGCATCTAATCCTGACTGTCTATACAGAGGCATCTAATCCAGACTATCTATACAGGGGCATCTAATCAGTGGCGGACACAGCCAGCAGTGGGCCCCTGTGCAAAATTGCAATTGCGGGCCCCTATGATCTGCGGCAAAAAATGGGTGTGGCTATAACCTGCGGTGCGCCGTGGCAAAAAAGGGGCGTGGTAATGACCGGATGAGGGCGGAGCTAACTGTAAATTATAGCGAACCCGGGGTGAGGGTTTATTTCCTTTTAAACAATACTAGTTGCCTGGCGGCCCTGCTGATCTATTTGGCTGCAGTAATAAACTGAATTACACCAGCAACAAGCATGCAGCTAATCTTCTCAGTTCTGACAATATTGTCAGAAACCCCTGACCTGCTGCATGCTTGTTCAGGGTCTATGGTTGAAAGAATAAGAGGCAGAGGACCAGCACGGCAGCCAGGCAACTGGTATTGCTTAAAAGGAGAGAAATATGGCAGCCTCAATATTATTCTCACCTCAGGTTCCCTTAAAAAGTGCAATGCAAAGACAGTGGGCCCAAGTTTTGGTGACCCTTTCCCCAGAAAATTCACATAATTGTGCAGGTTTTCTCAAGAAAATACACATCATGTCGGCAGATATGCCCAGAAAATACGTGCAATCATGTCGGCAGATATGCCCAGAAAATACGTGCAATCATGTCGGCAGATATGCCCAGAAAATACGTGCAATCATGTCGGCAGATATGCCCAGAAAATACGTGCAATCATGTCGGCAGATATGCCCAAAAAATACGTGCAATCATGTCGGCAGATATGCCCAGAAAATACGTGCAATCATGTCGGCAGATATGCCCAGAAAATACGTGCAATCATGTCAGCAGATTTGCCCAGAAAATACATGCACTCATGTCGGCAGACCTGCCCAGAACATACACCTGCTAATATAAATTTAAAAAAAAAACATTTACTCGCCTGTAGCAGCAGACCTCCTGTCCCAGCCTCCATCCGGCGCGCAGCTCCCATGGGTGGTTGGGTGGTTAGGTAGCCTGGTTTTGGTAGCCTGGTGGCTGGGTAGGTAGGTAGGCAGCCGGGTGGGTGGGTGTTTGGGTAGGTAGCCTGGTGGGTGGGTGGGTAGGTAGCCTGGTGGGTGGGTGTTTGGGTAGCTGGGTTTGTAGGTAGCCTGGTGGGTGGGTAGGTAGGTAGCCTGGTAGGTAGGTAGGTAGCCTGGCGGGTGGGTAGCCTGGTGGGTAGGTAGCCAGGTGGGTAGGTAGCCTGGTGGGTAGGTAGCCTGGTGGGTGGGTTGCTAACTAGCCCGGTAGGTAGGTAGGTAGCCTGGTGGGTAGGTAGGTAGGTAGGCAGCCTGGTGGGTGGGTAGGTAGCCTGGTGGGTGGGTGGGTTGGTAACTAGCCCAGTAGGTAGGTAGCCTGGTGGGTGGGTAGTTAGGCAGCCTGGTGGGTGGGTAGCCGGGGGGGTAGGTAGCCTGGTGGGTGGGTAGGTGGGTGAGTAGCTAGCCGGGTGGTTAGGTAGCCTGGTGAGTGGGTTGGTAACTAGCCCGGTAGGTAGGTAGGTAGCCGGGTGGGTGGTTAGGTAGGTAGCCGGGTGGGTGGGTAGGTAGCCGGGTGGGTAGGTAGGTAGGAAGCCTGGTGGGTGGGTAGGTAGCCGGGTGGGTAGGTGGTTAGGTAGCCGGGTGGGTAGGTAGGTAGCCGGGTGGGTAGGTAGGTAGGTAGGTAGCCGGGTGGGTGGGTAGCTACCCGGGTGGGGGACCCGACTCCTATCCTCCCGCCCTCCCTCACCTCGGGGGGGGGGGCCCTCCCGGTATGCGCGGCGGGAGAGCGGCAAATACAGGAAGTCTCCGGGGCTCCAGGCAGGCTCTAGAGGCTCAGCGGCCGCTTGGTCTCCGATGTCTCCAACTTCCTGGTTTAGTAGCGAGCAGTATATAGAGTTGGAGACATCGAAGACCAAGTGGCCGCTGAGCCTCTAGCGCCTGCCTGGAGCCCCGGAGACTTCCTGTATTTGCCGCTCTCCTGCCGCGCATACCGGGAGGGGGGCCCCCCGAGGTGAGGGAGGGGGGCCCCCCGAGGTGAGGGAGAGAGGATAGGAGTCGGTGCTGTTAGGAAAAAAAACAGCAATACTTAATGGGCCCCTGAAGCAACGGAACTTTAGGGGGCCCTCGTGCGGCGACACGGCCTGCACGGCCGTATGTCTGCCACTGCATCTAATACTGACTATCTAAACAGAGGCATCTAATCCTTGCTACCTATACGGAGGCATCTAATCCTTGCTACCTATACAGAGGCATCTAATCCGGACTATCTATACAGAGGCATCTAATCCTGGCTATCTATACAGAGGCATCTAATCCTGGCTATCTATACAGAGACATCTAATCCTGACTTTCTATACAGAGGCATCTAATCCTGACTTTCTATACAGAGGCATCTAATCCTGACTATCTATTCAGAGGCATCTAATTTTGACTATCTATACTGAGGCATCTAATGCTGACTATTTATACAGAGGCATCTAATCCTGACTACCTATACAGAGGCAACTAATACTGACTATCTATACAGAGGCATCTAATCCTGACTATTTATACAGAGGCATCTAATCCTGACTACCTATACAGAGCAGGCGCGTCGCTAGCGCTATTCGATCGTGGCACGTGCCACGAACCTGGCCTTAGGGTGCCCCTGATCTATGAAATGGGGTGCCCAGCAGAAGTGCCCCGAATGTATGGGCACAAGACCACATGTTATCAGCAAACGCGGCCGCCGTTCACTCACATACGGCGGCCGCATACATTTCCGGCTCCCGACATCAAACTCAAAAACTGACAGCATGCGCTGCCTTAATTCGCCCCCCTGCCGCCTCCTGCTCCAATCAGAAGCGGAGGAGCACCTGGCAGGGGGCGTGGAGTTGCATTGAACGGCAGGGGGCTGGAGCCGTGGAGCGTGAGTAGCTCCGCCCCCTGTACAGCGTGTGACCCAGGCCACCAGGCGAGCACATGGCGTCATATTGGCTGCGCCGTCCGCACCCGGCAAAACTTTAGCCTGCTGCCAGATCCTCAGGCACACCAGCCACAGACTGCTGCCTCCACCACCACCGTCTGGCCTCGCCGCCTCACCACCGCTCGACCAGCGCCCCCCACAGTGCCTCTCTCAGGCAGGTTTGGACTGGTGACTGTGCCACTGCCTGCCAGAGTGACTGACTCAGTCAGTACACCCCCGTCCCTCTCCCTGGCCTGCCACTGCCAGATGCCCCAGACCACCTCGTGGACACTGACTGGTCCTGGACAAGGAAGGAAGCAAGCAAGGTGCCACTGCCTGCAGCCAGATGCCAGAGGCCACCCACCAGGCAGCCTGCAGCCAAGAGCATTCACACAGTAAGTGGCACCCTGGCCCAGCAATTGCAAGTGGCGGGGGTTTGGTGGGTGAGGGGGTGATGAGAGTGCAGCAGTGTCTGCAGCCAGAGCCAGCTAGCCACACACAGCCAGCCAGCCTGCAGCCAGCAGTAGCCACTAGCCAGGTGGGGGGTTGGGGTGGAGGAGGGGAGAGAGTGCAGCCAGAGCCAGCTAGCCACACAGCCAGCCAGCCCAGTAGTAGCCACAAGCCAGGTGGGGGTTTGGGGTGGAGGAGGGGAGAGCGTGCAGGCAGAGCCAGCTAGCCACACAGCCAGCCAGCCTGCAGCCAGCCCAGTAGTAGTAGCAGCCACTAACCAAACAGCACCTGGGACTGGCTGGGCCTGTGTGCTGTGCTTTCTCTGTGTACTTATCTCTGCTACCTCCAAAATGTGCAGTATGAGCTGTTTTCTGTGCCTGCACTGATGGTAAACTAGCTGCAGTGTGTGCTGATCTCTGCTACCTCCAGTATGTACAATACAAGCTATTACTATGTGCCTGTACTGATAGTAAACTAGCTGCAGTGTGTGCTGATCTCTGCTACCCCCAGTATGTACAGTATAAGCTGTTACTCTGTGCCTGTACTGATAGTAAACCAGCTGCAGTGTTTGCTGATCTCTGCTACCCCCAGTATGTACAGTATAAGCTGTTACTCTGTGCCTGTACTGATAGTAAACTAGCTGCAGTGTGTGCTGATCTCGGATGCCTTCAGTATGTACTATATAAACTGTTACTCTGCCTGTACTGATAGTAAACTGGCTGAATTGTGTGCTTCTCTCTGCTACCTCCAGTATATACAGTATAAGCTGTTACTCCGTACCTGTACTGATAGTAAACTAGCTACAGTGTGTGCTGATCTCTGCTACCTCCAGTATAAGCTGTTACTCTGTGCCTGTACTGATAGTAAACTAGCTGCAGTGTGCTGATCTCTGCTGCCTACAGTATGTACAGTATACGCTGTTCTCTAGTGCCTGCACTGTGTGCTGATCTACCTCCAGTGTGTACAGTGTAAGGTGTTACTCTGTGCCTTTACTGCTTGTAAACCAGCTGTATTGTATGCTGATCCCTGCTACCTTCAGTATGTACAGTATTAGCTGTAAAGCCTGGTACACACATACAATTTTGATTAGCCAATTTTAGCTCTGTTCATAAAATTCATTGTTTGTTGGCCCACTTACTACATGGGGGTGGTAAAAGTGGTCAGTGATTGACCAATCAAAATTGTATGTGTGTATACATCTTTAATCTATGCCTATACTGATTGCCTATGCCTATGCTTATACTGAGCTCCATCCAATATTTCGATGGGCAGGCCCGTTGTCTGTAGCTTACACTGCTGCAAAGTTCATGTACATTTGGCCCCACGCATTTTTGCCGCTATGCCCCACCTGGTGCCCCCAGGTGCCACCGATCTTCAAGGACCCTAGGAACGCCCCTGATACAGAGGCATCTAATCCTGACTACCTATACAGAGGCATCTAATCCGGACTATCTATCCAGAGGCATCTAATCCTGGCTACCTATATAGAGGCATCTAATCCTGGTTACCTATACAGAGGCATCTAATCCTGGTTACCTATACAGAGGCATCTAATCATGACTATCTATACAGAGGCATCTAATACTAACTATCTATACAGAGGCATCTAATCCGGACTATCTATGCAGAGGCATCTAATCCTGACTAGCTATACAGAGGCATCTAATCCGGACTATCTATACAGAGGCATCTAATCCTGGCTACCTATACAGAGGCATCCAATCCTGGCTACCTAACTATCTATACACAGGCATCTAATACTAACTATCTATACAGAGGCATCTAATCCTGACTATCTATACAGAGGCATCTAATCCGGACTATCTATCCAGAGTCATCTAATCCTGGCTACCTATACAGAGGCATCCAATCCTGGCTACCTATACAGAGGCATCTAATACTAACTATCTATACACAGGCATCTAATACTAACTATCTATACAGAGGCATCTAATCCTGACTATCTATACAGAGGCATATAATCTGGACTATCTATACAGAGGCATCTAATCCTGGCTACCTATACAGAGCCATCTAATACTGACTATCTAAACAGAGGAATCTAGTCCTGGCTACCTATACAGAGGCATCTAATCCGGACAATCTATACAGAGGCATCTAATCCTGACTACCTGTACAGAGGCATCTAATCCTGACTACCTATACAGAGGCATCTAATCCTGGCTATCTATACAGAGGCATCTAATCCGGACTATCTATACAGAGGTATCTAATCCTGCCTACCTATACAGAGCCATCTATTCCTTGCTACCTATACAGAGGCATCTAATACGGACTATGTATACAGAGGCATCTAATCCTTACTATCTATACAGAGGCATCTAATCCTGGCTACCTATACAGAGGCATCTAATCCAGACTATCTATACAGAGGCATCTAATCCTGACTATCTATACAGAGGCATCTAATCCTGACTACCTATACAGAGGCATCTAATCCTGACTACCTATACAGAGCCATCTAATCCTGGCTACCTATACAGAGGCATCTAATCCGGGGGATCAGTTAAAAATGGCGCCAGAGCCTACAGTGTAAAAATCGCGCCGCATTAATTTGCATTATAAAACGATATTTATTGTTTTATGAGTTAAAAAATGGCACCGTGTGTGTGTATATGTGTGTGTGTGTATTTGTGTATGTGTGTGTATATATGTGTTTGTGTGTATATATGTGCGTGTGTGTATTTGTGTGTGTGTGTGTGTGTGTATATATATATATACACGTTTTTGTGTATATGTGTGTGTGTGTGTGTGTGTATGTGTTTTTGTGTGTGTGTATATGCGTGTGTGTGTGTATATGTGTGTGTGTATATGTGTGTGTGTGTGTGTGTGTGTGTGTGTGTGTGTGTGTGTGTGTATATATATATATATGTTTGTGCGTGTATATATGTGTGTGTGTGTGTGTGTGTGTGTGTGTGTGTGTGTGTGTGTGTGTGTGTGTGTGTGTGTGTGTGTGTGTGTGTGTGTGTGTGTGTGTGTGTGTGTGTGTGTGTGTGTGTGTGTGTGTGTGTGTGTGTGTGTGTGTGTGTATATATATATATATATATATATATATATATATATATATATATATATATATATATATATATATATATATATATATATATATATATATATATATATATATATATATATATATATATATATATATATATATATATATATATATATATATATATATATATATATATATATATATATACACACACACACACACACACATATATACACACACAGACACACACTCACACATATATACACCTACACATATATACACGCACACACTGTATATACACGCACACACTGTATATACACACACACACACACACACAAAAGAATGGAACGTTAAACTCTCGAAAACGAAAAATACCGTTTTTCGTAAACACGATAAATATCGTTTATAAAAAAATATCGTGCGTAACCAGGCTCCATTATTTGGCTGGCGCCATTTTTAACTGGACGCCTAATCCGGACTATGTATACAGAGGCATCTAATCCTGACTATCTGTACAGAGGTATCTAATCCTGACTACCTATACAGAAGCATCTAATCCTGGCTACCTATACAGAGGTATCTAATCCGGACTATCTATACAGAGGCATCTAATCCTGACTACCTATACAGAGGCATCTAATCCTGGCTACCTATACAGAGGCATCTAATCCGGACTACCTATACAGAGGCATCTAATCCTGACTACCTATACAGAGGCATCTAATCCTGACTACCTATACAGAGGCATCTAATCCTGACTACCTATACAGAGGCATCTAATCCTGACTACCCATACAGAGCCATCTAATCCTGGCTACCTATACAGAGGCATCTAATCCGGACTATCTATACGGCTCTGAGCTGAAGCCCTGTGTTATGGATTTAGCAGCATCTTCAGACCAGATAGGAAGCGGTTGTCCAGCGGATGGGTGACAGACTTCTGCTTTACAACAGTACCTTCATTTGTCTCTGGGCCGCAATGCCTTGTGCTTATGCATGCTGCATCGCTTGCTTCTGTACACGCTTCGTGGTGGCATATTCCATACTCAAGAGTTCTAACTGATTCAACAACTGCGATTGAGTTGTGATCTGGACACTCTGCTGAAATAGTGTGGACACTGCCGGAATAATTGCGTTGACAATTGTTTGAGGAATGAGAGCATCAGCTTAAAGTGTAACTGTCGGGCATCATATCAAAAATCAATTCTTTATTTTTATCTGATAAACAAGTAATAAGGATGCTAATCAGGCAATCCAAAAGTTACAATCTCTATTAATTTCTTGTTTATGAATGATCATTCCCCAGTTTACCTGACTCTTATTTGCAGGGCCGGTTTAAGCAACAATGGGGCCCCAGGGCAAAATAAACCTGGGGGGCCCCCCCAACATATACCACGGAACAAAAAATCGGCATTAGGGGACCTTTTTTGCAGCTGGTATAGTCGGTGTGAAGTCCCAATCGGTCGGAGCTCCACATTCTGGCTATCCCAGCCTGCATGGCGGACAAGGGGTTAAAAAGTTTCAGGGGGGGGACCCCACATCATTTTTTTTTTTTTTAAATTCCCACACTCTAAACATAAAAAAAAAAAATGGGAAAACAGGAAAAAATGCCAGGGATCTTCATACAGCCATATTGCGGCTGTATAGCGATCCCTGGCCAAAGCGCTGCGGCTGCATATAGACCCCCTGGAAACCCCGTCAGGAAATTTATTGCGCTTTCGTTTGATGCATGTAAAATTACACTACCGTTAGGTTTGCTACTAAAAGTGACATTTACCGCATTTAAAAGTATACTTTTTTCCTTCGAAACTTTAAAATCGATTTTCTCAAAAACTATAAGGTCTTTTTGAAAAAAAAAATGTTCCTCTTATTCCTAATGATCTCCTTAACATATCCTGCAAATTTAGGGTTTCTAGCATTTAAGGTGGATTTGCTATTAACCATTAAACTCGGCAGGTTTTTAAATGTGTATTTTTTTTTCCTTTGAAACTTTAAAATTGATTTTCTCAAAAACTATAAGGCCGATTTGAAAAAAAAAATTTCCTCTTGTAGCCACTGGGGGCCCCTACAAGCTCTGGGGCCCGGGGGCAGCTGCCTCCTTTGCCTTTATGGTAGCGCCGGCCCTGCTTATTTGGTACGTTGCCGCACAAAGGAAGTTGCAGGGCATGCTGGGTTGTCCGTTTGTGCTTCTGTACATTAGTTAAGTCTAAGGGGAAATAAAGAAGCAAAAAAAAGACTACCCAGCATGCCCTGCAACTTCCTTTTTGCAGCAATGTACCAAATAAGAGTCAGATAAACTGGGGAATGATCATTTATAAACAAAAAAAGTAATAGAGATTTTAACTTTTGTATTGCCTGGTTAGCATCCGTATTGCTGGTTTACCAGACAAAAATAAAGAATTGATTTTTTATTTTATGCCCGACAGTTACACTTTAAGGCGCCAAGCATCATTGCTTTTCCATCATGAATTGTGCTGGATGCGATGAACAAATTAATATCTGGGAATTGCGACCAGGGATACCTGCTCTCTGAACTGCTGCTCATAGCTAGTAGGTGTTGTCCAGCGGACCATTCCTGGCCGGTAGTTGTAGGTGGTGTGTAAATGGCATTACATCATGGGCCGGCCATATTGTTTTTAATATTTTGACAAATCTGTCAGATATTTTATTAGATGTTCGTCTGAGTATGCACTTTAACTTTTTCTAATGCACTAATAAAGTGACCACACAGTGGGTTTGTTGGACATACAGGCTCATTCGTGTGTTATTTTTTCCACTTACCTTTTTCAATTACCTATACAGAAGCATCTAATCCTGACTATCTATACTGAGGCATCTAATCCTGGCTATCTATACAGAATCATCTAATCCTGACTATACTGAGGTACCTATTCCTGACTATCTATACAGAGGCTCTAAACCTGGCTATGTATACTGAGATACCTATTCCTGACTATATAGAGGCACCTAATCCTGGCTATCTATACAGAATCATCTAATCCTGACTATACTGAGGTACCTATTCCTGACTCTAAACCTGGCTATGTATACAGAGGCTCTAAACCTGGCTATGTATACTGAGATACCTATTCCTGACTATATAGAGGCACCTAATCCTGGCTATGTATTCTGAGGTATCTATTACTGACTATCTATACTGAGGCATCTAATCCTGGCTACCTATACAGAGGCATCAAATCCTGACTATCTATACTGAGGTACCTATTCCTGACTATACAGAGGCATCTAATCTTGGCTATGTATACTTAGATACCTATTCCTGACTATTTATACAGAGGCATCTAATCCTGGCTATGTATACTGAGGTAACTATTTTCTGACTATACAGAGGCATCTAATCCTGGCTACCTATACAGAGGCGTTTCCTTCCGGGTACCACGTGACAATGCGTCCATGCCACCTGCATCAGCGTGCATCAGCGTGTAGCTGCATACGGAGGTCCGCTGTGTGTCATCCACCCAGCGCTCAGTGGAGCGCGACTCTGAGCAGAAGCCCTGTGTTATGGATTTAGCAGCATCTTGAGACCAGAAAGGAAGCGGTTGTCCAGCGGATGGGTGAGACTTCTGCTTTACAACGGTAGCTTTGTTTGTCTCTGGGCCACAATGTCTTGTGCTTATGCATGCTGCATCGCTTGCTTTTGTACACGCTTCATGGTGGCATATTCCATACTCAGGAGTTCTAACTGATTCAACAACTGTGATTGAGTTGTGATCTGGACACTCTGCTGGAATAGTGTGGACACTGCCGGAATTATTGCGTTGGCAATTGTTTGAGGAATGAGAGCATCAGCTTAAGGCGCCAAGCATCATTGCTTTTCCATCATGAATTGTGCTGGATGCTATTAACAAATGAATATCTGGGAATTGCGACCAGGGATACCTGCTCTCTGAACTGCTGCTCATAGCTAGTAGGTGTTGTCCAGCGGACCATTCCTGGCCGGTAGTTGTAGGTGGTGTGTAAATGGCATTACAGCATGGGCCGGCCATATTGTTTTTAATAATTTGACAAATCTGTCAGATATTTTACTAGATGTCCGTATGAGTATGCACTTTAACTTTTTCTAATGCACTAATAAAGTGACCACACAGTGGGTTTGTTGGACATACACGCTCATTAGCGTGTTATTTTTTTCCCCTTACCTTTTTCAATTATCTATACAGAGGCATCTAATCCTGACTATCTATACAGGGGCATCTAATCCGGACTATCTATACAGAGGCATCTAATCCTGACTACCTATACAGAGGCATCTAATCCTGGCTACCTATACAGAGGCATCTAATCCTGACTACCTATACAGAGGCATCTAATCCTGGCTACCTATACAGAGGCATCTAATCCGGACTATCTATACAGAGGCATCTAATCCTGACTACCTATACAGAGGCATCTAATCCTGGCTACCTATACAGAGGCATCTAATCCTGGCTACCTATACAGAGGCATCTAATCCTGACTACCTGTACAGAGGCATCTAATCCTGGCTACCTATACAGAGGCATCTAATCCTGACTATCTATACAGAGGCATCTAATCCTGACTATCTATACAGAGGCATCTAATCCTGACTATCTATACAGAGGCATCTAATCCTGACTACCTGTACAGAGGCATCTAATCCTGACTACCTATACAGAGGCATCTAATCCGGACTATTTATACAGAGGCATCTAATTATGGCTATCTATACAGAGGCATCTAATCCTGACTACCTATACAGAGGCATCTAATCCGGACTATTTATACAGAGGCATCTAATTATGGCTATCTATACAGAGGCATCTAATCCTGACTACCTATACAGAGGCATCTAATCCGGACTATTTATACAGAGGCATCTAATTATGGCTACCTATACAGAGGCATCTAATCCTGACTATATACCGAGGCATCTAATCCTGGCTACCTATAAAGAGGCGGCGCCGGGCGGAGCAACGAAGTGACGTCTTTTTGAGTGAGCGTACAGTTGGCTGGACGCAGCTTATCCTTACATGCTGGAACTATTTTTATGGCCTTTAACTTGCAACTTTTTACTATCACTGGCAGTTAGTGTGAACTGAGTGGCTGAGCAAGTGGTGAAGCTCTTTGGATAAGTGCATATCACCATTAGCATCTCTTAACATATGTTTGGTAGATGTTATGTACTTACCAACCGATTGCCTACTTCCATTTTTGTATAGAGGCATAACACACTATATAGAGCTGTTACTGCTAGCTAAAGGATTTTTTGCACAAATAATCATTTGGTTTTTACGCTTTTACGCGATGTGGAGCTTTTCTTTTTGAACACACAGCAATACAAGGACGAGGAAGCCAGAGAGGCTGCGAGGTGGCCAATACCTCAAATGCTGTAACGGGCCCGGTTAGGCTGCAACATCTGGTGAGTTTATCCCTGAAGGGGGGGGACTATACCCCGAATACGCTGAATGTGTTTTGCTACCACATGTGAAAAGGATTTATGAGCGCTTCCCTATAACACATTTATGAGATACATTATTGATTGCTGAGCTGCGCTCACCATAAGTTCCTATAAATCATAAATGTGCTACACATAGCGTAATTCCGTTATAATCTTGCAGACACCCGAGTGATAGTGAGTAGTGTGACACTCGTGAATCCACTCCCCAAAGTAGATTGCGCTCACCACATTGCAGCCACCTCAAACATCAGGTGGATCTAGCATTTCAACTTAAATCATCCCACTGGCGCTTTCACTCTTCAACTTTGCTTTAATATATCTATAAATGTTTCCTTCACATAAAAACACATAGAGCCATCATAGCGTGATACTGCTTAGACATTGAGAATCGCCCGCGCATCAATTGCGCACTCACATATGATGACTTGAATCATTGCGCACCATATAAGCCTCAGCAGTGGGGTCTGTCCTGGCTTCTGGATGGGTACGGCGTCCCGTGTCGCCTCTATGGCTCCATCCGCCTAGGCTCCCGTGCCCCGCTCTGTCAGATAGTTTTACAAGTGCCGGCTTTCCTCCGCACGCAGTGACGTCAGACGCACTGTAGGTAGCTCCGCCCTAGAGGGGACACGGGACGCCGTACCCATCCAGAAGCCAGGACAGACCCCACTTCTGAGGCTTATCTGCTTTGGGGAGTGGATTCACGCGTGTCACACTACTCACTATCACTCGGGTGTCTGCAGGGTTATAACGGAATTACGCTATGCGTAGCACATTTATGTTTTATAGGAACTTATGGTGAGCGTAGCTCAGCAATCGATAATATTTCAACACCTGGCAAAGTAAAACAACGATCCCAAACAAAGAGCAACTTTATTGACTGCTGATTATTTGGTCAACAATTGCACAAGCAAACTGTTTGACTGCAGTAAGGTCTGATAAGATTGAGAGAACTGCATTGAAATAATTTATTGACTGCAGTAAGGTCTGATAGGGCTGAGAGAATTACATTGAAATATCTCATTACTGTGGATATCACCCTACAGATTTTGGGCTGCAGTAAGGTCTGATTGTGCTGCAGTATTTTCTTCTTTTATTTTCTCCACGCTGTATTTTAATGTCTTACTAATTTTGAATGGACCTTTTGATTGTAGCAGATACTTTTGATAATTACTAGGAAATTTTGATGCAGTTTTGAGTCCTGTTAAGGTTTTAGTATTATTTACAGGCAGCGCAGCCCTACTAACTTGTGTTTGACTATCTATACAGAGGCATCTAATTCTGGCTACCTATACAGAGGCATCTAATCCTGGCTACCTATACAGAGGCATCTAATCCTGGCTACCTATACAGAGGCATCTAATCCTGGCTACCTATACAGAGGCAGCTAATCCTGGCTACCTATACAGAGGCAGCTAATCCTGGCTACCTATACAGAGGCATCTAATCCTGGCTACCTATACAGAGGCATCTAATCCTGGCTACCTATACAGAGACATCTAATCCTGGCTACCTATACAGAGGCATCTAATCCTGACTACCTATACAGAGGCATCTAATCCTGGCTACCTATACAGAGGCATCTAATCCTGACTACCTATACAGAGGCATCTAATCCTGGCTACCTATACAGAGGCATCTAATCCTGGCTACCTATACAGAGGCATCTAATCCTGGCTACCTATACAGAGGCATCTAATCCTGGCTACCTATACAGAGGCATCTAATCCTGACTACCTATACAGAGGCATCTAATCCTGGCTACCTATACAGAGGCATCTAATCCTGGCTACCTATACAGAGGCATCTAATTCGGACTATCTATACAGAGGCATCTAATCCTGACTACCTATACAGAGGCATCTAATCCTGGCTACCTATACAGAGGCATCTAATCCTAGCTACCTATACAGAGGCATCTAATCCTGGCTACCTATACAGAGGCATCTAATCCTGGCTACCTATACAGAGGCATCTAATTCTGGCTTCCTATACAGAGGCATCTAATCCTGGCTACCTATACAGAGGCATCTAATCCGGACTATCTATACAGAGGCATCTAATCCTGACTACCTATACAGAGGCATCTAATTCTGGCTACCTATACAGAGGCATCTAATCCTGGCTACCTATACAGAGGCATCTAATCCTGGCTACCTATACAGAGGCATCTAATCCTGGCTACCTATACAGAGGCATCTAATCCTGGCTACCTATACAGAGGCATCTAATCCTGGCTACCCATACAGAGGCATCTAATCCTGGCTACCTATACAGAGGCATCTAATCCTGACTATCTATACAGAGGCATCTAATCCTGACTATCTATACAGAGGCATCTAATCCTGGCTACCTATACAGAGGCATCTAATCCTGACTACCTATACAGAGGCATCTAATTCTGGCTACCTATACAGAGGCATCTAATCCTAGCTACCTATACAGAGGCATCTAATCCTAGCTACCTATACAAAGGCATCTAATCCTGGCTACCTATACAGAGGCATCTAATTCTGGCTACCTATACAGAGGCATCTAATCCTGGCTACCTATACAGAGGCATCTAATTCTGGCTACCTATACAGAGGCATCTAATCCTGGCTACCTATACAAAGGCATCTAATTCTGGCTTCCTATACAGAGGCATCTAATCCTGGCTACCTATACAGAGGCATCTAATTCTGGCTTCCTATACAGAGGCATCTAATCCGGACTATCTATACAGAGGCATCTAATCCTGACTACCTATACAGAGGCATCTAATCCTGACTACCTATACAGAGGCATCTAATTCTGGCTACCTATACAGAGGCATCTAATCCTAGCTACCTATACAGAGGCATCTAATCCTAGCTACCTATACAAAGGCATCTAATCCTGGCTACCTATACAGAAGCATCTAATTCTGGCTACCTATACAGAGGCATCTAATTCTGGCTACCTATACAGAGGCATCTAATCCTGGCTACCTATACAGAGGCATCTAATTCTGGCTTCCTATACAGAGGCATCTAATCCTGGCTACCTATACAGAGGCATCTAATTCTGGCTTCCTATACAGAGGCATCTAATCCGGACTATCTATACAGAGGCATCTAATCCTGACTACCTATACAGAGGCATCTAATCCTGACTACCTATACAGAGGCATCTAATTCTGGCTACCTATACAGAGGCATCTAATCCTAGCTACCTATACAGAGGCATCTAATCCTAGCTACCTATACAAAGGCATCTAATCCTGGCTACCTATACAGAGGCATCTAATTCTGGCTACCTATACAGAGGCATCTAATCCTGGCTACCTATACAAAGGCATCTAATTCTGGCTTCCTATACAGAGGCATCTAATCCTGGCTACCTATACAGAGGCATCTAATTCTGGCTTCCTATACAGAGGCATCTAATCCTGGCTACCTATACAGAGGCATCTAATTCTGGCTTCCTATACAGAGGCATCTAATCCGGACTATCTATACAGAGGCATCTAATCCTGACTACCTATACAGAGGCATCTAATTCTGGCTACCTATACAGAGGCATCTAATCCTAGCTACCTATACAGAGGCATCTAATCCTGGCTACCTATACAGAGGCATCTAATCCTGGCTACCTATACAGAGGCATCTAATTCTGGCTTCCTATACAGAGGCATCTAATCCTGGCTACCTATACAGAGGCATCTAATTCTGGCTTCCTATACAGAGGCATCTAATCCGGACTTCCTATACAGAGGCATCTAATCCGGACTATCTATACAGAGGCATCTAATCCTGACTACCTATACAGAGGCATCTAATTCTGGCTACCTATACAGAGGCATCTAATCCTGGCTACCTATACAGAGGCATCTAATCCTGACTACCTATACAGAGGCATCTAATCCTGGCTACCTATACAGAGGCATCTAATCCTGGCTACCTATACAGAGGCATCTAATCCTGGCTACCCATACAGAGGCATCTAATCCTGGCTACCTATACAGAGGCATCTAATCTTGGCTACCTATACAAAGGCATCTAATCCTGACTATCTATACAGAGGCATCTAATCCTGGCTACCTATACAGAGGCATCTAATCTGGACTATTTGTACAGAGGTAGAGGACTATCTATACAGAGAGGTTGACCAGCGGATGGGTGAGACTTCTGCTTTACAACAGTAGCTCCGTTTGTCTCTGGGCCGCAATGTCTTGTGCTTATGCATGCTGCATCGCTTGCTTTTGTACACGCTTCATGGTGGCATATTCCATACTCAAGAGTTCTAACTGATTCAACAACTGCGATTGAGTTGTGATCTGGACACTCTGCTGGAATAGTGTGGACACTGCAGGAATTATTGCATTGGCAATTGTTTGAGGAATGAGAGCATCAGCTTAAGGCGCCAAGCATCATTGCTTTTCCATAATGAATTGTGCTTGATGCTATTAACAAATGTGGACATCTAATCCTGACTATCTATACAGAGGCATCTAATCCTGACTATCTATACTGAGGTACCTATTCCTGACTATCTATACTGAGGTACCTATTCCTGACTATCTAGACAGAGGCATCTAATCCTGGCTATCTATACAGAGGCATCTAATCCTGACTATCTATACTGAGGTACCTATTCCTGACTATCTAGACAGAGGCATCTAATCCTGGCTATCTATACAGAGGCATCTAATCCTGACTATCTATACTGAGGTACCTATTCCTGACTATGTATACTGAGGTATCTATTCCTGACTATCTAGACTGAGGCATCTAATCCTGGCTATCTATACTGAGGTACCTATTTCCTGACTATGTATACTGAGGTACCTATTCCTGACTATCTATACCGAGGTATCTAATCCTGACTACCTATACAGAGGCAACTAATCCTGGCTACCTATACAGAGGTGTTTCCTTCCGGGTACCACGTGACAATGCCGTCCATGCCACCTGCATCAGCGTGTAGCTGCATACGGAGGTCCGCCGTGTGTCATCCACCCAGCGCTCACTGCGGATGGGTGAGACTTCTGCTTTACAACGGTAGCTTTGTTTATCTCTGGGCCGCAATGTCTTGTGCTTATGCATGCTGCATCGCTTGCTTTTGTACAAGCTTCATGGTGGCATATTCCATACTCAAGAGTTCTAACTGATTCAACAACTGTGATTGAGTTGTGATCTGGACACTCTGCTGGAATAGTGCAGACACTGCCGGAATTATTGCATTGGCAATTGATTTAGGAATGAAAGTATCATTTTAAGGCGCCAAGCATCATTGTTTTTCCATCATGAATTGTGCTTGATGCTATTAACATTCAAATGAATATCTAGGAATTGCTACCAGGGATACCTGCTCTCTGAACTGTTGCTCATACCTAGTAGGTGTAGTCCAGCAGGAAGTTGTAGGTGGTGTGTGAATGGCATTACAGCATGGGCCGGCCATATTGTTTTTAATAATTTGACAAATCTGTCAGATATTTTACTAGATGTTCGTCTGAGTATGCACTTTAACTTTTTCTAATGCACTAATAAAGTGACCACACAGTGGGTTTGTTGGAAATACAGGCTCATTCGTGTAGTATTTTGTCCCCTTACCTTTTTCAGTTGCCTATAAAGAGGCATCTAATCCTGAAGTTAGAGACTAGTCAGTCTAAAATAAACATTGTTTGTATCATCTTCTCATAAAACGTTATTGTGACTTGCCGGGTCTTTTCTCTCCAACTCATCCGCCCCATTTGCGTCAGCTCCCCTTGCAGAGACCTGCTGTGGCACTCTCTATCTCGGATACAGAGAGAGCACTCCTCTGCAAGCGGTGGGAGTTGGAGAGAAAGGACCTAGCAAGTCATTATATATTTTTTATGATATTACATAAAACACTGCGCTATAAAAGATGAGAATGTTCACAACCGTGGTGCGCTTATTTCTACTTCTGTACAATTTTAACACCCTCAAAGCGCACAGGCAAATGAGTCCAATATGAGTAAGACTCCTGACCAATCTGGTCTTAGGTGTATATCCAAAAAAATGAGTAGGAACAGTCCGCGAAATAGGTTCGCCTCACATTGTGAGTTACCTCCACCACACCCTCTAGATGGAGCACTCACCCTTATATATCGACGCTCTATGACAGTGATGGCTAACCTTGGCACTCCAGCTGTGGTGGAACTACAAGTCCCATAAGGCATTGCAATATTCTGACAGCTCTAAGCATAACTCGGGGAGGCAGAGTCATGATGCTATTTGTAGTTTTGTCACAGCTGGAGTGCCAAGGTTAGCCATCACTGCTCTATGAGATTAGGACCACAGCGCCTCTGGGGTAGTTGAGGCCTCCCCTTGCATGTCATGGGCTTTCCCACTCCACTTAAGAGCTCAATAAGGTCTTAAAGAAAACCTGTAACATCAAAAAGTTCCCCTACTGGGTACTCACCTCGGGAGGGGGAAGCCTCAGGGTCCCAATGAGGCTTCCCACGCCGTCCCTCGGGGGTCTCGCTGCAGCCCTCCGAACAGCGGTGATGTAAATATTTACCTTTCCGGCTCCTGCGCAGGCTCTGTGGCGGCTCTCGGCTCCAAAATAGGCAGAAATATCCGATCACCATTGGGTCTGCTCTACTGCGCAGGCGCAAGTCTCCGGTGCCTGCGCAGTAGAGAGGACCCGACTGAGATCAGGTATTTCCGTCTACTTCGGAGCCGAAAGACGCAACAGCGCCCCTGCTGGAGCCTGGAAATGTAAATATTGAACAAGCTGTCGGGCCGCTGTTCGGAAGGCTGTAGCGAGACCCCCGTGGGACAGAAGACAGCGTGGGAAGCCTCATTGGGACCCTGAGTCTTCCCCCTCCCGAGGTGAGTACCCCCCAGTGGAACTTTTTGATGTTACAGTGTCTCTTTAAAGCGAACCTGAACTCAGAACTTCTTCTCCGATCTAAAACATATGCAACAGCATAATAACCTTTATCTGTTACTACTTCCTGCTTTCATGGAAGCAGACATATTGTTAACATCCTGTGCTTTCAAATCATCAGTCATGTGACACGGGGAGAGATCAATTACAACTTGTGATTACACATAAATGAGGGGGAATTAAACAGGCTAAACTCTCTAAATTCATACAGGGTGCATTCCTCTCTGTTTTCCTTCTGTCCTGTGCAAGAGTTCAGGTCCACTTTAAGCATAAGCAATGCCCCTCAAATATAAACCTATAGCCTCCATAGTGTAAAACCGTAAAGGGAATTTATTATGATTGAACACTCACATGCTGGTAACCTTTAAAACATATGCTGAGTTTTAATGGGCTCAACCCCGATCGTGGGCCGTCTGGCTGGCTCTCAGCTGCGCCATACCACCGGGCTCCGGACACCATGCACCACGCTGTCTTCCCAAACCCAAATACCAACAATTTCTCCTGTGACGTCCAATTATACTTGAGATACATTGAAGAAAATTGTATTAGAAAAAAAATTAGACAAAGACAGAGGTGCCAAGCTTCGTCCTGACTACACGCTGTGTATTGCTCCTGACCCTTATTGCCTGAAGAAGCGGGTTCTTGCCTGCGAAACGCGTTGCGACTCTTGTACCGGGAGTAATTGAATAAACTGTATATATGTTTTGAAATTCGACAAGTTTTGTCTGTTTATGGTTGGTTGGTCCACCACCGCAACCAAAACAATTTTAAACTTTTTAGTTACTTTTATCCTTCCGGCGCCTCTGTACACCTTTACGTAGACAAAAAATGTGTCACTCCCCCTTTTTAACTTAATAAGTCAAATTTATTGTGAGTAGAAAAAGAGGGTTACAAGATCAATCATAACAACATGACAGACAATTCCAGAATGTACAGTAATGATCTCAGAATATATATGGTAATACTTAAAAGAAGAGAAAAACCAATGCTAAAATATAGCAATTATAAAAATAATAGCCCTTGGCGCACACATAGGATGTGACAAGCAAGCGCTTGGCTTTATTAACTACATCACGACTGCGTTACGCGTGAAAGCGGCAGCAGCCACAGGACAGCCTAATTGGCATCAAGTCCTGGGGCGGGGTTTTGCAGGAGATCATGCGCGCATCTCCACTTGAATGACCACTCCGTCATCTCCGCTCCGTCATCTCCGCTCCGTCATCAGTTTCCCAGCAGCAATCGCCGCTAGGAGACTGTCATACGGCAAAACCACCGTCTATTTACATAGTGCAGCACTGCGATCTATGGCAGCGCTGTACTGGGGACAGCCGTGTGGCACGGCTGTCTCCCTCTGGGAGGCAGGAGAGCGATTGGCTCTCATAGGCTGATGTCTGAGAGCCGATTGCTGTGATTGGCTGGTGGGGGAGGGAGGGTAATAAAAATAAGAAATAAATGACAAAAATTTATTTAAAAATAAAACAAATATTTAAAAAAAACATTAAACATTCCAGCAGCACTTGTGTGCTGAGTTTTATGGCCCTGCAGTGAGGCCTTAAAGCTGCAGTGGCCTAAATTTTAAAAAATTGCCTGGTCACTAGGGGGTGTAAGCCTACGGTCCTCAGGTGGTTAATTACCTCGTACAGTTCGCAGAACTTGACTTGCTGATAAAAATACAGCTCCCAAAAAGAGCATAACAGAGCAGTGCATTTCATACAACATAACCATGAGGATAGTTCATCCTCTAAATCAGGGGGGAAATCCAAACCTCACCCACCCCACCCACATCATTCCAATAATCAACAAATTACCTTAATTGTGTATGGATAGAGTCTAGCCATGTTGACCATACTTTATTAAACTAAGGTAAAGCTCCTCTATTTTGATAAATAGCCTTTCCGAAAGGTTACACAACAGTAACTGCCCGTATCCAATCTGAACAGGAGGGAACTGTTGAGCGTCACTCCCCTTTAAAATATTTTTTGCTGTGTCAAAATAAAAAAACAAAATTTTTGTCAAAATTTTGCTTTGTTTTGATGCAATTTTTTAATGTGCGTAATTAAATATTTGGCATTAGAAAAAAAGAGATACCGGTATCTGCGAAAAAAAAAAAAAAGTCTAATTCGAGCAAACTACAGCCGAACTATGAGTGTTAAAGTGTCTCCCAAAAGCAAGAAAATGCTCCGATACTGAGAGCAGCTTTCACTGATGGTAGCAAAGTGGTTAAAGGGGGCTCCCAGATTCCACAATGAGCCTTCCACACAGCACCTATCCCCACATGTGTAGGTATAATTACACCTACCTCATCCTGTGCAACCCAAAAGAAGGTGCCTAATCAGTGGCGTAACTACAATCCATGGGTCCCCCCTGACGTTCACACTCCTTCCTAGGCCTGAACGATTTTAGGAAAAAATTGAATTCAGTGATTTCTGTCCGAAATCACGATTTCGATTCGTATGTCTTGTGACATACAGGAACCAGAAAGTATGCCGTGCACAAGAGCCGGCAGACGGCAATAGAGGCCAGACAGTGTTGGGTTTGTGCGGAAGGTACTGCGGGCTGCACTCGCCGGGACTTTGGGAAGTATGAAGCCGCTTCTTCAGACTTCCGCTATGTGAAAATAATGTCATCGCGATACTCGCCGCTTTGACGATCCTGAAATTGTGATGTTGGTGATCGCATTTTCGGTTTAAATTTAAAGTTGATTTACTGTTCAGGCCTACCCCTTCCTTTGCCTCCCCTTGGTGCCCTTCACAGCCTCGGGGCCCATCTCACAAGGGTCATAAAACAAGTGTAGCCATCATGATCTTCACACCCATAACAAGTGTAGCCACACAAACACCTGATGTGAAGTATAGTCTCCTGTATGAGAGGAAGGGAAGGCTAGTAGTTGGGGCCCCCCAAAGCTCTGTTCCCCCCTGAGATCGCAGGGGCTGCTCCCCCTCTAGTTATGCCCCTGTGCCTGATTCAATATGTGAAAGACCTGATTTCCCAAGAGACAGCAGACAAATGTATTGGCACTCCATGTTTCATTAAGTACGCTGTTTATTGAGCCATCAGTTTCCACAAAGTAAAGCCGACAATTGTTTTGGGGCCCTCGCAGGGTCCCCCTTTATCAAGGCCTGTGGTTACATACATACAAACTCCAAACATTATATACTGCAATATCCCTAATAGCCCAACAGTGACCACTACAGTGATGTCATCTCTAATCAATGCACAATATACATAATCTAAAATCCTGGTTAAAGTGGATCCAAGATGAAAAACTAACTATAACATGTAACTTGTCTATATATCTTATCTAAAGTTTAAATAGTTTACTCGCATATCTATCTGCAAACAGCTTCAAAAGTTTATGATTATTTATTCCAGTGATACAATGAGGGCAGCCATGTTCTGTTTGTAACATTGTCACAGGCTGAGGGCTGGAGATGCTATCAGCTTACCTGTGTGTAAGTTCAGTCCCCTCTCCTCCTCTCTCCTCCCTTCTGCCTCTGAAATCAATGGCTAGTAACCTCCTCCTCCTCCTGCCCAAACTGAGCTCCCATAAGCCCTTGCTACAGTGCCAAGGCACAAAAGGAGCTGTGGGCAAGGCTTGTTTAGTTTATAAGGGATTAGAGTAACAAAACAAAAAAAGTATTTGGCTTTAGGAATGCCCTATAAACTATATGAAAGGAACACAATTATGCAATGAGTAAAAGTTTATCTCAGATCCACTTTAAACTCGCAATCAACCATATCATCAGAAATATGATGCATAACAGTGCGCGAAGCGCTACTGTACCTTTAAATTCCCTTCCCTGTGTCTTTCAGTCACGCTCTGTTCACAAAAAAGAGGATAACTGGTTCCATAGTTCAATACTGAATTTCATAGTGGCTTGCCCAAACCACAGCATCAGGCACAGGGACTTTATTTGATGGTGTGCCCATCCACAACCTTTGGATTGCCTGATTTCTCAAGAAGCTCCAGTGGAAGTACCTCACTCTCATGAAGCTAACGGCGTTTACACCAGTACACTTAGTTCCAGAATCCATGTGTTGATGCCCAATCACCAATCTCAAAAGTCTCAAAAAGCTTTTTGCTCTACAAAAGCCCAAGATGAAAATCCTTCTGGTGTAAACGTTTCTGTATAGTCAAACAACTTTTGAATCCCCATAGATCTGAAGGATGACTGTTTGCGCCTTTTCGATGCAGCATCACTTGCCAACCTTCTTGCGTTTTGCAATTGCCAAAATGCACTTTCACTCCAAGTCCCTTCCCTTCAGCTTCTCCAAGTCTCTCTTCAAGATCCACAGTGCATCTGGGAGCAAATTTCAACACAACCTGAAACGTAGTCTCCCGCTCAGAAAAAAAAGCGCAACATCCTCTTTCTTATTCTTAGAACTTTTACACTCTACTTAGTCCTCAAGATTGTGTCTATGTCTAATTGGGACCTTTTCTGAAACAATCTTTACAATACTGGTGATGGAATTTCTCCTTCTGTGGGTTAAGCTAAATTAAGCAATTTGATATAAAATGGCAATTAGGTTACCACTAGACTGGTAGTGCAGCCTGCAGAATCTTCCCAGAAGGAACTCTCTAGTCCTTACTCACTGAACGTATGTAGCCACAAATAGTAGCCAGTGGGAATGGGGCATATGGTGTGAAGACTAGTAGTCCGGTCTCGCTGATCATGTCCCATCTCCTTTTCTTGTTCGAATGAGAACTGAGGGTAGTCCATTGATCACTTCTAGTCTTCCAAAGAAGAACAATGTCTATATGCATACAGTAAAGGTACCCATACATCTAGTGACTTGTGAGGCTGATCGACCATCCGATTCGATAAATATTATCAAACTGGATGAAAATCGGTATTGCCAAGTGCATGCCTGATCAACAATGCAACCAATATCGGGTAGAGCATGTTGATCGGACCTGTTGCAAGATGTCGGGTAGTCATAGTTGATCGGGTGCGCTGCAGTAGTAGCGATACTGGGACGAGTGATGAACCCCCCGGCGCTGTTTCCCCTAATGTTAAATGTGCCGCTCAGTGCACCAGGGGCGTCGCTAGCCCTGTTTTGGGGGGGCACGTGCCCCCAATCTGTCCTGGGGTGCCACGGATCTCCGCTCTGCCGCCCCCTCTGTCAGACTCAGCGGCTCCATCCAGCCGCCGCGTCACTGACAGTCTCAGACCTCAGGATCAGGCGGCGAGCCGGCGACCAATCGTGCGGGCGCTAGGACCCAGCGCCCGCACTGATATGCGGAAGTGACATCACTTCCGCATATAGAGCGGGTGCGTCCAGCGCCCGCTCGTACAACTGGTCGGGTCGCCGCTGATCCTGAGGTCTGCTGACAGGTAGGGGGGGAAGCGGCGGCGGCTACAGGGGGGGCCTCCCTGTCACTCACTCAAGGGCCTCCCTGTCACTCACTCCCTAAAGGGGCTCCCTGGCACGCACTCACTCCCTAAAGGGGCTCCCTGTCACTCACTCACTCCCTAAAGGGGCTCCCTGTCACTCACTCACTCCCTAAAGGGCCTCCCTGTCACTCACTCACTCAAGGGCCTCCCTGTCACTCACTCACTCCCTAAAGGGGCTCCCTGGCACTCACTCCCTAAAGGGGCTCCCTGTCACTCACTCACTGACTCCCTAAAGGGCCTCCCTGTCACTCACTCACTCCCTAAAGGGGCTCCCTGGCACGCACTCACTCCCTAAAGGGGCTCCCTGTCACTCACTCCCTAAAGGGGCTCCCTGGCACTCACTCCCTAAAGGGGCTCCCTGTCACTCACTCACTCCCTAAAGGGCCTCCCTGTCACTCACTCCCTAAAGGGGCTCCCTGGCACGCACTCCCTAAAGGGGCTCCCTGTCACTCACTCACTCCCTAAAGGGCCTCCCTGTCACTCACTCACTCCCTAAAGGGCCTCCCTGTCACTCACTCACTCCCTAAAGGGGCTCCCTGGCACTCACTCACTCACTAAAGGGGCTCCCTGGCACTCACTTACTGCCTAAAGGGGCTCCCTGGCACTCACTCACTCACTAAAGGGGCTCCCTGGCACTCACTCACTTCCTAAAGGGGCTCCCTGGCACTCACTTACTGCCTAAAGGGGCTCCCTGGCACTCACTCACTGCCTAAAGGGGCTCCCTGGCACTCACTCACTTCCTAAAGGGGCTCCCTGGCACTCACTCACTGCCTAAAGGGCCACCCTGGCACTCACTCACTGCCTAAAGGGCCTCCCTGGCACTCACTCACTGCCTAAAGGGGCTCCCTGGCACTCACTCACTGCCTAAAGGTCCTCCCTGGCACTCACTCACTGCCTAAAGGGCCTCCCTGGCACTCACTCACTGCCTAAAGGGCCTCCCTGGCACTCACTCACTGCCTAAAGGGCCTCCCTGGCACTCACTCACTGCCTAAATGGCCTCCCTCGCACTCACTCACTGCCTAAAGGGCCTCCCTGGCACTCACTCACTGCCTAAAGGGCCTCCCTGGCACTCACTCACTGCCTAAAGGGCCTCCCTGGCACTCACTCACTGCCTAAAGGGGCTCCCTGGCACTCACTCACTGCCTAAAGGGCCTCCCTGGCACTCACTCACTGCCTAAAGGGGCTCCTGGCACTCACTCACTGCCTAAAGGGCCTCCCTGGCACTCTCACTGCCTAAAGGGCCTCCCTGGCACTCTCACTGCCTAAAGGGCCTCCCTGGCACTCTCACTGCCTAAATGGCCTCCCTGGCACTCACTCACTGCCTAAAGGGCCTCCCTGTCACTCACTCACTGCCTAAAGGGGTTCCCTGTCACTCACTCACTGCCTAAAGGGGCTCCCTGGCACTCACTCACTGCCTAAAGGGGCTCCCTGGCACTCACTCACTACCTAAAGGGGCCTCATGATTTGTTGGGGGCCTCATGATTGCTGAATATGTCTTGTTGAGGGTCACATGATTGCTAACTGCGAGACTATGGGAAAAGCTGAATCCTTATCATATGAGACAATAGCATTAAACCTACTTTTTTAGCGTTTTAAAACAGAAAATAAAACTGGGAGGTTCTAAAAAATTGAATACATTTTTCAGGAGTAGGATGGATGAAATTGTTTATCTTCACAGTTTATTTTCAACTTGGATTTTCCATAATGTTCATGTATAAGTTAAAACGTTTGTACAGTATTTAGTTTAAATTGCTGTTGCCACTTTGCGATAGATAAGTGACTTTTGGGTTGCAGTTTGGGCACTCGGCCTCCAAAAGGTTCGCCACCACTGTCATAATCTAATGTCCCACCATTGCTAGGTTCATGTAAATTTGTCTCCACCCGTTACCACACCTATATTCTGGTCCATGGCCCACCCATTTTTTGGTGCGGCGCGATAAGCACGCCGCACAACGTGATCCTCATATTTTTGGCACGCTAGCTGCAGTGTGCTGAATTCTGCTGCCTACAGTATGTACAGTATACGCTGTTCTTTAGTGCCTGTACTGTGTGCTGATTTACCTACAGTGTGTAAGGTGTTACTCTGTGCCTTTGATTGTAAACCAGCTGTATTGTATGCTGATCCCTGCTACTTTCAGTATGGACAGTATTAGCTGTAAAGCCTGGTACACACATACAATTTTGATTAGCCAATTTTAGCTCTGTTCATAAAATTCATTGTCGGCCCACTTACTGCACGGGGGTGGGAAAATTGGGGGTCAGTGATTGACCAATCAAAATTGTATGTGCGTATACATCTTTGATCTATGCCTATACTGATTGTAAATTATCTAAATAAAGGACAGGGGGCTCCGTCCAATATTTCGATGGGCAGGCCCGTTATCCGTAGCTTACACCGCTGCTAAGTTCATGTACATTTGGCCCCACCCATGGCCATGCCCACTCGCCGCATGGCCACGCCCATTTTTGCCGCCTCCCCACCTGGTGCCCACAGGTGCCCCCGATCTCCAGGGACCCTAGAAACGCCCCTGCAGTGCACTATACTTTACCTGTCTGCTGCTGGCTGCAGGCTCTGCTGCAATCTGTGCCCCACGTGGAAGCAGGATGAAATGTGGGAGTGTGTGACAGGGCCGGGACAACACAGAGGCAGGGAAGGCTCCAGCCTAGGGGCGGAGTTAAGGATGAGCGCTGCTTTCACCTGTTATTTGCGCAGTGGGGTCGATCAGACACAACACCAGCTTTTCTCTGTGCTGTGCAGATCAGGACTCACTGTGTCACTAGAGGACAAGCTGCCTGGTCTGCTATTAGTGGCCATCTTATTGTAGACCGGCAGTACATTCAATCATATAAGAGGAGACCACAGCGCCCCCTGCATTGAGGACACTTTTTAGGACGCTGCCCTGCTATCACACAAGTCATGTGACCCGCCCCCTCTCCTCCCGCGGGTTTTCTGAATGTCAGAATGTATCCTGTGAGCTGCTGTCTGTGCCCCTGTCAGCTGGAGGAGAGATCTGCATGCTGCCAGCCTTCTCTGTAATCTGCAGCAGCAGCCAAGAAGAGTAAGTGTGCTGAGGGGTGTTGTCTGGAGCAATGTGTCCGAAATCAATGTTTATATTGCTGATGCTGAGTGTATTTGACCATGCATATACTGTAGGTGCTCCAGGACCTCATTATTATTAGACCTGGTCTGGTAACTGTGTAATGATAACCTTTTCAATTGTGTGGCTGTATAGTGCCTTTTGAATTAAATTTGCAGATGTCATTAAGCCTCCTTATCTTTAAATGAACACATACAGTATATATATGTATGGGAATAATTGTTCATGCACCTATGCTTAATGATGCTGCTGATGTCTCTGCCTGCGTGAGTCCTGCGGCCTGCCCACTTCTTCTGAATAGCCCTCTCAGAGCCTGGTGCTCTGCTTCAGGTGTCAGGACTCCACTGGCTCATGCAACCATTCAAAACAGTGAATAGGCACTGTTAGAAGTGATTTTACGTGCTGCTAAGTGGAATCATGCATATTGTCCAGCTGTGGCTCAGAAAAATTAGAATGGGGGTGGGGGGCGCACGAGGGAAGTTCAGCCTCTGTTAGTGGTAAACCTTGTCCCGGCCCTGGTGTGTGACATAACACGCATCCACGTATATGCTGGCAACCAGTGGCGGATGTGGACAGGTAAAGTATAGTGCACCAGAGGGGCACTTTAAACATTAGGGGGGAAAGCGTCGGATTGGCAATGCGGCATCACAAGGCTTTCTGGATTCTGGATCGATTTCAGCATGAAATTGATTGGAAATTTGGCTAGTATATGGGCAGGCAACAAATCTCTATCCGATCAAAGTCGAACAGAGAAAGATCTGTCTCTTGGTCAATCTGTCCATACAGTGAGTTGCAAAAGTATTCAGCCCCCTTGAAGTTTTCCACATTTTGTCATATTACTGCCACAAACATGAATCAATTTTATTGGAATTCCACGTGAAAGACCAATACAAAGTGGTGTACATGTGAGAAGTGGAACGAAAATCATACATCATTCCAAACATTTTTTACAAATAAATAACTGCAAAGTGGGGTCTGCGTAATTATTCAGCCCCCTGAGTCAATACTTTGTAGAATCACCTTTTGCTGCAAGCTGCCAGTCTTTTAGGGTATGTCTCTACCAGCTTTGCACATCTAGAGACTGAAATCCTCACCCATTCTTCTTTGCAAAACAGCTCCAGCTCAGTCAGATTAGATGGACAGTGTTTGTGAGCAGCAGTTTTCAGATCTTGCCACAGATTCTCGATTGGATTTGGATCTGGACTTTGACTGGGCCATTCTAACACATAGATATGTTTTGTTTTAAACCATTCCATTGTTGCCCTTGCTTTATGTTTAGGGTCATTGTCCTGCTGGAAGGTGAACCTCCGCCCCAGTCTCAAGTCTTTTGCAGTCTCCAAGAGGGTTTCTTCCAAGTTTGCCCTGTATTTGGCTCCATCCATCTTCCCATCAACTCTGACCAGCTTCCCTGTCCCTGCTGAAGAGAAGCACCACCAGAGCATGATGCTGCCACCACCATATTTGACAGTGGGGATGGTGTGTTCAGAGTGATGTGCAGTGTTAGTTTTCTGGCACACAAAGCGCTTTGCATTTTGGCCAAAAAGTTTCATTTTGGTCTCATCTGACCAGAGCACCTTCTTCCACATGGTTGCTGTGTCCCCCACATGGCTTGTGGTAAACTACAAACGGGACTTCGTATGCTTTCTGTTAACAATGCCTTTCTTCTTGCCACTCTTCCATAAAGGCCAACTTTGTACAGTGCATGACTAATAGTTGTCCTATGGACAGAGTCTCCCACCTGAGCTGTAGATCTCTGCAGCTCGTCCAGAGTCACCATGGGCCTCTTGACTGCATTTCTGATCAACGCTCTTCTTGTTCGGCCTGTGAGTTTAGGTGGATGGCCTTGTCTTGGTAGGTTTACAGTTGTGCCATACTCCTTCCATTTCTGAATGATCGCTTGAACAGTGCTCCGTGGGATGTTCAAGGCTTTGGAAATCTTTTTGTAGCCTAAGCCTGCTTTAAATTTCTCAATAACTTGATCCCTGACCTGTCTTGTGTGTTCTTTGGACTTCACGGTGTTGTTGCTCCCAATATTTTCTTAGACAACCTCTGAGGCCGTCACAGAGCAGCTGTATTTGTACTGACATTAGATTACACACAGATGCACTCTATTTAGTCATTAGCACTCATCAGGCAATGTCTATAGGCAACCAGGGGTCGAGTGGGGCGTGGACGGCGTCCACTTACTATTTCCCTAGGGTGGATGCCGTCCACGCTGGCTTGTGTGGAGGGAGCAGCGCAGTGGAAGGAGAGCTGTGAGCAGCGGTGGAGAAGGGGGCCATCTCCCCCCCTTCTCTCACCTCGAGGCTCTCCTTCCCTCGCTCTCCCCTCCAGAAGTAATGTGCGGGCAGCCGGCAGCGGGCGGGACTTACCTCTCCTCGTTCCTGCGCCAGATCTGCGTGCCGCTGCTCTGGTCTGAACCAGACCAGACTTGCGGCATGCAGATCCGGTGTTCCGACGACGAGGAGAGGTAAGTCCCGCCCGCTGCCGGCTGCCCGTGCACATTACTTGTGGAGGGGAGAGCAAGGGAAGGAGAGCCCCGAGGTGAGAGAAGGGGGGGGAGATGGCCCCCTTCTCCACCGCTGCTCACAGCTCTCCGTCTTCTCTGCGCTG